>NC_135499.1:161742461-162091211 GCF_052857255.1 Amblyomma americanum | reverse complement strand
TTCCGAAGTTAAACATCGACATCCACAGAATTGGCCTGGTGGTCTCCGGCTTATGCACGTTCTATGGTGAACCTGAAACTATCAATCACTTACTGCTATACTGCCGGCGCTTCTCATAACAGAGGCGGCTTATAGAAACTCTTTTTCAACATATCCGCCTGTGTGTGTCTACAGGCGTGTCTTGTTGTGAACGTTATGTTTCGTGGAAAGACGGTTTTCCGTGCGTCGACCTCTGAGACCAATTCCCTGCTTTGCGGAAACATCCGGACTTATTTATTACCGCCTGTGCCCTTCGAGGAGGGCGTCTCCCTGCGCCATGCAAGGCCGCTCTCCCTGGAGAGCATCTGTCAACGCGGGAGGTCCCCGAGTGGCGAGAGGGGAGGCGTCTGGCGGCTGAGACAACGGCGAAAGCGTCAGTCGCAAAACGAACCTTGTACGCATCGAACCTTTTTGTGAGCTCTCTCTTTTACCCAGTATTAAATTCAGTTGTTCTTCGTTCATCGGTTGCTTACTCTTCAACGACCGTCAACGTATTCACGACATATCATACATTGCTCTTTCCTTTGGAGCTTCATGTTTCTATACGCCAAGAGGAATGTGCACTCCACTGCGCCAAACTTTCTTTTGGAATGAAAACGGCCCCTATTGTGGAATTCTTAATTCTTATTTATCTCAGCTTATGCACAAATTCATTCTTACTCAAACCTTCCAGTTGCCAACACAAAAAGCCCTTTACCCATATCCAACTTATAAAAACCAATTTTTTTCTAAGCCGCCTCGTTGGCTCACTGGTTATGGCTCTCGACTGCTGGCCCGAAAGAAGCGGATTCGATCCCGGCCGCGGCTGTCGAATTTCGATGGAGGCCAAATTGTAGATGTCCGTGTCCTGTGCGATGGCAGTGCGCGTTAAAGAACCCCAGGTGGTCGAACTTTGCGAGACCCTTCCCTACGGCGTCCCACATAGCCTGAGTCGCTTTGTGACGTTAAACCCGCATAAATCAAATCAATTTGTTTCTAATTTTAATCTGCCAGCCTTCTTTCAAATCTTATCATTTAAAATATTTTTGAGCATTTGCAAATGCCACTTGTGTCTTGGCCAATTCTTTCCGGTGGTTATGCGTCATTTGTTCCTAGAGGACAACTGCTCCAGCCGCGCGCAGCAGCCGCACTGACATATGGTCGCTAAGTCATTTTCGTATAGTGTACTTTAAGCGACTGCAAGCTTTCAGGATAAAACGGTTCAGAGTTTGCATATGCAGAACGCAAACGGGATAATAGCATTGGTGTACGGACACAATTATCTGAAGTTAACGGTGCGGTGCGATTATATGCCCCTGAAGAGCTTTTGTATGCAGTTAGCGTGAGAGCAGACCTAAGGAAAATTACGTTAGTGTGCCGCAAGCTGCTTATACCCTCAGACAGTGGCGCACGAGCCTATCTGCGCTATGTCTTAACCACTGAAGGTGCAACAGAACGCAGGAATCTAGCACGAGGGCGAAAATATTTATCCAGAGATTTAAGAAGGTCGCCGAGAAGAAACATTTATTGTGGGGAATAGCCCGAAGGTAGGCCGGTGAGAACATTTTTTCCCTGTACACAGAGTAAAAATAAGGCACATAACTGTAAAGCAAATCGTCGCAGTGACAATTTATCCCGTGTAGCATCGTTGAAGTTAGATCCGCGCAAATCAAAGCGAAAGCGTTCCACGCAAAGATATCCCAATAGGCAAAGCGAAGCAGGTAATTATTTTTACTCTTCGATAGATGAAAGCTTAACGACGATTACTGGCGAATACTTTTACTTCCCAATAGTAATCAAATGGCACATGTGGCGGCATAAGAGGTCAGCCTGCTTTCTCTACTGCGCCAAGGTGGCGCTATGCCCGTGGGTCACTGACGTCTCTGCCAGGGTGACGTTTTCTCCGACGACGTCTAAGCTCGCGTCCGAAGTCGACCTGCTGAGGCTGCCGGTCAGGGGCGGAGCGGAGTGGCAGTGTGTGTCGTCGCGTTGCTTAGCCGGTGTCCGGATCTCGTCACCTTGCATCTCTGCCAAGAACAGGTAGACGATCACTATGAAGGTGACCGCTACCACCATGCAGAGCAAACCGAGCATGTACAGCACGCACTGCGTCCAGCCGCCTTCGTAGAGTTTGGTCATGCCCTTGGACAGGCTAACGAATGGCGCCGACTTCACGATGGCGGGACCCGGCTGCGCCTCCTGGGGAGAAAAGGGCACGGCGGCGATGGCTTCTGCATCGGCGCTGGCAGCCACTTTCGGTTTGTTGGAACCAGAAGCTTGTGACAGAGGTTCCCCTGGAGGGACTACAGGACGCGGCGGCTGCGGTGGTGGCTTGGATGAAGGAAGTCTTGGGGCCTTGCGTTGCGACGATGTGCCAGAGGAATGTGCCGGAGGCCCCTGGAGCGGCTGGTCTGTTGGCCGTAGCATGTTTTGACATTGAAGAGCTGGAACAGTCGACTGATAACTGCTGTGACGGTGTCAGAACGCCGGAACGCAAGGTCAACCCAAGCGGGAGAGGGCTAAGGAAAATGGCGGACAATGAGCGTTCGGAGAACGTGCCCCGCGTGAACCAAGCTACCGCGAGGAAAGAATAATGGCGACGATGATGGCGATCATTGTGCAGCTGACGACAACGACATCCTGCAGATCCGAGCTCTGGATTGAGGACCCCACTTTGACGGCTTTAGCACCAACTTGATTTATCAGAGCAAAAAACTTTTCTCTCTTTAAATATAAATACCTGGTGTTTCCTGGAAGCTCGCCACTAATATTATGCTGAAAGCCCTTTATGGCTCATGAGTGGCGTGGACAGGATGTGTAACGCTTTCACCAATCCATAGCCATCTAACAAGCCAATTCATGATGCAATTCATAATCCAACAAGTCAAACCATCATCCACGATCTAATCCATAAATGCACGAACTGTCAGTACGACTGTCAGTCAGTACGACATTGAAACACTACAGGCATTGTATACTATTATGCACATTAAGCCATTGTCCCGTCCTCGATCTCCAAGTTAACAAGACCTCTGTCTTTCCGTCTTCAAATCTATCAGACTACATATCACTCATCAGACATCTATCAGACATCTATCACTCATTTTCCCGTCAAAACTTTCCTTATCCAGCAATTAACCGCCTGTGTCTTGGCCACTCCCCCGTAGTGGGTATGTGCCAGCAACGTCTGAGGCCTTCCTTCCTTCCTTCCTTCCTTCCTTCCTTCCTTCCTTCCTTCCTTCCTTCCTTCCTTCCTTCCTTCCTTCCTTCCTTCCTTCCTTCCTTCCTTCCTTCCTTCCTTCCTTCCTTCCTTCCTTCCTTCCTTCCTTCCTTCCTTCCTTCCTTCCTTCCTTCCTTCCTTCCTTCCTTCGAGAAGGCTAAAGCGACCAGCCCACCCACCTGGAGCATCCTACCGAGAAGAAGGCTTCTACAGTCACTAATATCCCAGAGGTCTCTCGAAGCCAGCGACCGGCCATCCCTCAACACTGCAGAGCGAAGCGGCCCACTGGTTAAGAGGCAATTAAGCGTCACACTTTTGGATAAAGGCTTCAAATTCGAAGCTACGGTCTGTGCGGTGGCCTGCTTTGGGATGACACTTATAGTCATTTGTATGATCGTCATCGTCATCTGTTCCAGCATGCGACGTCAGCCGCCTGAGTCGCTGTCGGACTGCCACCATGTCAGGAAGGTTGTTTCGGCTCCCGTGGTGCCGACGCCGCCGCACATTGTCATCGGCTAAGAAGAAGTGGATGGAGTGATATCGCAATTCGAACGATGCCCGAGACATGCTGCTGATCCGCCTCAGGCAACCAGCGGTGACACCGGCGGTTACACGAAAGTACAGAGATGTTTTAAGTACATAAATGCGAAAGTGCAGAGAAGCTTTAAAGCTTGGACGTTCGTGGCGGCCATTAACCATCCTTGTAGAGGTGTCCTAGTGAATGCAAGGTGCTTGCTTGCTGATTTTTTCTGATTATGTTGTTGTGTACTTTGTTAAATTAAACGGTGTTACTAGTCGGAACCTGACAAAACTGTATTCCGGGGCCGTGATCTTTAAAGATACTCCTCCTTTGTCGATTTTTTTTTTGCCTCTTTGCCACTAGTCAGCCCCGCCTTTAATAACAGAGCCGACGAGCATCATTGCTTGACGACTGTGAATCCTGACGCCACAAACGACACCTTTCCAATCATAAAGAGAGAAAACAGAGTCAGGAAACGGATATGTTCAAGGTACCACTGGTAGGGGCACTGGCGCTAACCGATATGCGTGTGCATAAAGTGAAAAAGATCACAGTTTCCTAAAGCGCCATTTAGGTTCATGACATGACGCATTCTTCGGGGCTCATTTACTAATGACACGGCCTAACGTCGCACTCTTCTCCAGTGCGGTTGGTTTGGGCTATTCTAAGTTTAACTATTTCGACCTACAAATCGTTGTTGCTTGGAAACTGACGATTCCACACTTGCTGCATGTGCCCCTGCGTGGGCTCATGTACTTCCCACTTTTCACGCTTGCTGCTCCTGTTCACTCCGTTCTTAGCGTGCGAGCACTGGAGCTACCACTCAGCCACTTGGACGTTATCTGTGAGGTCCCTCTGTGTGTCCACAAGGTTGTGGGCTACCTGCCCTACGTGCCTCACCTTCCACCTAGGCGGCCCCTCTAGGCTAATAGAGAGTTTGTCTTGTGCTTTGTGTTCCTTTGCCTGTACTGGCTTGAGTTTTCGTTTCAAGAATTACGAGCGAAATGAATTGTGCGAAACGAATTGCAAGAAGTTTAATACTGTAGTTTTCCTTACTAGCTCGCAGTGTTACGTTGAACAGAAAAAAAAAACAAGAGGCGGAACAAGGCGTGGTCACCTCTTTCAGTAGTTGCGACAGCTCGGCAAGGATGGCGTCTTCTTCGAAAGCTTTTCATTCGGGCCAGAGCCCCAAGTAGCTGCGTATAAAGAACCGTGGCTACTTCGGCATGCGCCGGTACCTGCACACACCCCATTACTTGCTTCACCCACGGATGGTAGGAACGAAAGACTTCATTGATGACTAATAGATCTTAACGCCAGCTGCCGAGTCGATAAAGTGGCACAGGAATCAAGCAAATCGTGAGCCAGTGTTGCGCCTTTCCTTTCTTTAAAACAAACGAAGGGTATAGATTGCGAATTAATACAAGAGTGGGAACTACACTATTTGTTCGTGCAAGCAGCCCCTCAGTCCGTGAAGTGTACCGGGAATGCGTTCGAACTGAAAACCGCAACCGGAAAGACGAGTATGCACGTGATCACATAGACACCAAAACGGGCCTGTGAGACGCTCAACCGGCCAGTCGCCTGTGAAACGTCAACACAGGCCTGCCACGCCGGAGTTCTCGGCCGTTAATAATAATCAGATTTCGCTGATTGATGCGCTTAGCCGGTAAGCTTAGATCTAATATTTTTTTCTTATACTTTCTAATCAATTATCTTTTAGCGATAAACAGTTACAATTTTAATTTCACACTGATCTACAGCAAAATTAAAAAAAAATACACTCCTTTATGCTCCTTTGCTTGAATGACTGTTGGCTTCTCTCGCGTGCTTACTCCACACATCGCACTGATGGTGCGAGCCCGGATAAGACACGCCCGCAGACAACACACGGCACCACAGCACCGCTGCTCAGTCTTCAGGTTGTGCCCATGGTTTCCTACATAACAGACCCAAGAGGTCTTTACGATGAATTCGAAAGGCATCGCCATATTCGACACTGGGCTTTGGAAGGTAGCTGCCAACACTTGTTCGCAGAACCGTAAAGATTTTAGGTATGATGTTCGCGCGCAATCTCGCCATCACACAAAAGCCAGCACTCCCAGAGCTGGGAAAATGTCTAATAGATTATTAGATTTCCAGCAGAGGTGTTTTTTTTTATGCTATTAGTTGTGATCTTTCCACTGCTATGGTGTTGAAAAACCTATTAATTGGGTGAGCCTATCATTGGTACGGACGCCGAATAGTTTTGTGTATCCTCAAACTACGGGGATATTTCTTTCCCGACATCGGCTGCTATCTAAGAACAACACATTACATCGGTTCCTCTTTTTCAAACGTTCACGTTGCCTCTGTGTCTCTCTCACCGCTTTTAAGCCTCTCTCCAATTTGTCCTTCGCATAAGCTTGATTTGGATATACAAACAATCCAACGAAAGTGAGGAGGAAGAAGAAAGAAGGAGAGAAGAGTTGTTCGGTGTGAACGCCAAAGGATTTGCATTGGGTTCAATTTGTGGGATTCTCCATGATTACATAATTGCAACTGGTAGGTAGATTTGCTAATTCTTTCAAAATTCTTCGAGCTCTTTTTTTCACCAAACTGCTGTCTGTTATTTTACTTTAAATATTCTTCGGTCGTTTCTACTGATCCATTCTTCATAATTCACGCCTGGTCCCAAAATTTTGTCGTAATCTCCTATGGAAATTTCCTTGTTTATGCCACTACACCTTGCCCAATCCCCCATGTGGGTGCCATGTCTTAAGAGTACGAAGAAGAAGAAGAAGAATCAGGTTACGATCTTTCGTGTTGACTGTGAGAAGAAACTTGCGAACGCGCAATAACTTCTTCGTGCCGCCACCTCAGCTTCGCCAAATCAGTCTAACTCGGGGCATTTGGCTCCGCATTTGCCAAAGTGTACGCCACACGCACGACGACCTGGCATGACGTGGCCTGTGTTGCGGAGGCTGGTCAGTAGAGGTTGCGCTCTTCTCCTGGTGCTATGTCGCAACTCAGCGGAGGACGTGGTGTTCCTTACGCACCGAAGGCGAAGGTGGGTTCTTATTTCGCACTTCAGATCTCAATGCTGCACTTCCAGCCTTCGAGCCAGTGACATCACCTCCACAGCTTGTCGTTCGCGCAGTCTTAAAGGACTCCATATATTTCGCGTGCTTTGAAATCTGCTCAGCTGATTCGTCCGATATTCGGTTGAAATCTGGTCGGTTGATCTGTCAGATATTCGGAGGTTCACGAAGCACTCTTTCATGCCTAGTAGATTTAAGGCGAAAGCCTTTCTTGGCCCATAAGTGGCGTGGACGGAAGTTGTATACGGAAGTCATAAGTTGTGCGGTAAATAAAGCAAAAATTTAAATGTTCATTAAGCAACAATTCTTAAGCAACGTATATGTAATGAAATAAACAACCAGAAATTAAAATAATAAAAACCAAAAGTGAAAATAAATAAATAAAAATTAAAAACAATTCTAAAACAAAAAGAAAACAGCAAAAAAATGGTGGTGGTTTAGCTTTGGTTAAACCTGGAGTGATGCGATAGCTACAGCTGGCCGAGTGGAACTTGACGTGACCAGCCACGTGACGAACCACGTGATCAGCCACGGTACCGCGCAGCCGGCAGCTGCTCCGCACCACGTGACCAACCACGTGACAGCGTGGCGACCCAGCCACAGGGTGGCGGCGCCACCACACTGAAGGCTCTAAATGCTACCGTAATGTAGCTATCGCTACAACAGAAAATAGAAGCTGCACAAAACAACAGAAAATGAAAAAAGAAGGAAGAAAGTGGACAGGGAAAGGCTTTCGCATTTGCGTTCTTAAGCAGACTTAAGTGCAACCTTGTAATTCTATGAGCTCGTCGGCGCAGCCATACCCGCTCTCTCTCTCTCTCTCTCTCTCTCTCTCTCTCTCTCTCTCTCTCTCTCTCTCTCTCTCTCTCTCTCTCTCTCTCTCTCTGTGATTTTCTTGGCTGCTCAAACGCCCTGAATATCTGCTGATATTAATGTCATCGGTGATACATAACATAATTCATAGACTTTTGCTCACACAGGGACAACTAGATTACAAAATGGAAGCTCATGGTCTAAAGGGGCAGTTTTGTCTTTGCATTCCTGCGATCTGTAGACGCATGTTTCTTTAGCTCGGGTTTGAGGGCAATATCGTCGAAGTCGTCTGCTTCTGGAGCCGGTGTCGATATCTCTCAGCGTGTCATTCTGTTCTTCTCGCAAAGGCCTTTCCAGATGCGCGCGACCACAGCCGCCTACCTGCTGACGTACGCGGGATCAGTGTGCCAATGGCCTTACGAGTACCAGTTCTACGGACAGTGCGGATTGGCACGACGAGACGTCTACGCCATCCTGGGCATGCAGCAGTTGGCCGTGCTCATGGGACCCTACCTGGCATGGCTATGCTTCCAGAGGTCCACCGGACCCGTCATGAGACCGAGGTAAGTTGCTTCCAGAACTCAACCACCAGAAAGATACTGCACTCTAAAATCACAAATTGAACGTAAGCAGTGCGGGAACATATAGATTCGTTCACAGCCTTTGCATGTGGACGGAGCCGCCTTCCCTTACAAAAATTTCTTTACACAGTCATTAGACTGTTCATAGACGTCTGTCTATAAAGTCTATAGCCTCTCTATAGACAAACCTTAGAGAAACGCCTATAGGACCTATAGGCACTTTATATATTTATGGTCATGCACTTTTAGTAGACTTTTCTCTATACATGACCTATAGACTGAATAGGCAACAAGAAATTAGATAGGAAGGCAATAGAGTTTATAAGAAGTCTATAGACTGTCTATAGAAAATTTTTGCTATTGTTTCTCTTGAAGCTTGGACTCATATATAGGTGAATAGTCAATGCATTTGCTCCTTGCCTCCTCTCGTCAGTGCTGTGAGGTGTAGTGCTCGCAGGTTTCTGCAAGGGTGAATCTAGTTTTTCTGCGTAATGCGACACCTCTTCTGAGCTGGCTTTTGGCGTGCCTCTAGCGTTTCTCCACACATCGGGGGCTCAGAGCATACATGTTGGCTCTTTTAGTCGCCTCAATTTACCCCTTCGATCATTTGGTAGCAAATAAGCTCGTGGGTTCCACTGTTAGTTGTTGCAGCCGGATAATGATAATGATCGGATAATGATCGGCGCCTGTGCATTTTTCACGAGCCTGCCGGCATCCTGTTACGGTGTTGAATATGCAAAACTGGATGGAATTTAGTGGAAAATATTTCATCTGCATTGAGGATTCGACGCGCACACAGTACATGCTTGTTATCAAGTTAGCAAGTTGACCTTTCCTACATATGCTTCTATGAGACTCTAGACAACCGCGATTTGACCTCACATTGCTATCAAAAAAGTTGTTCAGTGAGGTTGTTTGAAAACAACTGTAGCCCTCTGCTCTGGAAGGAATGCTTTAAATGTTCCTGGCTTTCTACTGTACATGAGAACTGTCACCCCCTCCCAATCATTACTGGCAACACCACTACTTACGCTGCCAGTATTATAATAATACAGTAAGTTATTGCTTATAATATAGTTAATTATATATATACAGCGATTATGAATATAGTTATTTATATAGTTCAGCTTTTACTGATTAATGCCGTGCGTTACTCTCTCATAAGGTTTGCTTCTGAGCATGATAAAGAGAAGCTGATTAGTTGTTCGAACCTAGGTGTTTTACTGATTCACTTTACTGATCCACTGCCTGCTAACGCTCCCCGCATCGTGGCGGTCACGGGGGCGGTACAGGGGCACCGTGATGCTGTGCCTTGTGGCATCTGCGGCTGCCTGCGAGGCCAAGACGTGCGGCCTCTGCAGGGAAGCTGCGGTGATCATGGGGCTGGGCCCGTCGCTGGCTGCCTCGCTGCTCGACTTGAGGGAGCACGTGGTTCTCCTCAGGCATCTTCAGGTATGTACACTGTGCTGACCGTAAGAGGGAACACTTGAGTAATTTTCGTTTAGTTAATCCGTGAGCATGAGAGCCAAACAACGCTTCGACGTCTACCAGGACCAGTTTCCATAACCTAACTTGACCTATTAACTTGGCCGTCCGTGAACAAGCCCAATCCCCTTGGCACGCTGCTCCATTTTTCAACGGAACAACTCTTGGGGAACTCCACTCATAAGCCATGTAAGCCTGCAACCACAAATTAACTAAACTTGTTGCAGCTGATTTTGCACAGCCCGGTCTAAAATGGCAGAGCTGGTGACTGGCAGCTGTATCAGCAACGAGACAAGTATAAAATGGGGCCTGATGTGTGAATTCATAGTACATATGCGATGTGTTTCAGAGAAGCCCGCCACTTATTTTTAAAAACGGGTTTTTTTCAGATAGAAACGTGCCTCTTTGGGCAAAGCAGTACCACTTTTGACAGCCGTCAGAGAACAGGCGAATCGTGTTAAGTAGTAAGCTGTTTTATTAAACTCTAGCAGTGAACTCTCTATCACACATAGGTGCCTGCTTGCAATTAGAGATTTGTAGGTGACAATTAATAATGGCCATATCTACTTTCATAATTTCGAAAACGGCTGGTCTCGAGGGTGCGCGCAAGCACGTGGTTTGATGGATGTTGCAGTGCGTGCACACCACGCGCGCGATTTCCTAATTCCGAAAAAAATGGGTAAAAATTGCTGAGCCGCAGCGTCGGGGGTGATGGCGCTATCGAAGCTCTAAAAACAGATATGGCTATAGTCAAGGGTTCGACGAAAGCTCGTCTGGTCATGCATTAGTAGAAGCAAAAGATTACAGTCACTGACCAAGTCAAAGTAATAACAAATTGACGTTTCGGAACCCGTACGGGTTCCTTGTTCACAATGAGGCTAAAATGGCAGTGGTCGAAACTTAAATACCCAGAATATGACGTAATGACTGTATGTACACGGGTGGCATCGTCCCTTCCTTCCGGTTCATAGTATCAGGTGTCGTCTGGATGAATGATGACTCAAGCAAAAGCCGTGCCGTCAGGTTCCGCTCTTTGGAAAGAATTGCGGCGTTGTCCCAGGCGATATCATGCGTTTTTTCGAGCGCGTGCTCGGCAATCGCATTGGAAGCCACTTTGTGGTTATCAACATCGCGCTGATGCTCTTTCAATCTTCTGGGGAACTTTCCCGTTTCGCCTATGTAAACGTGGTTACAATCACCGCATGGGATTCGGTAGACAACGCCGGGAAAGCGGTTATCTGGCAGGGGGTCCTTGACATTCACCAGCATACTTCGAAGTTTGCTGGAAGGCACGTGTCCGATGCGCAAGTTATATTTGGCGAAAATACGGGATAAAGCTTCGCTTATACCCCGTACATACGGAATTCCAGCAGTGGCGGTGAAAACCTTACCACTGGAAGAGCTCGGTTGCAAAATATTTTTCTCGATCCTTTTCACAAAATGGTTGGGATAGCCGTTGGACGAAAGTTCTTGGCGTATCATTTGGAGTTCAGCTTGCAAATCTTCCTTTTCTTTGCAGATTCGTGTCGCACGCCTCACCAAAGATGACACAACGGATCTTTTGTGTGCAATCGGGTGATTCGAATTAAAGTCTAAGTACTTTCCTGTGTGCGTAGGTTTCCGATATACTTTGAAGGAGAGTCCATCGCCCTTGCGTTGTACTAATACGTCGAGGAACGGGAGAATGCCTTGTTGCTCATATTCGACTGTGAACTGTAGTCTCTGCTCGAAAGAATGTAATTGTTGCAATAACCGGGAGACGTCCTGTTTGCGTAGGATGCAAAAACAATCATCTACGTAGCGGTAAAAAAGCTTGGGTTGAGGTGTGAATTTACTGAGGACTTCCGTTTCTAATGCTTCCATTACAATATTTGCGGTCGTTACGGAAATGGAGGCGCCCATGGCAGTGCCATGTGTCTGCGAGCAAAACTTTGAGCAATATGTAAAATACGTATTGCTGAGGCAGAACCATAGTAAATTAGAAAGGTCTGGGACGTCAAACGGAGTGCGTTCAACGAGAGTGGTGTCCCTCTGCAAAAGCTCTTCGCACTTAGAGACGGCCATGCTGACCGGCACGCTGGTGAACAGTGACGTGACGTCGAAGGACACCATTATATCTTCTTCGTCCTGTTGTACGTTGCGCACCTTTCTACAAAGTCGCAGGAATCGGCCACATGTGTTGCGGTTCTACCGGCCAAGGGGCCTATTACACTGTGCAGGTAATTGGAAAGGCTGTAAAGTGGTGACCTGCTGAAATCCACGATGGGCCGCAACGGAACGCCTGGTTTGTGGATCTTGGGTAGCCCATAAATCGCAGGCGCGGAGCCGTTTGTGCACAGTAGTTGGTAGTATAACCTCTTCCTGTCCGGGGGCATGAACTTGAAGGTATCTGCCAGGAGCTCTTGTAGCTTCCTTTGAAGCACTCCAGTAGGGTCGCGCGCCAGGGCGGTATATGTTGTTCGGTCCTCAAGCAGGCCGCACATTTTTTCCTCGTAGTCTGTCTTGTCTAGCAGCACAGTGGCGTTCCCTTTGTCGGCAGGTAGAACAACAATACTACGGTTGCAGCGCAGATTCCTGATGGCTTGTTTCTCGGGAACTGAAAGCCTTGTCGTGTCTTTCCGCAATTTTGAAAGTATGCCAATGGCGCGGGTGCGTGCTTCGTTCACACCTCACAAATTCACACCTCAACCCAAGCTTTTTTACCGCTACGTAGATGATTCTTTTTGCATCCTACGCAAACAGGACGTCTCCCGGTTATTGCAACAATTAAATTCTTTCGAGCAGAGACTACAGTTCACGGTCGAATATGAGCAACAAGGCATTCTCCCGTTCCTCGACGTATTAGTACAACGCAAGGGCGATGGACTCTCCTTCAAAGTATATCGGAAACCTACGCACACAGGAAAGTACTTAGACTTTAATTCGAATCACCCGATTGCTCACAAAAGATCCGTTGTGTCATCTTTGGTGAGGCGTGCGACACGAATCTGCAAAGAAAAGGAAGATTTGCAAGCTGAACTCCAAATGATACGCCAAGAACTTTCGTCCAACGGCTATCCCAGCCATTTTGTGAAAAGGATCGAGAAAAATATTTTGCAACCGAGCTCTTCCAGTCGTAAGGTTTTCCACCGCCACTGCTGGAATTCCGTATGTACGGGGTATAAGCGAAGCTTTATCCCGTATTTTCGCCAAATATAACTTGCGCATCGGACACGTGCCTTCCAGCAAACTTCGAAGTATGCTGGTGAATGTCAAGGACCCCCTGCCCGATAACCGCTTTCCCGGCGTTGTCTACCGAATCCCATGCGGTGATTGTAACCACGTTTACATAGGCGAAACGGGAAAGTTCCCCAGAAGATTGAAAGAGCATCAGCGCGATGTTGATAACCACAAAGTGGCTTCCAATGCGATTGCCGAGCACGCGCTCGAAAAAACACATGATATCGCCTGGGACAACGCCGCAATTCTTTCCAAAGAGCGGAACCTGACGGCACGGCTTTTGCTTGAGTCATCATTCATCCAGACGACACCTGATACTATGAACCGGAAGGAAGGGACGATGCCACCCGTGTACATACAGTCATTACGTCATATTCTGGGTATTTAAGTTTCGGCCAGTGCCATTTTAGCCTCATTGTGAACAAGAAACCCGTACGGGTTCCGAAACGTCAATTTGTTATTACTTTGACTTGGTCAGTGACTGTAATCTTTTGCTTCTACAGATATGGCTAGTACTAATGATCAACTACAAACTTCTAATTTCAAGCAGGTGCCTATCTGTGATAGTTTAAAGCTAGACCTTAGAATTATGTTAACCGACCAACACTCGTTAATCCGCCAACACTTGTACTGCGCTTTATTCATTGCCTTCGGCATCTGCGTGGCAGTCCACATCTTTGTATCCTCCTGACACCCTGCAGTGGAAAACTTCCAGTACATTGGACAGCGGAGTGGCCGATATGACAGTAGTAAAAGAAGGTGTAATGCTGTAAAAAGCTCTATCTCAGCTACACTTGGGACCTCTGTTTCTATCCGATTAATACGGTCAAAACCTTACCGTTCTCTTTCTTCTCAGGAGCTCCGTGAAAGTGGGAGCCAACGCTATCACGTTTTATGGTGGCTCCCGCCACCCCCCCCCCCCCCCCCCCCAAGAAAGAAAAGAAAAAAAGAAAGCCACTTCACGTGGGTTTTCAAATGACGGTGAAGCACTTTTCAGTACTTATTAGCAATGCTAACATATTAACCAAAACACACGAGGGTACGTTTGAGCGAAAAGAAGCCTCTAATTATCTGCTGTGCTTTAAAAATTTTATCACTTTTTGTTCATTGCGCATTTCCCAGCACACATCGAAACGTTCAGAATGCTGCAGGATTGGACCATAAATTAGTTCATTCTAAATTAAGCTTTAAAAAAGCCGGTAAAACAGTTTATTCTCCTGATCTCAGGAGGATAATAAAATATTTTCTCAATGCGTGGAGCTCATCTCTTCATTCTCATGGTAAGTGCTCACATATTCCCACCGTGGTAGTTCACTGGTCACGGCACTCGGCTACTGGGGCGGAGTACTCGAGTTCTAAACCGGCCGCAGCATGCAGCTGCGTTCCGATGCTAGCTAAACGCAAAGGCGCCCGTGTGCAGCGCGATGTCAGTGCACGTTGAATATCCCCAGGTGGTAAAGATTCCCCGTGAGTTACTGCGCCTTTCACTTCCTCAAAGCCATTTTTTTTTTTCACACGCTGCCTTCAAACGTACGCCGTACGCACGGAGCAAGACTATATAGGAGGTGAAACTCGCGTCAGCGCGAGCGAACGCAGGCGACCAGATAAAGTCGCAATTGTATGCGCCGACGGGGGTCGCATGCAGTGGCGGCGCCATGCGGCGCCTCGTAGAAGCCGCAGCGAAAAAAAAAAATGCAGCGCCCGGGCAGGCGGCTCCGATGCGCGCTCAAAGCAAACGACAAGCAGACCACACGGGTGTTTGCTTCAGCGGGCACGCCGTGACGACGTTGTATTTCAGTAGTTTCTTTCCAGGCCCGCCAGGCGCCGCCAGCATGGTAGTGGCGCCGCGGGCTTGTGACCTTTTCTGTCGCAGTTCCCACTCCTATATAGTCTTCCTCCGTGGCCGTACGTAAAGCAACGTAGTTTTCCTGCTGAGCTAACTTGGAAAGTGAGAGTTGACAACCCTGACGTCACCGTAATGACTGTGATGTCATTTCAAAGAGATTTACAAAACTTTTCAACCACCATTGGTAAAAACTACGCCAATCCTTGAAATATACAGCGCACGTGAAGAGCTTCGTGAGAGAAGAGACTGCATAGATACCCAACTGGGCCGACCTGCAATGTCACTGTGATTGCGTGGTGCAGGTGTACGCGTCCATTTTCGCCTTGGTGGCTACGGGACTGCTGGTGGACGTGTACGGATGTGCCGTCGAGTCCGTCTACCTCATGGCATCCGCGTTCTACCTAGCCGCTGCACTGATCGTCTACCAGGGCTTGAACGAGACAGCCGGCGTGGTCCTCTTCAGGCCACAGGTGGGAATATCATCTGGGGTACTCTTAATGGCTCTTGCTTTGTCTGGACAAACCTGCTGAATAACAGGTTTGCTTGGTGGTTCCTGACAACTACAGGTTCCAGTTAAAGGGTAGCGCCTTTTTCAGTATGTTTTATGGCGCATTCAACTCATATATATGAAATATGTGGCAGCGGTTTAAGTGGTTCCAAGTCGTATAGCGCAACTGAGCTGTCAGCGTGAAATGAAACGCGAACTAGACAACTGAAACTATAACATCGAAAAGAGATTATTTTAGCTGAGGAAGATTAAATAAGTGGTGCGCATAACTTTCGCTTCAGTGGCGGGAATACCGCTCCCTGCAAACGACGCTCGACGCTGCTTTTATTTCTTCGGAAACTAACATTTTATAGTATATGCATGTTTTCCTATCACAGTTATACTTCGCGCTTTTCATTTGAAACTGACAGTGCAAGACATTACCTTAAATGTGGTAGAAGAAAACGTGACCAGCTCCACAATTCTTGCTTAACGGCTGATACGACATCGTTTACTGCCTTTTTTTTCACAAATAAACCGATTGCTTACTTTGTTGTCGGTTAGATCGTGGTAGCATCAACAGGTCCTCACATAAGTTTTCTGAAAACAGAAGACATGAAACAGTTGAATTTTTTTGCTGTTTGATGTTGTAATTCGCGGTGTGCAAGTTAAGGAGAAGACTGCGCAGCGTACTTTTCAGTTCGTGGCTACTGTTCATACTGTCAAGCAATTATCTGTTCTCAAAGTTTGCATATTTCGAAAAGAACAGTCGCGACCTGTACCTCAAAAAAGCAGTGTGACTCTCAGTAGCGTCACATGGTGGCGACTGCGATCCAGCAGTCAGGAACAGAGGTGGGCAACCTCAGGAGGTTTCGACCTCATGAGGTCGACCTCAACCTCCAAATGACCTCAACCTCACGTTGTGAGGTGAGGTTGAGGTGAGGTCGGCGACGGCTCGAAATTTTGTGAGTAAGGTCAGCAAATCAGACTTTAACCTTACGCGTGAGTTAGAGGTTGAGTGAGGTCGTCATTCAGTGAAGTTGAAGTTTTGAAGTCGAGACTTTTTGAGTTGCCACGTATTACTCTGACGAGTGCCGCTTCCGAAGCGGAGTTGCAGCGCATCACCGCAATGACACTTGGTGTTCGGTTTCCACTGTTTGGACAACCGGATGCCACAGTTCCCTCTTAGCTTCCGGTTCTGCGCCGTAATGTCCGTTCAGTCCGAGCCTAAAGGAAGACGCACCCCTCTGGTCTTCCGGGAAGGAGTGTTACTGTCACAGCACGCCACTCTCCCTCCGAGCCCTTGCCCCGCTGGCGTAGCACCCGGCTGCGTTCCGGTCGGCTCAAGCTACCGCTGATCCTGATCATGAGAAGGAAATAACTAGAAGACTAAGAATTCGATGGAGCGCATCTGGCAGGTTCTCTCAGATGATGATTAGCAGTTTACCAATATCCCCCAAGAGAAAAGTATACAACAGTTGTATCTTACCAGTACTCACCTACGGGGCAGAAACGTGGAGGCTAACGAAAAGGGTTCAGCTCAAGTTAAGGACAACGCAGCGAGCTATGGAAAGGAAAATGACAGGTGTAACATTAAGAGACCGGAAGCAGGCAGAGTGGGTGAGGGAACAAACGCGTGTTAATGACATCCTAGTCGAAATCAAGAGGAAGAAATAGGGTGGGCATGGCATGTAATGCGCAGGCAAGATAACCACTGGTCCTTAAGGGTAACGGAGTGGATTCCAAGAGATGGCAAGCGTAGCAAGGGGCGGCTTTTTAGGTGGGCGGATGAGTTTAAGAAGTCTGAGGGCATAGGGTGCACGGGCTCATTGGCACATGACAGGGTTAATTGGAGAGACATGGGAGAGGCCTTTGCCCTTAAGTGGGCGTAGTCAGGATGATGCTGATGATGATGGTGGCGGTGGAGGTGATGATGATGATGATGATGATGATGGTGGTGGTGGTGGTGGTGGTGGTGGTGATGATGATGATAATGATATTCTCCGAAGGCTTCAGACCTCCACTCCCAACATTTTTTGTGCACGATTGCCTGTTCGTAGCACTACAGCGCACACTTTTTTGTGTCACACAATTATTAATAGGGCTGCTTGAAGTGGTGCTTTTCCGTGCAAAGGCTTGCGCCGTCCAGGAGCGCTCTTCAACGTTGGACTCACTGCTGTGCCGCCTCGCCTAGACGCTCGAAGACACTAAGGCGCTGGCGACGAGCACAGCGCGGTTCTTGATGGACGCTGTGGGCTTGCTGAACCGCGCCGTCTTCGAGGTAGCCGGTCCGTACCCCTGCAACAAGACGGTCGCTTCCGTCACCGTGGTCTTCCTGTTTAGACAGGTGAGTGACGGTGCTGCCACAGAGTCGTTGCCGAAACCTCACTGGGAACCCGTACGCGATGTGCTGATTGGGTATTGGCTGTTGCATATTGTGTCCAGGACCTCGCTAGTCGATCTGGTATTAAAAACAAGGAAATGAAGACAAAAACATAGCACGGTCAAGCAGAGTCTTGCCCTCTGCCTGCATGCACTCGCCCTAACAGCGCTTACAAGTTTCAGCGTGGAAACATTTATTGCATTAGCTGCTTGCATTCGGCATCGCGCTCAACGTGACATACGGGACGATTGCCTACTACAGACATAGCAATCTCGGGAGAGGTTTAAAAAACTCGATGTCACGTGCTTCCCGATCACAAGATGCTGCATCTGGCTGCCAGTACACGTAGAAAGCTTGACGATAAGCCGAGGTGATAACGGAAAGAAAACAGAAAGTAAATAATATCACGCTGCTGCAGTTTTTGCATGCTAATAAATCCTGATGTATCGAGCGTCGTATGCTAAGCTGCTCTACTTATAGTCACTGGAGGCTTGCATCACTTGATGCGAAACTACCCCTGCCGATCATCGTCTGCCGCCCAGCGAAGCGCGATGTCACCCGCTGCAGATACTCGGAGCTACACCTTCGAAAAGCACACAGTCTGAGTAAATAGCGTAGGAAGTCGAATAACTCTGTTGGAATTAGTATCTCTGAGATTACCGGCTTAACGCATTAATCAACTAAACCTGGTTGGAATTAGCGGCGATTCCGGCAGCTAATGTCGGTTTGGCGCATGTATGCAATGAGGACGGTAGCGCTGACACAAGTATATTTACATACATTTTATGCACGCGACGAACCAACCTGACACACAGGTAGCTTGGCTTTGCTTTTCTGTTTCGCGCACGTTTAGCTACTTGGCTTCGCCTGTCTTTTCGAGCTTGTTTAGCTACTTGGCTTTGGCTCGTTTGTTTCGAACACGTTCAGATACTTGGCTTAGCCTCTCTGTTCCGAACTCGTTTGGCCACTGGCTTCGCCGGTTTATGAGCCGGCACCGCCGTTATAGGTGCGATCTTTCACATTCAGTTCGGATATCAACACGTTTTCGACTTTCCCTTCGGAATGGAGAATAACCACCTCCGCCGGCATGGCGAAACTACGAGCTACGATTCCAACAGACGTCAGCCAACACTGGTATAACTTTGCGAACAAAGACATCTTTTTACTTCAAGAAGCCTATTTTTCAAAATTAGTGTTGGGCTTCCCTAAGAAACATGTGGTGCGGCTCAAAATAGAGACAGGAGCACATAACCAATCAGGCCAAAAATCCGGCGTCCGCAAAAAAGCGGCGGGCCAGAACTGCCGAAATTCATCACATTCAGCCATGAAAACAAAATGTCATTATTCAGTGCAATTTTTTGAGTGGTATGCGCTCATATACGCTGATTTGCCCTGAAATGGTGGATTCGGCAGAAGTTTACTAGCGTAGTGAAGCAGCAAGTTGGGAGAGTTGGTACTGGCTCGTGATTGAAAGAACGTTACTGCGCTACAACAATTAAGACAACGACTAACCTCGTAAGGAACAACGGACGGCGCATGTCCTTTGTTCCTTACAAGGTTAGTCCTTGTCTCTGTTGCAGCGCAGTAACGTTCTTACAGTCATCATTTACTAGCGTGACAGTTCCCGAACGGTACAAAAATGTGTGAGGTACAAGCTGCAAAATGCACCCTGAAGGGCGTTCTTTAAGGCATATTTACGTTGTGCCTGCGCAGTGATAGATCAATGTATACCCACTCGAGTAGATAATGAAGTCCACCACGCGTCCCACACTGTCGGGGCCATGTTTTATAGCCGCGAGTGTCAACTGATTCGAGTCCCAACTGGAGCGTGGTGCTGCGCCTTTGCAGTCCATCGAGGCCATCGCCATGAGCTTCGCGGTCGTACTACGTACAGGTCCCATTACAAACATGGCGTTTAAGGGGGGCGGTGCCCTCGGCTGCCTGGCCACTTTTGCCGTCCTGTTCCACAGCGCGTCGCCCCTGCGAGGCGAGTTCTGCATGGCACACATGTTCCTCGCCTTCTGCACCACGCTGGCCACTGCGGGTGACGTCACGCAGCCCTGGCACCAGAGCACGCTGTCAGGCAAGTATAAAATCACTGGAACTCTCCGAGTGCCGCAGTGTTATTCTCTTCGCTGCCGCGCTGCTTATTTGCCAGTTTCGATCACGTGATAAGGAGCCTGCATGGATGGTCCACTCGCGCGAGTGTGTGACTCGCCGCAGCGCATCTGCGGCGGTTGGCCGGCGTGTTTTATGAAGTAGTATTTTTAAGCATCGCTCTGTGTGCCCAAAGTACGCACAACTTCGTATCTCGGCTTCGCCGAGGAAGCCAAAGTGTTGCGCTTTATGTCTAGCAAGAGGAGAGAGTTCGGTAAAGCTTTCATTCGCGATCCCCAACGGGAAGTCAGACAACAAACGAGGGGCTGTGTTGGTGGATCACATTCAGCGCGACAAATATGCGCGAGAAAAGGACTCTCAGTTGTGCGAGATAAGTGTCGTGCGAACTTATCGCCCGTGACCTACTTCAGTATTGTAGCGATAGCTACATTACGGTAGCATTTCGAGCCTTCAGCGTGACAGCGTGGCGGCGCAGCCACAGGGTGTCGCGCAGCCACGCTGTCACGTGGTTGGTCACGTGACCAAGTTCCACTCGGCCAGCTGTAGTTATCGCGTCACTCCAGGTTTACCCATAGCTAAACCACCGCCAATTTTTTTCCCTTTATCCTGCATTCTACCCAATTGGTGTTACTATCGGGTCTGCGTACAAAATCGCACGGTTTTTTCGATTTCAGTTTTTGTAACAGCTATGTTATAGGAGAGATGTTTTTGCGAGCTTTCTTTCCCGGCTGTGCACCGATATTGGTTCCCGAAGCGAGTAACTAAATGTGAACTTTCTTAATACCTGCTGCCTGTTCGATTTTCTCCCTTTAAACCAGCATGCTAGCGCATTATCAATGGGTTTTACGTGACGCATCTCTTGAAATATCTAGATTTCAGCGTAATACCTATTTGCCATAGTTAATATTTTTTTGCTGATATGGAAACGAGCTAAACATTTGCACATTTTGGCGAAGGTGTGCTTCGGTTGTTGGCCTTGCTGTTTCTTATTGACAGGGTCACTTAGCTCGCGGTCAGTTTGTAAATGTTCGCGATCCATGGCGGGAAGAAAGCGGGGGTGGAATGCAGCTCCTATAATTTTCGCTGCTGCAAAACCTAAAAGTTAGCGGAAACTGGTGTTTCCACGCGGACCTCGTACTCATTAACTTATCTCGTGGTCTCATATGTCGTTTACAGACCTTACAGCTCATGTACAATTACATCCTGTGTATATTTCTTTGACTTCTTCTCTGCTGCTGACTTAGCTTCCTTCTGGATGTACGCAGGGCTGCTGGCATTGGCTATCCTGCTGTGGCCCTCCGACGACACACAGGGAGAGTTAAGTGTTGTTACGGTGTGGATGTCCTCTTTCACGGCCATGGCGATCTCCACAGTGATCACGGGCGTCCTGGTGTCCTTGTGGTGCCCCACCACAACGGGCCGAACGCCAACGGTTACAGAGAGGGACTATTAACGGACTGGAGAGTCATCACGCCTTTCTGTTCCAGCGTTGACATGAGCCAATTTTCTTCAGTTCCTTTCACGTAGCGTTTTTTCCAACTTCTAAAATCCAGCATTGTTTACAAATACAGCATGCAAATGATGTTCTGTTTAGAATTAGTTGAAAGTAGAGAAGGAAGTTTTCTCAGCCTGACTCGACAAGAAACTGCCTGTTGGAGTGTTAACGTTTAAAACTGACAGTTCGATTTTGAAGTCGACTGGAGCATTATATTTCGTGTCTACATATTTCAGAAAATGCATCTGCAGTGTTAAGAACATGATATTAGATTTAAGCCTGAATGGAACTGCCGAAGAAAAAAAAGGCGCTTGGACGCTGCGGATCGGTACTCCGTTTTAGAATTTGAGATGCTAACTTTGAACCCCAATTGCTTATTAAGCTTCTTTTCATTGTCTGTCTCTCTATCTCCCCAGGATTTGAACTTATTTAGGTGAGAGTGAGAGGTGCTTACGCGCCTGTCCAGTGTCGTTTAGAAAATATTCAGGAGAATTTTCTGCACTGGCTAGAATCTGACGATTACATAACCTGAAGTTCAGGTTCTGTCGCCTTCAAGGGAAGACAATAGGCTCTTCTCTGGGCATACTTTCCGGGACCGATTTGATTGCAGAAATGAGTGGTAAGTACAGTACATAATTACACATTAATAGGCTAACAAACGGCAGAAAATACAGCCGTCTTGAAATTGTGAACCTCGTAAATTGCAGAGAGGGAAGGAGGAAGGTCTTTGCAGTCTGCGCTGGCCTTCGGAATAAAAGAACAGACACATTTTCGTTCTCGACAATGGAACACCACCAACTTATAACATGTGATCGGAACAAGATGAAATGTATGAGGGTCAAGCAAGAAGATTATCCTTTAAATATATATAGGGTTACGGTGATAAATTTCGTGGAAAATACACAGTCGAAAGCATTTACGGCGCGAAGAAAGGTCCGGCACGGTAAGTGTGTTTTTCATGGAACTAATACTGGCGTAACAGGAATAGACAAGATGAAGCACGCTGCGTGATTTTGAATGCATTGAAGTGTGCTTATCAGGGTGATCTTGCTAGGATCGTAGACTGTGGATGTATATTATAGTTTTGGTCGCACTAATGTTTAAGTTGAGTGTTAGCTTTATCCGCAGAGATACAGCAGAGACATTTCGACGCCGGTATCCTAGTACCGGGTTAGCGTTAGTAGTAACGTGCTCGATATGCGTATGCCATGATAAGTTACTTGAGATATGAACACATTCGTATTTGGACGAGGTGACATATTGAAGGAAAATGTGAAAAAAGTAAGTACGCGTGATGTAAATGATATTAGAGCGATGTGATACATGCATTGTTTTAAATTTATAACGTTTATTTGCATGAGCCATTTGTAGCACCAGTTGGATGTGGTTCTAAGATCGTCTTGAAGCTTTTTAGGATCAGTGTGGTTATTTTGCTATAAATAACGCAGTAATCTCAAAAAGCCTAATAAATGAATGGGAAATGTATCTAGGAAGGTTGCTAATGTAAATCAGGAAGAGGAGAGATCCCAGCACCGATCTCTGGGTACACCCAATGTTACGGAAATGTGAGTGGATGAACAGTCGTTAGCAGAATCTAGTATTGGGTTTGATAAGGTAGAAATATTTTAACCCAGTTTGGTACATTTGGGTCAAAGTCAAGCGCGCTAAGTTTAAGAATGAGGAGATCATATGAAACATTATCGAAAGCTTTCGCAAAGTTCAAATACACGCAGTCTACATTGAAGCTCATATCAGCACGGGTAAATAGGTCGTTAGTAAAACATATCAGTTGCGTTTCACATGAAAAGTTTTCCTGAGACCATGTTGTTCAGCCGAAAAGAAGCAATTAGACGAATGGAAATCGATCAGGTGTTAATATATGATATGGTTCAATATTTTGCACGGCACACTTGGGAATGCTATAGGGCGGTAGTTATCGGGGTAATGGTTGGTACCTGTCGTTCCGACAGGAACAACCTTGTAACCCTCCAATCACTTGGAAGTACCGAGGAACCTAGAGACTAGGAAAACAGCATCGAAAGCATGATGGCAGAACACTGTTAGGTTAATTTTCAGCATTTTGCAAATGACTGATACTTCACTTGATGCAAAGATACACGGTTCAATAATTTTCAGCGTTCTATAATTGACTAATCTTCATCTGATGAAGATACTTTCAGGCTTCCAATCAACTTTTGTATGAAGTAGTAGCATTTTTGTAGAAAACGGAAGCAAATACTTCACTTAAAACACAGCAGCACTCGTACGGAGAGATGGCGACATTGTCAGAACGGGCTACTTGAATAACTGCGCTATCTTTGCCATCAACACTATTCCAGAATTTACGTGGATTAGATTGTAGAAGTGATGTGAGGGTGTTATCGAAAAAATTCCTTCTTGCATTTTAACAGCGACAGTATATTCTGTGTGAATGCGAATATATGCTGCACAGCGTTCGAAAAGGTTAGTTTCCTTCGTGCGACGAAAAATACGCTAGATATACGAAAAATTTAGGTTGGGGCTGCAGTCCTCAGGGAGGGGTCCTTAGTGCAGTACCCCTGTGGCCCGAGGTGCCACCTGAGCTCGCATCTGCAAGATGCAGCTGTTGTCAGCGGCCCCTGATCACCATCATCACCACCATTATGCTTTCGTCATGGTAGCCTGGTTCACGTGCGACACGTTCTCAGAACGCTCATTGTTCGCCATTTTCCCTAGCCCTCTCCCGCTTTGGTTGACATTGTGTTCCGGCGTTCTGACACTGTCACAGCAGTTATCAGCCGACTGTTCCAGCTCTTCAATGTCAAAACATGCAACGGCCAACAGACCAGCCGCTCCAGGGGCCTCCGGCACATTCCTCTGGCACATCGTCGCAACGCAAGGCCCCAAGACTTCCTTCATCCAAGCCACCACCGCAGCCGCCGCGTCCTGTAGTCCCTCCAGGGGAACCTCTGTCACAAGCTTCTGGTTCCAACAAACCGAAAGTGGCTGCCAGCGCCGATGCAGAAGCCATCGCCGCCGTGCCGTTTTCTCCCCAGGAGGCGCAGCCGGGTCCCGCCATCGTGAAGTCGGCGCCATTCGTTAGCTTGTCCAAGGGCATGACCAAACTCTACGAAGGCGGCTGGACGCAGTGCGTGCTGTACATGCTCGGTTTGCTCTGCATCGTGGTAGCGGTCGCCTTCATAGTGATCGTCTACCTGTTCTTGGCAGAGATGCAAGGTGACGAGATCCGGACACCGGCTAAGCAACGCGACGACACTCACTGCCACTCCGCTCCGCCCCTGACCGGCAGCCTCAGCAGGTCGACTTCGGACGCGAGCTTAGACGTCGTCGGAGAAAACGTCACCCTGACAGAGACGTCAGTGACCCACGGGCAGAGCTTTACCTTGGCGCAGTAGAGAAAGCAGGCTGACCGCTGATGGCGCAACCTGTGACATTTAATTACTACCGAGAAGTAAAAGTATTCGCCAGTGATCGTTAAGCTCTCATCTATCGAAGAGTAAAAATAATTACCTGCTTCGCTTTGTCTATTGGGATATCTTTGCATTGAACGCTTTCGCTTTGATTTGTGCGGATCTCAACTTCAACGATGCTATCATGTGATGAATTGTCACTGCGACGATTTGCTTTTCAGCTATTTGGCTTAATCTGCTTAGCCTGAAAGCTGTTTTTACTCTATACGTAGCAGCAGGACAGAAAAATGTTCACACCTGCCGACGTCTGAACTATTCCCCACGATAAATGTTCCTTCCCAGCGACCTTCTGATGTTTCATGGGTAAAATGTGTCGCCCTCGTGCCAGATTCCTGCGTTCTGTTACAGCGTCAGAGGTTAAGGCATATAGATCGCAGATAGCGTTGTGCGCCACCCTCTGCGGGGATATATAGCTTGCGGCACGCTAACGTAATTTCCCTCATGTCTGCTACCACGCTGACTGTATACTGAAATTATTCATGTACATACACTCAACGTGCACATGCGTCTAGTTTTCAAACCGTTTAGCTCCAGGGCGCTCAGGAAAGCCCTATAATCCTCCAGGGGAGCAGGTAAGCAGTTCTGACGAGCCACCGTTCCTGACGAACCGCTTTTCCGCGCTCTCAACGAGTAGCGAAAAGGTGTGGCCGATGGTATCGCAGACAATGGAGACGTGCTCGAGTCTAGAGAATACGGGGCTCCAGTGCAGGGCCTCATAGCATGGTGTAGATAATCCTCTACATGCTCGTGACACCATGTTATAAAATAGCGTAGAACGTGTGGCACGGATCGTTGCGTGAGTTCTAATTTTAGGTCTTTATGGCGAGAGCCTTTAATGGGAGCCCGCCCTCTAACTGAAGCCATTTGCAGGTGAATAAATCCGCAAGCCAATGCAAGCCAAGCCAAGGCTCAAGCCAGAAGTCAGAAGAGAGAAGAATAGAAGGAAGAAGAAAATGAAAGATAATGAGGAGGATAATGGGATGACATTTTCCCATCGAATGCAAAGCTGCAGCCCTTCCCACTTCTTCAGGGTCTATTGCAGGACCACCTAAGGTCCTTTCCCTCTCATGTTCTTATTGCTACTGATGCCTCGCAGGATCGCGAAAAGGCAGGTGTGGGAATTTTTTCGCCTTCACTGGATTGGTCTTTTTCTCTCCGTCTTCCTGACTTCACTCCAATTTTTCTGGCTGAATTATTAGCAGTAATCTTAGCCTTACGAAAATTAGAATCTACAGTTTCCCAGGTCGTGGTTATGACAGACTCTCTGTCCATTTGCTCTTCCTTATCCTCACCCACTGACTCTCGGCCGTTACGCCTCTTTAAGTTCCTGATTCCGCTCCATCTAAATTCGGTAAGGTTGCTTTGGGTACCCGGTCACATGGGCTTTCACTTAAATGAGGTTGCAGACTCCTTAGCAAGAGCCTCTCTCAGCGGCCCAATTGTTGCTGTCCTGCCATCATGTGCATATACAGCTGCGGTGAGGTTTCGCAGCTACACAATATTTCAGGAATTTGCTGCCTCGGCTCTTACATCATCTCCCGAATATCAGCATCTTCTGCATCCTTGGAGTAGCAAAGACTGGCGCTCACGCAGACTAGAGGTCTCTTTCACGCGCTTGCGTTGCCGGGTTCCCCTTCTAAATTTCTACCTTCACAGATCTGGCCTGGCAGCTTCCCCACTGTGCCCTTTTTGTGCCGAACCTGAGACAATAGATCACTTCCTGCTGTTCTGCCGCCGCTTTTCTCATTTGAGGAAGAGTATTTTGCAGATTCCATTTCATCAACTGGGCTTGCCTGTGTCTTCCGCGGTTGTTCTTTCCATTGGCGCTTCTTTGCTTGGACGAAGCGACAGGAGTGTGCGCTCTGCTGTGCAAAATTTTCTTCAAGAAACGCAGCGACTCCCATTCTAATTTCTTTTTCCCGCCCTCAATCAGTACGACATTGCAACATTACAGGCATTGTGTACTATTATGCACATTAAGCAATTGTCCCGTCTTTGATCTCCAAGTTAACTGGACCCCTTTCCTTCCCTTTTCCAATCTCTCAGACTACATACTATTACCACTCCTTTTCCCGTCAAAACTTTCCTGTATCCAGTAATTAACCGCCTGTGTCTTGGCCACTCCCCCGTAGTGGGTATGTGCCAGCAACGTCTGAGGCCTTCCTTCCTTCCTTCCTTCCTTGAAAGGCTAACAACAACCACATAAAGAAGGGCGTTAAGCATTGAACCTCTGTCTGGGGCTTCAAAAAATATGTCGTCCATGCTGTTCTGCACATTGAGGCGCGAATCCCTTCTTTATCAGCTAGGTTTCGCCTTTCAACAGTTTAAACATTTTTAAAATTATGCGATTCACCTCTTCACACCTCCAGTATAATATTTCATACTCAACCAGCAGCCTTCTTTGGTGCCGCATGGTCTCGTCTGCATGCTCTGCAGATATGTTTAGTGCAGTCTCTCCTTGATCTCTTAAACATCATTTCACAATTGTCAGCCAAATGTATAACATCTCTCCTTCTGTCCACATTTCATTTGATGACACTTTCCCATCGAAAGCAAACCTGCAGCCCTTTCCTCTCCTTGAGCGTTTGTTGCAGGACCATGCACCTAAGGTCCTTTCCCTCTCATATTGTTATTGCTACCGATGCCTCGCAGTATCGCGAAAAAAAAGGGGGGCATTTTTTCACCTTCATTGGGTTGTTTTTCTCTCCGTCTATCTGACTTCACTCCAGTTTATCTGGCCAAATTGTTTGCAGCAATCTTAGCTTTACGTACCCAAGTCGCGGTTATTACGGACTCTCTATTTGCTCTTCATTATCCACGCCCACTGAGTCTCGTACATTACACTTCTTTAAGTTCCTGACACGACTCCATCTAAATTCGGTACGATTTCTTTGGGTACCGGGACACATGGGCTTTCACTTGAAGGAGGTTGCAGATCCCTTAGCAAGAGCCTCTCTTTGCGGCTCAATCATTGCTGTCCTGGCAACCTGTGCATATGCAGCTGTGGTGAGGTTTCGCAACTACACAATATTTCAGGAATTTTCTTTCTTGGCTCTTACATCATCTTGCATCTTCTGCATCCTGGGAGTAGCAGAAACTGGCGTTTGCGCAGACTGAAGGGCTCTTTCACGCGTTTGCGTTGCCGGGTTCCTCTGATTAACTTCTACCTTCCCAGATCTGGTCTGGCGGTCTCCCCACTGTGCCCATTTTGTGCCGAACCTGAGACAACAGATCACTACCTGCTGCTCTGCCGCCGATTTTCTTCTTTGAGGAGGCGCTTATTAAAATTTCCCTTTTCACCAGTAGGGTTTGTCTGTGTGTACTGCGGTTGTGCTTTCGATTGGTGCTTCTTTGCTTCGTCGAAGCAACAGGGGTGTGCGCTCTGCTGTACAAAACTTCCTTCCAGAAACGCAGCGACACCCATTCTGAGTTTGTTTTTTTTTTGCCTCCCCGCTTAGTCAATGCGAACTTGAAACATTACATGCATTATCTTTGCGAAACAACTGTGCGCTTAAGAGACTAAGACGGAGGGAGAACAAACACGACACACAGGGCGAATTTGTTTTTCGAAGATTATGAACCAACTAGCTCGTCAAAAGGTGTTACTCGTACATGCACTATATTGAAATCTGCGCATAAAGCCAAAGTTCCGTCTTTGATTTCCTAGTTAACAGGTCCCCTGCCGTTGCGTCGTCTAATCTGTCAGCCTATACCTTATTACTTTTTTTCCCCTCCAAACGTTTCAGTTTCTGTGCATTGGCCTCTCCTTGTAGTGAGTATGTGCCATCTTTGAGGGCAACTAACCAAGAAGGAAAGAAAAAAGATTAAAAAATGAGGGGGCTTGACAACTCTAGCCTACTGTTTTAACTAAGCAGTACCCTATTCTAGCGAGTAATTCTGTCATAGATAAAACGGGTTTCACATCTGTGATATGTGTAACTCACTCATTTTGTTCCAAAGCCGCCGCGGTGGCTGAGTGGTTATGGCGCTCGGCTGCCGGCCCGAAAGATGCGGGTTTGATCCCAGCCGCGGCGGTCGAATTTCGATGGAGGCGAAATTCTACAGGCCCGTGTACTGTGCGGTATCAGTGCACGTTAAAGAACCCC
This sequence comes from Amblyomma americanum, assembly GCF_052857255.1. NCBI lineage: Eukaryota > Metazoa > Arthropoda > Arachnida > Ixodida > Ixodidae > Amblyomma > Amblyomma americanum. Next base: position 162,062,370 of record NC_135499.1, on the reverse strand, counting down.
AGGTGGTCGAAATCTCCGGAGCCCTTCACTACGGCGTCTCTCATAGCCTGAGTTGCTTTGGGACGTTAAACCCCATATAAACCAAAACCAAACCTCATTTTGTTCCTGCTATTGCTCTTCTCTTTAGTAATTCTCAAGTTCCTGGAGGTAAAACAAGGATTACCCGCTTTAAACTGCCTGTGACTCGTTCTGTACTTTGCAGATAAACGACAGTATCACGTAGATGCGCTGGTCGTGATAGTATCTGCAAAATAATACAGCCGTGCGGAAATTTTGAAATCAAAGCCCGCTCACATTCCTCTGGCCGCAGCTAATCTTCACGTCTCCGTTAAATGAACTGTACCACTCCCACTACGTAAACGGCGCAGAGATTTCATTGGTCTTTCATTCCCAAATATACGTGTTACATTCTTCTTTGACGTCTGGTTCAGGAGACTCGATACGTGTTCGTGTATCGAAAGGCGACATCATCATGCAGAGTGAGATAGCATTTGATCGGTCTCGGATTGGTTAGCTACTTGAACCGACTGCCGGGAGGTCTTAAGGACTGAACGACCAGACCCCTCCCCACCCGTTCCTCCCTGCTGTAGTCAGAATTAAAAAAAAACAGTGAACATTATTTTCTCTGAAGTAAAAAGTTAAAGAGATGCACTGTGCAAAACTAATCGCCTGCCTCAAACACATCATCCAACAATTGCCCAAAAATACGTATTTTGGATGGCTTCAATAACACTCTTGTTGTCGAGCATGTCGAAGAAAGAATTTTCTGTAACTACATACAACGAAAGCGACAATGTTTTTCCCGAAGATTGCCCCCCGTACAACCATCGTTGTAAAATACTTGAAACGTATAGAAAGAGTCGCACAGGTAAGCAGTCCAGCACTTATTCGTTAATGCATTGATGTGACTTAATCATAAGCCGAGCTGGGCTCACTCGAAGAAGGTTCTGTCTCAGTAACCTCGAGTCGTTCCTCTTTCCCGTCAGTGGCGGCCACGGCATTCCAGCGACTACCCTAACTAACCACGGTGTTGCGTCTACCTCTCGGCCGTTCACGATGACCGTGACGCATAGTCATAAAATAACCTCAAATTCATTTATTGTTCGTTCCAGTAAAGGGGCGCACATCATTTTCCCAAGGCCACGGTGTCAACACAGGGTAGCTGCATCAGTGGCTGCTTCGAACGATGCCCGTGGAGTGCAGTCGTGACGTGTACGGCGCTACGTAGTTCCACAGCGTTCGGAGTAGTTGTTGTTGTTGTTAGCCTATCAAAAAATGACACATGCCCACACTGGGGGATCGGCCAAGAATCGGGTGGCTATTCACCTGAACGCAGTTAATAAAAAGGAAAAGCACGTGGGAGCGCAACACCGGTGAATTCTTCCTCATGAACAGAAAAAGGGATGAGAGTTTTGACTTTAAAATTTTAAGAATAATATAAAGAGAGGAATTAAATAATAATGATTTAGTCAAAATGTAATAATTGATAGAAAAGAAAAGTTTGAACACTTAGCAAGGCAGTCAAAACGTCGTTGTTGTCACCACCGGCACCTGCAGTGATCACGATCACCAATGACATTATCGTTTCTTCCACCAGCTTGTTCTGAGCGCTCGCGCGACACGTTCTTGAGAAGCCTTGCTCGCTTGGTTCCACCCCGCTTGGTTTTTTCCTGCGCTCCATCGTTCTAATCCTGACAGAGCCTATTTTTCATTCCCAGCACGGCATTCCAAGTCTTCGAAGTCAAGAAATGCAGGCTCCAACTGGCCAGCGTGAACGCAAGTCTCGTGCATCGTCCACCAAATATTTTACGTCGTTGACACACAAGGCATCTATGCTTCCCGGTGTCGAGCAGCCGCCACAGCCGCCACCTCCGCCACCACCGCCGCCACAGCCACCGCCACAGCCTCCACTACCACCGCCGCCACTACCGCTGCCACAGCCACAAGGCCCTCGAAGACAGTCCGTAGCGCCCATTTCGGGCCACAACAGACCGAACGTGGCTGCCCTCGCCGGTAGAGGAGGCTTCGTCGTCGTGCCGTTTCTTCCGCTCGCACCACCAGGCGTACACACGACGCAACCGAGCTACGCCACGACAAAAACGGTAACGGCGTGGTCTAAGGTGTCCAAGGACGAGGACGAGCTCTTCGAAGGCGGCTGGACGCGGTGCGTACTGCACATATGCTTCAGCTGCTGCATGCTGGTGGCGTTCTTGTTCGTCTTGATCATCTACCTGTACATCATGAGGCTGCAACAGCCACGGACCGATGAGGAGCGGACGGCAACGTGGCAGTGGAACACGACGCACTGCCACTCCTTTCGTCCCGTTACTGGAAACCTCAGCGCGTCGAATTCGGACCTGAGTCTCGGCGTCGTCGGAGACAACGTTACTCTTGCGGTAGCGTCGACGAACGAAGAACAGCCTTCCTCCAGTTCCGAGGGGGAAGCAGACTGAGCGATCAAGGCACACTGTGGCATTGCGTACTTTCGGACTCGAGAAATATTTGCCTGCTTATCAATGGGTTTACTGGTATGGATCAGTAAGAATAATTCGTTCGGACGCTTTGCGTTGGATATTTTACTTGGTACATTGTAGCCTTTTGGTGTATGTTGATCGTACATTTTTAGGCACTGCCGATTTGCAAGTAACTGAGGGCAGCTGTTAGCAATAAGTTACTTTTGCCAACAATAATTCTGAAACTGAGTTATAATGGTAAAAATGCACTCAGTTACCTCAATGTCTTGTGCTCAAGGGAAGATTGTACCGTAGTCATTCAAATGCGTTCCTTTACTCTTGGCACATATACAGCACAAGTTTCTTGGAACCTTAACGGCTTTACTTACACACAAAAATAAACTAATATGCCGTTTATCGAGAATCCATAGCACACACATGAACTTGTGAGGAGTGTCCTATCCGCCTCTGAGGTCGCCACTCTTATCTTCGTACATACCATGAAGCTTTAGTGTATTTAGTTCCTTTCAGTGCGCCGGAGAGAACAGCGCAAAATTTGGAGAAGGAAAAAGGAAAAGTGAGCTTGGGACCTAAAAAAATTTCATCCATAATGAAGTTTTAGGGTGAATTAGGAAATGATACGTGGTGTGAAGTAAATACCGCTAATTAATCGGCGCCCCTAGCACAGTATCGTTTTGGAGCCAAATATTAAGTTATGAAGAGAGGAGTGAACCGCGCTGTGTCTGTAGCCTGGCCGAGTATCGCGAGAAGAGTAAAGTTTGTATTCATCGAGACAGCCTCTAGTGCTGGATAGTATCGTCTCTCCTCACAAACTGCCATGATGTTTCTTTTTACAGCGAGAGCTGTTAAGCCCCCGTTTCTGGATTTCACGTTTCAGTAGCATGTCGCTATCTTTGGCATAAATGGTTGATGCGTTGTCATGGGAATCACTAGAATAGTGGTTACTACATGTGGAAGGCGGGCGGTATGACGTGAGCGGAAGAACACGCAACCGGCGGGGGATCAGCACCGAAACTATACGGAGGAAGTTGACCGTGGAAGGAGGAGGGCGTGGCGACAGCGCAAAAACCTCCAACCGGAAGTTGGCTACCGTGGAAGGAGGAGGTCATGGCGACAGCATTTGGACGCGTAACCGGAGGCTGATTACCGTGCAAGGAGGAAGGTATGGCGAGAAAATATGGGGCAAGCGGAGGGTGGCTGCCACGGGAACTACCCGGAAGGCAGTTACCCTGGGTAGAGGAAGAGGACGGTTACCGTGGAGGCAGGAATGTATGGCGAGAGCTTAGGAATACTCAATCGGGTGTGTGGCTGAGAGGTTACCGTGCAAGGAGGAGGGAGAGTATGGCTACAACAGAGGAGTGTAGCACTGTCCATATGCGGCAGCTATTGCGAAAGGCGCCACCCGCGGAGAAGGTCACTGGTTGCGCCGCGCGCCCGTCGCGGCGGACTGGAGAGGAGATCCAGTCGAAAAACGAGTATTGGCGGGAAACTATAAAGAGCGCTCTAGAGATGAGCAGATATGATGTCGACTCATGTTCGTAACCCCAACATGTCGTAGAATATAAATACCTTAGCAGCTGTCGCTGAATATCGTGTTGGTAACCGACGTGTAAATTTTTTTTTGGACATTGGCCACTTTCTCGGAACAAAATATTACATAGATCCATTTCCTCTAAAGCTCATATCTCCTGAGTGTTCGTATCTCGGCCGTTAAGTTTCCCTCCAAATTGATCCGCTAGTGTCTCGATTCGATCGCATAAACATAAATCGCAAGGTAAGTAAGTCACTGAAGGCGAGAAAGAAGAAGCGAAGGGTTATTCGCATCCGGTCAACAGCTTGGCATTCGAGTGGACTGCGACAACAGCCTTGCAAACGGCGATCTTCGTGCCAGCACCTCGGCGTCGCGAAGCGGTCTGTCTGTGCTTTGCTGCCACCCTGCCAAAGCGTGCACCACGCGCACTCCGTCCACAATATGACGTGGGCGGCGTTCCGGAGAGTGATGCGCAAGGGCTGCGCTCTACTCATGGTGCTCCGTCGCCAAGCAGCGGAGGACGTGATGTACGTTACGCAACGAAGGCGAAGGTATGCTCTGAGCTCCGTTTTCTTTTTGCTTGCTGCTTATCCAAATGCTGCTGTTTCAGCCGCGATGAAGCTATGGTCAAGTCCCATTCCAAAAACAACGAAGCCCTCCCCCCCCCCCCCCTTTTTTTTATTGCTCTTTTAAGAAGTATAAGAGGTACTACTCCACACCTAGTAGTTCATCGAACCCGTCGGGGCACCCAAGCGTTCATTCCTCGTTAACTAACGTGCCTTCTCTTTCTTATTTGCCCCCCTCTCTCGGTCTCTAGAATTCCTGGCTGCTCAAAAGGCCAGTGGATATCTGGCAGCATTGATACATTGGCTTTACCCCTGGACCCCCCCCCCCCCCTTTTTTTTTAAAGCAAAAGCTCGCGACCGAAAGGATGCGCATGTCTTGTCTTCCAAACAACTTGCGGCGCCCGACTTTTTGCCTAGGGTTTCAGGGCGTTGCTCTGAGAGTTATAACTGCTTCTGGTGCCAGTGTCGCTATCTTCCTTCTTCGCTCTCTGTTCTTTTCGTGAAGGCCGTTCCGGATGCGCGTGGCCACAGCCGCCTACCTGCTGACGTATGCGGGATCGGTGTGCCAATGGCCTTACGAGTACCAGTTCTACGAACAGTGCGGACTGGCACGGCGAGACGTCTACGCTATCCTTGGCATGCAGCAGTTGGCCGTACTCTTGGGCCCCTACCTAGCATGGTTGTGCTTCCAGAGAACTACCGGGCCCGTCATGAGCCCTAGGTATGTGCAGTGTTGTGCAACCCCCAAAGTAGTAGGTCACTGGGCTCTAGAATTGCACATTCACCGTAAACTGTAGGGTGATGGACCAATCCGCCACTTTTACGGATACTGAACGTAGTAAGCTTTGGCAGGTGTAATTAAATCTCCTTTATGCATAGCTCTCATATATACAGTTCGGCTCAAGGCGCTTGGCATTTATTTCTTGTCAGCGCTCAGCAGAGTATAGTACGCTCAAGCAGCGGATAGGTATCATGAATGGATCCGACCACGCGGGAGGTATAAAGATATACTAGACGCGTTGTGGCGCTTCGTACGTGAGGCGGCCATAGCGAGCCGCTATTAATCCCTCACCCTAAATCATATATGTAGTGCCAGCCATCTACACAATAACTATTTGAAATTAATTTGCATTGTTAAAAGTAACTTCTCGGCACTGTGTGGCTTGGGCCCTGGATTTTTCAAAACTCCGCCATATAGGCGCTGATGCGTCTTTAGCGTTTCATTACACATCGCGCGCATTGAACATACATGCGCGCTCTTTATCAGATGAATTTATTGTTTCAGTGGCGGCTTAGTAGCGGTCTTGTTTCTAGATTGAATGTGTCTGTACAATGAATCCTAGTAAAACAAAAAAGTTTCGTTGCTCGCAGGATTTCCCGCATGCTAAAGAGATCCGGGTTATCAAGTTAGCACTCTACCTTTCGTCACGAACGTTTCTATTATACGCTAAGCCTTACAGGTTTGAGTTGTCATATGTATTCCAGCCAACGCTTCTTTAAAACGACCCCGGACCTCCTTTGTTTTGGGAATGTTTCCTTTTTGTCCTTGAGTCGCTGGGAAACATAAGAGCTGTCACCGCCATTGCCATATCACGGCGTTTAACACCCCTACTATTAATGTCAGCCCTAACAATATAATAATAGAGCCGCTTTTACAATTCATCTTTTATTCCGTAATGCTCCACCTCAATTTCGATACGAAGCCATTATCGTTATTCCCTTATTTATTGTCTTGTAAATTGTGGCTTTGAGATAGCGCAGGTATGCTTCTGGGCATTGTAAGAAGAAGCTGATTTATTTATTTATTTATTTATTTATTTATTTATTTATCGATGGATCGATCGACTGATTGATTATTGATTGATCGATTGATTGATTGATTGATTGATTGATTGATTGATTGATTGATTGATTGATTGATTGATTGATTGATTGATTGATTGATTGATTGATTTTTAATTGTCCCCGTGCCGTGTGCGCATGGTAGGGGCGCCATCATGCTGTGCCTTGTGGCATCTGCGGCTGCCTGCGAGGCCAAGACGTGCGGCCTTTACCGGGAGGCTGCGGTCATCATGGGGCTGGGCCCATCGCTGGCTGCCTCCCTGCTCGATCTCAGGAACCACGTGCTTCTCGTCAGGCATCTTAAGGTGTGTACACTGTGCTCACTGATAACAGAGAACAGCTAATGAATTAATTCATTAGCTGAATTAATTCACTTGCCAAATGGCAAGTGTTGTCAAGCAACAATCAGTTGAGAGAATTATTCGCTCAATTTTTTCACTGCGCCCGTTGAGTTGAGCCAGTCAGACAGTAATGGCTGTTTTTTTTTTAGCTCTTGTTTTTGAAAACTTTCAATAAGAATGTATGTGTGCTCCCGTCGTTGATCTGCTTTTGTGCTAGTATTTAGCGCAGATGAATCATTCGTGGTCGCAGAAATAACGCTTTCTCCACAGCTTTAAGCTTTGCTTGCACTCGAGGGCCAAGTGATGAATGAATGCTTATTCCCCATGTTTTGTTCACGGGGCCGAACCAACGCAGAGTCCTCCGAACTTATGCTGAGCGTCATGAAACGCGGCATGTTGATGCTGAGGACAATGACGCCTATGCTTTTGTGCAGGTCCCCAAAGGAAAAAAAAACATATCAGACATTTCGTAATTGTTAGCAGTGGAGTTAAAACGGTGCAGAGCTTGGTTTGAATGCGACAGAGAACTACAGGTTTAAGCTGACCAGCATAACAGGGGCGCACCGCTGTATTTACAAGAGTAGATGCTACATGGGCCTCTGTGCGAGTTCCGGTCAGAGAAGCACAACGCGAAGATACTAACTGGATAAATCACTAATTTCATGCTGTAAGCTAGCTAGGTAATCCAGACATATAGCGAATGGGCCTGTGAGCATTTTCATTAGAAATTCTTCGCAATTATCCTCAAGGGAGTTTTTGCGCTCATTTATTTGAAAAGGTCCACTGTCTGGAATCTCGTGCACTGTAATCTAGTGGCCCTAACGAGCATTGATTTTTTTTTAATGTGCGGAGTTATGACCTCACTTTGCTGTCCAAAGCATGCTTCAGCATGACTCTATGTCCGCTCACGCTTAAAATCCTGCATTCAAAAATAGACCGCATGTCCTTGGCGCTGGTGCCCCCAACTTCATCAACTTTGCTTCCATATACGCGGCCGCACGCTTCTTTGCATGGACACATCTCGTCTATTTTCATTTTCGTGGCAGGTGCTTACATGCTCGCTTCAAGCGTATGACGGACGTAGAAAACGCAGGACTTTCTGCTCAGCTAACTTGAAGAGGGAGGGTTGACGGCCGTGACATCGTCGCAGCAAATGTGTTGACATTTCACAAAATGCAGGGTAACTTATCAAACACGCCCAGTCTCAACGACGCCACTTCTTAAGTATACAGCGCACGTGACCAGCTTCCCGAGAGATGACAACGCAGAGACGCTGCACCAGACTGCAGTGCAACGTCGCTATTCGTCCGTCGTGCAGGCGTACGTGAGTATCTCCGCCTTAGCGGCGACGGGAGTACTGGTGGATGTCTACGACTTCGGCGTCCAGTCCGTCTACTCCCTGGCCTCCGCGTTGTACCTGGCCGCTGCGGTGGTCGTCTATGTGCGCTTGAACGATACAACTGGCGTGGTCATCTTCAGGCCGCAGGTGGGGAAAATCTCATCGAACAATTTTAATGGCGCTTGCATATGCCCTGGAAGCAAGGGCGGAATAACGAGTTTACTTGGCGGTTCGGTTCATCAGAACCATAGGGGGTGCTGCAGGTATACGTCGCACTGATTATGGCTTGCAACACACACGATATGATCCAGTCTCTCCTCAGGGGGCAGAAGGAGCGCTTTAATGTCCAAGCACCGCTCATCTAGCTTCCAATACAAGGATTAGTTCCTATTAAAGCGTGTTCACGGAACGTCCAACTGGTGCAAGAAAGGCGAATCACATCACGGCTACTGCCATTGGGTTGCAGGTCCCTCTCAGCGCGACTGCACATGGGGTTAGTTTAGAGGGGGCAAAATAAAAAGAAAGCAAAACTTGTAATACTTTTAATTCTCTGGTACCACATCGTTTCTTGGCAAAGAATGTTTTTTTAGCAAATAAACTGGCCGTTCATAGGTGTAATTTCTCCATGGCCACACCATGAGAGCACGTATACCTACTTTCACAAAATGCAGTGTAATTTGTAATATGTGCCATGAGGTACGCTGCTGCATTTGGTGGCGGCGAACTTGAAGTTTTAGCTAAATGTGATTCGGGAATTTGGCATGAGATATACCCATTGCAGAAATATAGTGTCAAGCTTTCTGTTTTGGTTTATGTGAGCTCACCTAATGCATTACTCATTACCGCAACAAACATTCGCCGATTAAGGAAGAAGACGATAGATTATGGGTTTTTTACGGTAGCTCATCTGCTTAATATGTTTTGGCGCCGGAAGCGGGCTAAAAACGTCAATTATCGTGCGCCCAAAGAATTCAGCATTGTTTAGAACAGCCCACTAGGCGCTTGTACCGGCAGGCCACGCAGTCCACGAGTCAGTTCCAGAATGCTTGTCTATAGGATGCGTGGTACAAGCGCAGTTTTTGAAAATGCAGCATTCCGAAAGCTTCTGGATCCAATATTAGCACCGTCTCAAGCCTGAAATCCTTTCTTTAGCATATTCGGCAATGGCTCTGTCAAAGAGAAAAATGTGCCACTTGTGAGAGCAACCATTCATTAGACTGCGAGGATTGCTTCCACTTCGACAGGGATACACTCGGAATCACTGCTTTTACCTCACTCCGTTCAGTACTTCATTGTCCTTTTTCCGAGCAAAAAGTTCTAATACGGCGAGGGATAACTTTCATGCTCACGAATGCTGCGGATTACACAGCCGAATACTTCGCTCTTCTCTGATTCCTTTACGTCCTCGATATTCAGTGATTTTATTCACGCGTCCTTGTTGCACAGCTGTGTACGACTATTCATGTCGCGTTGTTATTTATAAGAATGCGTGACTGATTGATTTTACTGCGCGAAGGCTGCCGCCGCCCAGGAAACCCAGGCGAGGTTGGATTCGGCGCTGTGCCGCCTCGCCGAGTTGCTCGAAGACACTCAGTCGCTATCGATGAGCATAGCGCGGTTCCTGATGGACGCAGTGGGCGTGCTAAACCGCGCCGCCTTCGAGGTGGCCGGCCCGTATCCCTGCGGCAGGGTGGTAACCTCTGTCGCCGTGGTCTTCCTCTTCAGGCAGGTGAGCGACGGCGCTGGCGAAAGTAGGTACAATATTGACACAGTATCTCGTGAAACCGCTCCGGACGCCAATACAAGGTGTATTGGTTTTGGCTGTTGCACACTGTGTCGGACACTTCGCTATATAGTTGATTTGATATGAACGTAGGCAAAAGGCCAAAAAAAAAAAAAAGAACAGCATAGAAAAGCTGTTTCCTGTTCTTTGACCGGCTGCTCTCGTCTAAGTGGCGCTTACAAGTTCCCTTGAGCAGGGAGGTAGTCATTGCATGAGTCGATTTCATTTAGCGTCACGCTGTACTTAGAATGGCATATTATTAGTTATTGCGCACACACTGCCTGTCAGCCAGCTTTAAATTTCTCTTGTGTGCTTGTTTATTACGAGATGATACAGACTTTAAGGTCTCGCGATGACTTATTCCGTTGCACTTACTAACAGAATCTTCCAGCCATAGACAAGAACATGACCTTTGTACATCATAGACCCCTGTGTATATAGCAAGCATTCTGCAAGGAGTATTGGCATTTGTGGCAACAACAGTTGAAACAAACCATCGCATGAACCTGCATCACCACCCATGGCAAGCTCAGAAGCCTCGTGTAAAGGACAAAACAAACTGCAGGATCGTCTGCGAGACTGCAGACGCTCTACCCCCCAGGGCTTCGATGAAATAGCCACAAGTGGCATCATCCTGCGTCTATGAAACCTTTCCAACTACGCCCACAAGTTTCCGTTTAATGCTACAGCATTAGAGGCTCATCGCGAAGAAAATGTGTCGCCTGAGGCTTAATTCTCTGATTGAGTGGAGGCCAGTAATGTCATCGAATCGCCACATTCCCATTGTCTGATTGGCTGCAGCGAAGTGATGTCACTTCCGGCGGAGGCATCAAAAGCTCCTAACGCTCTCGCAATGCCAACACATGATGGAGTTAGGTGTTCGTGTAAGTTACTAATTTCGCTTAGGTGTATTGCTCAGAAGAGAGAGAGGGCACCACAAGTGTCATGTAGCATATGAAAAAAAAAAGGCGGGTAATATCACCAGAAATTCATCTCACGTAGTCACGTAATTGATGGCATTTAAATTCATTAGATGACTTTTCATAAGTTATACGCTTGTATAAGCCCGAATTGATCTGGCGTCTAGGATACGGCTACTTTATATTAGCGTGTCAGTTTTAAACCCGTCCTGTTTGAAAAGAAAAGCGATGTTTTTAAAAGCACGTGTAATTTACATTGTGCCTGCGCACTGATCGAGCAATGCGGGCACTCTTGTAGCCTGTAATACCGTGTACAATGTGTCCGACACTGTCCGGGCCACGTTCTGTAGTCGCGAGTATCACTGATTCTAGTGTCAGCTATAAGTATCACTGATTCTAGTGTCAGCTGTAAGAGCTTCGCTGCGCCCTCGCAGACCATCGACGTCATCGCCATGGCCTTCGCGGCGATACTGCGGATGGGCGCCGTAACAAACGCGGCGCTGAAGGGATGCGGCACCCTCGGCTGCCTGGCCACTTTCGCCGTCGCTTTCCACAGCGTGACGCCACTTCGGAGCGAGTTCTGCACAGCGCACATTTTCCTCTCCTTCGGTACCACTATAGCCACGGCGGGAGACGTCACGCAACCCTGGCATCAAAGCACGCTGTCAGGCGAGTACACTGTCAGCGCCATCTGAGCACGGGCCAGATAGTGCTTAAAATCAGCACCCTCAATAGTATTTAAGCAGCAGATACAGCGACGGATAAGAGGGTTTGGTTCGATTTGGTTTGGCTTATGCGGTTTAAAAAGTCTCTGAAATGCCTTCTGAGGAGAGTACACAAATTTGCTCAATCACTATACATTCTGTCATCATGAACACCCGAGCCAAATAATACACTTCTACACGCAGCAGAGGACCCACAATCTGCATGGCAATTGGCGAGTCCTTTCCGGCGTTTTTTTTTTTCATGCTCTTACCCTGCTTCGTCGCCCGCTCTTGCTTATTGCTTATTGGTTAGATTCCTTCAGGGTCACGTAGCTGCCATGGCCGTGGCCAGTTAGTAGCGTCGCTCCGGCGGGTCAAGAAGCTCCGCCCCTCGAAGAATTCCCGCGCCCTTCGGCAGCGGGGCCGGCGCAAGAGCGCCCACCTTTGAGCGTGCAAAAAATGACGTGACATCAGGAAAAGGCGCCAAGATGCCAAAGTTCAAATTTTGAATGCAGATAACTCAGCTTCTACAAAACTCATTAACAAAATTCTTGCTGGAGAATATTCGTGAAGCGACGTCCTTTACCATCCCCCCAATACCGCACCTTTATGAGAGCCCCTTTCAGAGACCCTTTAACATTTTAACCGTCAAATGTATTCTCGAAAAACGTGCCAAGTAACCAATTTTTTTAAATAGTCATAATTTCTTTCATGTAATTCTTATTCTGAAAATATATTACTTCATTGCTTTCTGATTAGGATCAACAAAAAATTAAAAAAAAACCGGCTCTTGAGGGCGGCTTTTCCTCAGTGCATGCCATAGTAATGGCTTGCAACGTACAGAAATGTGCAGTACTCATTCGATCCGATACGCTGTAACCTGCAGCAAAGTGTACAGACATTGCTTCGTGCTAACACAAGCAAGGTTTCATCACTAGCAGTTAAGGTGCGCTACCCGGCACGACACCGTTGCCACCGTCACCGTTGCTCTCGTCATCTGAAGCTGTCTCAAGCTCGCAAAGGAAGTCAGTGTCACTGTCGGTAACAAATTCTAGGTCATCACAATGCTCCTGTCAGAACTGCTCCAAGAAATAGCTCTTTTTCTCGGGACATCGCCGTCACTGGAATTCTTCATGTGTGACGCCATTATGAAATGACTGTTGTCAGGCACAGCTTGCAACCGTCCACAAATTAAGATCAGAGGGCGCACACATATCCGTAAATTTCGTTTGCCGAAAATATTGCGGAAAATGACGTATGGCAGTAAATAGTGATATACTTTCTTGATGAAATCGGGAAAAGCTGAGAGCGAACTCTGGTGCGTTTGACATGGAATGACTCTGTCCGTACCAGAAGAAGTTGGCTGTCCCGTGCATTGGGTGGTCATGCATCACTAAGTAAGTCGTTTTTAGAGGCTTTGGACAGGCCTTATACGATCGTTCATTGCCATGATAGGGTCCTCCTACTTGGCACCATGTGTGTCAAGGGTGAGGTTGGTGCCAGTTTAGTATCGCTCGATTTGGGGTCTTCACGTTTAAAGCGCACTCTGTATGGAGCGCTCAGCGGGCCCTCACTTTGGTAGTCATCCTGATGCGGCGGCATGCATGCACCTGTTTCCATACAAATTTACGACGTCGCATGAAATCTCTTGGCCGCCACTGAAGCATATGCTGAAGGTCGGTTGTGCGCAGGGCTGCTGGCGACGGCAATCCTGCTATGGCCCTGCGACGACTCACAGGGAGATTTCGCGATCATCACGGTGTGGATGTCCTCCCTAACAGTCATGGCCATCTCCACACTGATCACGGGCGTCCTGGTGTCCTTGTGGTGCCCCAGCACTGCGGGCCGAAAGCCGACGGTTATAGAGCCGGACTATTAATTTACTGGAGAAATATCACATCTGTCTGTTCTGTTGTTGAAATAAGCATTGTTGTCCAGATCCTGCGTATAGCGTTCTAACTTCTACCGTTCTAAGACAGCATCATTAAGACATGAATTACGAAAGCTAGGTAGCTTAGTTCTGGAATAGCGGATGAGTTATAATGTGGAGAAAATAGCTTTATTGGTTTATTAACCAATTATATTGGTTGGTTTATTGGTTTATTAAAATTGGTTTATTAACATGATTTCGAAAGAGAATTTTCCGCATGAAACATGTCCAGTGGTTATCAACGTTTAAACCAGAGAGGTCGGTTTTTATATGCACTATAACACCGCGCACTATAACACTATATGCACTATATCGCGTTTATAGTGTAGCTGAATACTGCTTAAGAAAATTCATCTGCGACATTATTAACGTGATAACTGAACTCAGACCCATTTTCAATGTAATCGAGTCGTCATTTGTCACGATGGAGAAAAAGAAACAAACCAGTCAATAAAATTTTTTTAGGTTAATTATAGTGTCCTGCTTGGACATAGGAGTGCGGGATTCTCATTTTATGGATTTCATTCTGCATGACCACAATACAGGATGGATACTATAATGCTGTCTAAGTAGGATAAGTTATATACACATCATGTTGTTTCATAAGGTGCTGAGAAAGTTAATTTTGTTTATTTCATATGCAAATACCATGCACTATTTGGAAAAATTAATGGGACGTTTATTATTTTCTGAAATTTTTTCACAGTAAACAGATATTCTATATTCGAAGCCATTTTTTCTTCACACTCGTATTCGATTCGTATTCGAAAATTTCAGTATTCGAACACCCCTAGTTAAAATTGCTTATTGTGAGGGAAGGCCACGGAATTTCACAAAGTGAAGATGAGGGAGGGCCAATGATTTAATAGGGAGGGTGACGGAGGAAAAGCAGACTGGGGGCATTTGCCCACCTCTGCTCAGCGCATGTGTTGCCGCCACTTTGCACCACATTGAAGCAGCTACTCCACTGGTCAGAGATAGGCGCTCACTGAGTTCCGATTAAAACGTAATTGCTACGTGAGTGGTGAGTTGTGCTTAACGCTAACACTTATCGACAGGTGATGAAAAGTTCGGTTCAGTCGATTTCGCTTTATGTGAGCGGATGCGGTGTCGTTCGACTGGTACCTTGAAGTTAATAAATAACAAAGTTAGCAAAGTACACTAAAAATTCTACGAAGAGGACGGCGGACCTTATGAGTGGCCAAGTCAATCTGGTGCGGTTATTTCAATTTAATATCTTTGGATGAGCATCGCGCATTGTCTCAGGTGCAAAAACGCAAGCAACATCCAGCAGCAAGTCTAGAAGCTGCTGCAGAGGTGTGTAATGAATGAATGAACCGTTTATTTAGAAAGGGACGCTCAAGACCGTTTGTTGGGGAATTGGCATGTATGTATGCATGCATGCATGCATACATACATACATACATACATACATACATACATACATACATACATACATACATACATACATACATACATACATACATACATACATACATACATACATACATACATACATACATACATGCATGCATGCATGCATGCATACATACATACATACATACATACATACATACATACATACATACATACATACATACATACATACATACATACATACATACATACATACATACATACATACATACATACATACATACATACATACATACATACATACATACATACATACATACATACATACATACATACATACATACATACATACATACATACATACATACATACATACATACATACATACATACATACATGCTGAGCAGGCAAGGGATGGGCTCGTTATGACGCATGAAGGAAGCCAATAGTCACCAACACCAAGGAGCATAGGGTATGTGTGTTTTTTAATTTGTTTGGCATCCAAACCGGGGAGCAGATATTTTACTGCTGTCGCATTAAAAACTGTCCGTCTGCAATCATCCTGCCAATTCTGCATTATGGCAAATGAGAAAAACACAATCGATCACAGAGCTCCTTGAGGAAATTTATTCACTTCTTGGCTGAACTATTCACCGCAGGCAGTGCTCCGGTTGTTCCTTCTTTTTCGCTCGACGTCCGTGTCCTTTTTAGCTGCTGTGCCCAAGATATACATGCCAACTCGCCCCTTTTTTTATAAATAAAGAAACGCTGGATTATGACTGTTGGAGCAGCTTTCTGCCGGCAGACACCGAGGGCAGAAACCGGGGACCTGTGGCTGCTCGTAGCACTTTGTCCTGCATCTCGGGCACGGGGCTGAAGGAAGAAGAAGAGAAAAAGTCAGAAAAAAACAGCAAATCGTGCTCCGTTCCGTGTTGCGTCACGCACTGTGGACCATGGCAACCAAGAAATGACCAGGCTTAGATTGTATACTCTCTCGTCTCTTCCTGCTAAACCTTCGCTACTCGTCTTCGAGAACGCTCACAAACTCTCAATTCGGTCGCATGCACCTACTTGCTGCACGACTTACTGCAAACACCTGTAAAAAGATGTGCATGGTGTGAAAATAAGCCCCATCTCTGCGTAATTACATGTCGCCGACTCAGCGAGCACTTGCTGAGGGACTACCACAATCAACTAGAAGGGAAACGTGTGCAGTCGAACCCGGGTACATCGAACTCGAACGGGATCGCGAAATAGTTCATTGTATCGAGCATTAGTTATAAAAGAAAGGCAGTATACACGCTTATTTGTAGCCTAGTGGCAACAACTCATTGCACAAACGCTAGTGACGCGCTTCTTCCAGCGTTGTTCTGCCCGCCAGCGAGCTGGCAGTGCACCGCGTGCTAGGCGTACGCTGCTATAGGCTTAACATGCTTCGCAACCAAGCCGCAGCGGATGGTGCTTTGGAGCTAAGCTGCCTATCATAAGTTGCCTATTCCTGTTTCCAGTGAACTATAAGTAGAATAATCGCTCAGAAAAGCTTTAACAGGGGACTGCTATGTCACGGAGGAATTCTGTGTGGCGGTCACTGCGGACTTAAGCTGTATGCTGCTGTCACGACCCCCGCTCTGGCTTGGAGCCGCTACGTTGGCCTACTGAAGCCGTCTGCAGGACTCATCGACTATTCTAAGCCTCCGGGTAGGTGAGGGTTTTAGGAGGGAACCCATCATCATCATCATCATCATCATCAGCCTGGATACGCCCACTGCTGGACAAAGGCCCCTCCCCTGTCTTTCCAATTAACCCTGTCCTGTGCCAGCTGCGGCCACCCTCTCCCCGCAAAACTTCTTTATTTCATCCGCCTACATAACTTCCTGCCGTGCCCTGCTAAGCTTTCCTTCCGTTGGATTCCGGTCTGCTACCATCAGGAACCATCTGTTATCTTGCCTTCGCATGGCATGCCCTGCCCAAGCCCATTTCTTCCTTTTGATTTCGACTAGGATGTAATTAACAACCTGCGTTTGATCCCTGACCCACTTTGCCCTCTTTTTGTCTCTTAACGTTGCACTTAGCATTTCTCTTTCCATAGCCCGCTGTGTTCTCCTCAATTTAAGTATAACCCTTTTCGTTAGCCTCCACGTTTCTGCTCCATATAGCCAATAATTCAAAATTACCGGGTTCGATATATTTGAGCTCGACTTTATGTCCCGTCTACTAGAATAAATTCAAGGCCTTGCTCACCTTCATCCTGGATCGTTAGTTATAAATGTAATCCTTTCAATTCGCGTATTGATAAGTGCGGACTATAATCATGGGGTGCCAATACACCTCCTTCCTGGTTGGTTTGGCTATTAGTGCTGTTCAGAAAGCGAATACAGCCTACAGATTCTTACTCGTGAAGCGCAAGCATGTATGTACAAGCAAAGTTAAGTGGCCAGTCCACTCAGGTAGTACTCCGTTTGAAAGTGCGTAAGCACTCGTCAAAAAGGATAGCATACCCTAGTATCAGTTAGGAGACATGCATTCTGTTTAATTAGAATCCATTCGCACTCTGTTTCAATAAGACCGTCGTAAGGCATACAGCATGCTCCATCTGAAGTTCAATCAATGCAATAAATTCTCTCTAAGAAAGGTTATTGTTGCAGTCCTTACCGATAACACGTGTTAAAGACCGCGCTGCTGCTGTACTGTTTTTTTTTATGAACATGTGTGCGTATTCGGTTCACCGCTGACGCGATACGGGACCTGCGGGGCTGGCTCAGTGCGAAGAATGCCAAATTACGGACACAGGCCCGCAGAAATACTCACAACAGACGCAAATGGCGCAGAGGCTGGGCCACGCAACTCCCAAGTCGCAGTGGCGCGAGGGACACGGCAGGGATGGCCTGCATTGTCCTGCATGGCATTGCAGTATTTTTACCGATACGGTTTTGCTGTCGATGTAATAGTATAGTCAGCGCTACCAGTGGGTGCATTGCCATGGGAACCACTACGAGGACGGTTACCGTGGAAGAAGAAGGGTATGACGAGCGGAGGATTGCGTAATCGAAGGGTGGTTACAGGGCGGGTATCCCGGAAGAAGGTGAATATGGCGAGAGCGAAGGAATCCCCAACCGATGGATGGTTACCTTGGAAAAAAATGTTGAGTGCGTAACCGGAATATGGTTACCTTTAAAGGATAAGGGTTACCGCAGAAGGAGTATGGCAAGGGCAGAGCGCGTAGCCCGAAGTTGGTTAGTATGCGTGAATCATCCGGAGGGTGGTTACCAGGGGGAAGGATGGAGAGTAATACCTCAAGAGCTGTGGCTTAATCTCGTGTTGCACAATAGTAACCGTTTTCGTGAGTTTTTTTTATATATTGTTCTCTTCAGTGTGCCTATATTTGACCAGTGACCTTGAGAGTGACCAGTGGGCGCTGCAGCTCGCTCTCAAGGTTAGGTTACACGCAACACAAATACCCCCGAAAGTAGGATATTGGACAGCCGCCGCCGAAGCTCAGTTTTGATAGAGGTCATGGGTAAAGGTCAGGAGGTCAGGATAAAGGTCATGGGCTTGGACTTGGATCCCACCGGCAGCATATGCTTGTTTTTCTTCTTTCTAATTATTAATATTTCGGCGATACAATGATTACACTAATTTCCCCTTGATCAACAATATACAAATTACTACAAAAAATAAAATCATTCCCCTGTGTTCCTCGGTTTCGGTAACTGTTAGTTTGCTTCGTATGTGTGTCATAACGAGCCGCTCATTTTCTTTCCCTTGTCTGCTCAGTTAGTTGTATCAGACCCTCAGTGTAGGCATTAGGGAATATATTTGCTTTTAGCGCGCATCACTTTAGCGTGTATAAATGTGGCCCTCGTAATAAAGTCTTAAGTTGTGAGTCAGCTTTTGTCCACTGTACTTCCGTTTCTGGTCCCTCGTCTTCCGTGTTTCGTTGCATAAAATATACCAAGCCTTCTTGGTAAAGATGGTGATCGATTGCTTCTATTGGGCAACGGTTCAGTTAATCCACCTAAACACAAGGAAGGCAGCACAAGAGCTCGCGTCATCGACCGTCTTGTCCCATGTTAGCATTACATAAGAAATCATGTATGTCAAGACAATCAGTTTAGCTGCTCATTCCCAAGCACAGAGCGCAGTGTCATGCTCCTCACAGGCGGTGTCGCGGTGCCGCTGGTGCCGGTATACAATAAAGAATACGTTCAGTCCCTGCACAAAAGCTTTTCTGGCCTCTCTGGGATGTGCTCTACGATGTTTCGGGAATTTATGGAACAATTATTTAAATAAAACAATTGGATGGGTTTCGGAAACAAGCTTCTTCTTGTAAGAAAAAAATGAAGCGAGGAAAATAAATTTCGCTTGTTAAATTTCGCATGTTGTTCTTGTGGCTTGAACAGAAACTGTCCTGTACTTTTTTTTTCCGCATGGCATTGTTAAATGCAACAAATTCTTGTCACGTCAGCGTTGATTCGACGCAGCCCGTTGGGCGTTCATTGCAGGAAAGCGGTATTGTTGCAAAACTACCTGCAATGCATGTAATGTGCGGAATGCCTCACCTTTTGCAATAGTCACCAGGACGGCAGTAAGGAGAACAAAGTAGATAGACTTCGGGCACATCGCAGCGCACTGCAAGAATGCGTGGTCAATATAGGTACATAAATGGCAAACTTGCCGGCTTCTATACAAACAGCGCGTGTAAAACAAATAATTGGTTTTGGGGGAAAGGAAAATGGCGCAGTATCTGTCTCATATATCGTTGGACACCTGAACCGCGCCGTAAGGGAAGGGATAAAGGAGGGAGTGAAAGAAGAAAGGAAGAAGAGGTGCCGTAGTGGAGGGCTCCGGAATAATTTCGACCACCTGGGGTTCTTTAACGTGCACTGACATCGCACAGCACACGGGCGCCTTAGCGTTTTTCCTCCATAAAAACGCAGCCGCCGCGGTCGGGTTCGAACCCGGGAACTCCGGATCAGTAGTCGAGCGCCCTAACCACTGAGCCACCGCGGCGGGGTTAAAACAAATGTGCGATTTTGTTTTTTTTACCAGGTGATGCTTGATCTGTAGGAACAAAACTTAGGCAGCAAAACGTCTGCTTTCCACAGTATAATATAGTTCCACATAGACTCGAAGTACATAATTAGCTCGAAAGCGAATGGTGACGATTGAGCGCGAGAACGTCGCGGCTACAATCCAAGCGCGTCGTTGTGCTGATAAAGATAAACAATAGCGGGACAAATAGCGTTTTTTTTTCTTTTTAGTTTGCAGTCTAGACAATGGTGAGGTTGCCACAGAAAAAGCACGCTTGTCCTTTCTTACATGCTTCCCTGCATGGCACCGTTTTCATCTTAGCGCCTATTGGCTGTTTGCCGTCTCCCACCGCGTCCTGTTCCATTCCGACTGCCAGGTGACAACCTTTGTCAAATACTGTATGTAGCATCCCTTTCGCTTCTTTTAAAGGCGAAAGCCTTACTAGCCCCCTCAAACGAAATTCTGTCGGCGACTGGCGTTGAGGCCGACATATGGTCTCAAAAAGATGGCGACGTAAGAGACACCGTCTAGCCACCGAGGTGGCGAGTGCCCCGACGGCATGCACGACAGATACCGGGAACATTCTGACGCACTTTTGAAAAAGACATAGCGCATGAAGACAGGAAAGTGCAGAGCCAACACTCTCTGCACTGTCTCTCTGCACTGCAACTGTCTCTGCACTGTCCTGTCTTCATGCGTTATGTCTTTTTTCAAAGGTGATGCACCAACAAGCCCAAAGTTCTACCTTATTAAGATTCTGACGCACGCCGGCTCCTTGTCCTTGCTAACTTTACGTGGTGGTAGCCATTGTGGTCTGGCAACAACAATTATTTCAGGTCTTGTGTTTCTAGCCGGTGCCATAAAGGCTTGCCGCTGCCATAAAGGCTTTTATTTCCATAAAACTCCAAAATTACGAACTGCATTCCAGCGACGTTTTCAAGATCGCGACACTTAGCAATACAAGGTTATTTCCGTTAAACAGATTTCATTGCGTATTGCAGCGGAGAGTCGTCAATTTTGGGTCTCCTTTTGTATTCTCTTCAGTATTCTCTGCAGTAACTATGATAGATCCTCAGAAGTTCAGCACAACTTCCTATCCACGTCTCCCAGCTGCAGTGCGCCGTGGCGTTGACTCTTCTGGCAGCAACCTTTCTCGTCACTCTATTAGTGGTTGTTGCTTGATCGATGCTCATCTGGTCGTTGTACTTCGTGAGTGAACGGCGAAAGTTCCCACAGAAATAAGTCGCAGGCTAAGTTTACTTGCAAACAATTTTGTGAATGAGAACATGATTCGTTACACGGCCTTTTTACATCGCAATGATGCCCGGCTTTAGTATGCATATAAGAGCAGCGGCGAATATTTCGAAAATGTCTGCGAACACGAGCGACCATGGTTCTAGTGCTCGCCAGATTGCAAATCGCGGAATAGGCTAACGACCGCGGAGATGACGCCAGTTGGTTCACTGGTAGAAAGAGTCCAAGCTGCATCAGCCGCCGAAGGAGTACTGGACTAGGGACTCCACCCATAAAGACTCCAAAGACGCTATGAGCAGTGTATAAACGTTCTTTTTTTTCTCTCTCCCCAAGAATTGAAATTGGGGGAAGGTTTTAATTTCTAGGGACAATGCCACACTGCTATAGCAACTTTACCCCACATGCTCTTGGGCTGTAGCAAAAACCGTGACGGTGCTAACTCCGGAACCCTCCCGCCGCGGAGGGCCGCTGCCTTGCGCAGCCCCAGCCTAGGTGACCAACTCTGGGCCGTCCAGAAGGCCCGCGAGGAGACGGCGAGGCAACACCTCGACGTCCCCACGTGAGAGACCTAAGGCCCCGTCGGCGAAAGCTCTGCAGGAACTTCGTTAAAACATTAAGCTGGGCTAGTTGGTAACGGCTTAAAGTAATCATATTCTTACCGCTAAGAATATGATTCCTTTAAGCTCTGCAGGACTTTTAAATAAAGTTGTTACCAACCAAATGAAGGGCGGGGAGCACACAGACGGTAGAGGAGAAGCGGTCGTAATTTTTGGTTGTCATTAGAGTAAAAAAAATGGATGAATTAAAGGCGTACCTTTTGAAAAACAAAGGGGGGGGGGGGGGGGCAGAAAATCGCTGGATGATACCAACCATTCTTCTTCCTTTGTGTCCAAAATGTGCTGTGCCACTTTTACACTTCCTAATTTACTACGTCCAGCTCCCTGTTTAATCCAAGCTCGTCACTATTTAGAATTCGGTTAATAGGAAGCAATTCCTGTATCTCTTCAATATCCCTTCAAACTACCGTTAATTCGTGCTCGTCAGTTTTGATGAAATAGTTCTTTAATTTTGCTAGTTCTTTCGTAAACTGTTTGTTTTATGACCAGCACGCTGTCACATTCATATTTTTTTTTCCCTGCTATACGCTTTACGTATTCTTTATAGAGAAGCACGCGTCTTTCTGTTACATTAGTTCACTGCCCCTAACATTTTGTTCAGACTGACAGACGAATGTTTGCGGTAATTCTGGGCATCCCAAAATTTATACAACGCCTAAGTTTCCTGACAAATTTTGTTTTATTCTTCGCGGCGTCTCTCATAATTTGACAAAAGCAGCCTTGCTAACGTAAGCTAGAAATCATCAGGTCGAATACTTTCCCTATGAAAAGGGGGCGCACTTCAGGCAGCAAACAACAAATTAAACAACTTACCTATGTATATTGGCCGGAGACGTACGAAGAGGAAAAATAACGAAGACAGAGTTCTTACCCTGGCAGTACTGCGATAACCTGGCCTGTTGCAACGTGTGGCAAGGCAGCATCTTAAGTACACCCGACAAGATCCTTTTTTTTTTGCTTTTTAACATCGTGAAACAAGCGATACAGGCCGTGAAGACAATATAAAGGAAAGTAAAAAGGATAGAGGCAGTGCGAGAGAACAAGACAACGAAGATCAAGAGAGACAGCGGTTTTTCTCAGCTGTCTCTCTTGACCTTCGTTGTCTTGTTCTCTCGCGCTGCCTGTTCTACGATGCGAACCAATAAACCCAAAAGTATACCATTACAATCGTTTTTCAAGTTGGTTTATGTGATGCGAGAGATTGACTATCGTTAACCAAAGCGTCGCCAGGTGGTTGACTAGTTCTCTATTATTTCCATCCCGCGCTGTGAAGATAGGGATGTCAAAGAATCGATGCCGGCCGCGTGACGGACCGGCAACATGTGTTAGTAGGCGCGTATCGCGCCATGTCTTCGGCGGGCGATTGTTTTTCAGTAAAGGTGATAAACAAGATGACCTCATTACTTTTTTTCAGTTTGTCCGTTGGTGAGTTCAAGAACAAGAAGAATGGTGCGAATAAAGCCAGAAATATTCTTTGGACGCTTTCCTTCTTGTCGAGAAAAAAGGAGCTACAAAAACGCAAAAAGGAAAAAATGAAAACACCATTCTGCTCAGAACAATCGCAAAAGAATAACAGTCCTTGGGTTCTTTCCATGTTTGTCTTATACCAGAGTTATGGGTTCAATCGCAGTGAGTTGCGTGTTCGCTCAGTATCTGACTCTAGGGTCAAGTGTTCGTAGCCTCACGACCACTTGCATTTAGTCATACGCCTATAGGTATGCAGTGCATGGCCGTAGTTCGGGCAACTTTGCCGTCAGCTTTCAAACTATTAAGGTTGGCTCATGAGCTCATGAGAACAGCAATCGCTACCCGTAGCCGCTGGGGTCTCGGGAAAAACTAGACCGCATTCTACGTTACAAGAGACGTGGGCTTGATTCATCGTGTTCCACTTATAGTGCTCCCAGGCGGCAGGTACAGTGTCGCGGAAACATCAAGCCTAATGCGCCTCTTTACAACGAGCGATGAGCGCGGGAGCATCGAGGCACTATAACCGCGCGATAACCTCTGGAAAAGCTTAAACCTAATGTACATCCTGACATCGCAGCGTCACTAGTCACGACCCCATTCCCTGCAGCGCTACGCGTGCCTCCAGTCTGACATAACACGTAGTTAAAGCAGACATTACACACCTATAGTGTAGTCTCTCTTGGGCCTCATCCATCCACTACACGGCCAACATTGCCCTACCCGAAATCAGGCCTACAAATTCAACGTACTATGTTCACTTCGTTGCGACAGCGTTAAAGGCCCCGTTGCGCAGAAAATTTGGTGTTGGCGTTGTCGGCGTCGGTGCTATGAGTGATAAATAGGGTGGCCTAGGGTGGTCCAGGCAGCCACCCCGGGAGGGGCAACATAAGTGGGCAACCTAGCAACCTTGGTACGCCACTTGACCTTGAGCTGTCATCACAATCCACCCACCGGATTGTGAGCAAACTGACCACCTTGGCAGGTGGCAGTTTAATTAAATATTGACAGCGAGAGGTTGCTCAGGAAGACAACTTGGGTCGCACAAGAGCCACCGGTGCATGCAGCAGCTGCTGCCATCGCAGGGCAGTGGCGCATTCCTTAATCGCTGCACAATTGAGCAAGGAGCGGTATGAGGACTCTCAGGAACATATGAATTTATAGTTAACCAAATCCCCATATATGAGCATCAACTCACTAACGCTATCGCATCATATCCTTGAGGTGGAGCTTAAGTGTCCCGTCCAATTTTTGACTAGCTGGCCACCTGGTTGCACATTCCCTTGACCCTATGTATTTTCTCATTCATAGTTTGTTGTACTTGTGTTCACTGTGCTTGTGTTTTTATTATGCATGTATTTACACCAATTCTAGGCCCTCTTTATGTAATGAAATCAATTAATTGGAATGAATGCTCATTCTCCTCTATGTCGTCTTCACCCACATTACCGCAGTGCAGAGGGCCCTCCCATAACACATTTGGGCTCGCCCACTGCAGGGGGGGCCACGACTACACTATAGACATCATGCTGGCGAGCGTCACCGGCGAAGACAATATCGACGTCGCCTCTTACCTGCAGCGTGACGAGGAAGCCAACACCTTGACCGGCTACGCATTAAAATATCATCACTGCACCGACGCCTTGCCCTAGAACCTACGCTTGACGCCACAGGGAATACAAGTCGGGTGACCATGTGTGGATCTGGAAACCCATTCGCCGCCGCGGACTGAGTGAAAAAGTTTTGGGCCGCTACCTTGGCCTGCGCAGAATTCTTCCTCCACTCGCGGAACTTGAACACGAAGTCGTTCTCGAAAGAGCGACAACATCCCAGCGACGCCGAGCGGGCCAAGAATTTTAACGATGGCGTTAAGGCTCCCGTTGTTGTTGTTGTTGTTGTTGTTGTTGTTGTTGTTGTTGTTGTTGTTGTTGTTGTTGTTGTTGTTGTTGTTGTTGTTGTTGTTGTTGTTGTTGTTGTTGTTGTTGTTGTTGTTGTTGTTGTTGTTGTTGTTGTTGTTGTTGTTGTTGTTGTTGTTGTTGTTGTTGTTGTTGTTGTTGTTGTTGTTGTTGTTGTTGTTGACCTCACACAATGGCACATACCCACAAGGGGGATTGGCCATCAGTAGAAAATCCGGCGTCATCGTCGTTGTGAGCGAAAAATCCCGGAAAAGCAAACTAGGTGGGCTCGTCACCACCGAGATGGTGGGCCACCTAGGTCACACGACCTTGTGGCATCATCACAACCTGCCCTCCGGATTGTGGGAAAAGTGGCCGCAGTGGCAGCAGTTCAATTAATGATTGGTCGCGAGTAGTTGCTCGGGAAAAGCAACTTGGGTCTCACAAGCCCCACCGGTAGCAGCACCTGTCATCGCAGAGCAGTGGGGCATCGCTTAACCGCTGCACCACTGCGCCAGGAGTGGTAAGGGAGTCCCAGGGATCTATGACAGTCGAGAATGACCATTCCCGCATATGCGAGCGTGCGCCTAAAACCTTATTACGAGATCTAAAAGAGCGTTCGCCTCTTTAGCTTTTATTCTGGCTGCTTTCGTATTCGTTTCAAGTATCGGGCCGATGTTAGTTCCAGACCAGCGGTAATGAAGCGACACTTTTAGATGTTTTTTTTTTAATCTTGCTTTTTGTTTCAAGGCCCTCGGCACCTGCTTTATTTTGTTGCTCACTCCGGAAGCGACCAAATTCTCATGGAATGAGTGTAAATGTACGCAATGGTCTCTATACGACGGTGGAGATTGTCATCCGTTCTTTCTGCTCTCTCTCTCTCTCGAAAAATTAATAATAAAATTATAATTAATAATTGGTTTTTGGGCGGGAAAGGAAATGGCGCAGTATCTGTCTCATATATCGTTGGACACCTGAACCGCGCCGTAAGGGAATGGATAAAGGAGGGAGTGAAAGAAGAAAGGAAGAGAGAGGTGCCGTAGTGGAGGGCTCCGGAATAATTTCGACCACTTGGGGATCTTTAACGTGCACTGACATCGCACAGCACACGGGCGCCTTAGCGTTTTTCCTCCATAAAAACGCAGCCGCCGCGAAAAATTCTTCGCCACCTTCAAATTGAGCACGGCCGACAGCGACAGCGATTCTGTTCTTGTCCACAGCCGAGCGCATTCTCTGACTCTGCCGTCGCCGAGTCGTTCACTTTTTTGTGGCGCAAACCAGCCGGGTAAACAGCGTTAATTGTACGCCAGTCTTATGTCTCCGTGCGTGCTGTCAACCCAGCCACATGACAATGAGCATAGTTAAATTCCATAAACACATCGAGCTAAGCTTTCTTTCCCTTGCTTCACTTTCACTCCGAACCGCAGTGGTGGCCTAGTGGTTAGGACATCCGCCTCGCACGCGGGAGGTGCGGGGTTCGATCCTCAGTGCCGCCGTGCACCCACCGGTGATACAGTGGATACAAGCTTTCCCCTAGTCTGGTGTTCGGCTTCTTTAGGGTGAAATGCTTGGTAAATGAGTCTTTGACACCAACTTGTGAAATGAAAACTACCTTGTGCCATGACGGTCTCTGGCCAAAAGTGCCCCTGCGCCATAAAAATTCATCATCATCACTTTCATTCTCTCTACTGTGTATGGTGCAATATATAGACAGCGGTTAATAATAATAAATAATAATAATTGGTTTTTGGTGAAAGGAAATGGCGCAGTGTCTGTCTCATATATCGTTGGACACCTGAACCGCGCCGTAAGGGAAGTGACAAGGGAGGGAGTGAAAGAAGAAGGGAAGAAGGAGGTGCCGTAGTGGAGGGTTCCGGAATAATTTCGACCACCTGGGGATCTTTAACGTGCACTGACATCGCACAGCACACGGGCGCCTTAGCGTTTTTCCTCCATAAAAACGCAGCCGCCGCGGCCGGGTTCGAACCCGGGAACTGCCCTGTATTTCTTTTAAGTGCGAAAGCCCTACTTCACTAGGAAAG
Organism: Amblyomma americanum; assembly: GCF_052857255.1. Classification (NCBI taxonomy): domain Eukaryota; kingdom Metazoa; phylum Arthropoda; class Arachnida; order Ixodida; family Ixodidae; genus Amblyomma; species Amblyomma americanum. The sequence continues at coordinate 162,035,260 of NC_135499.1, read as the reverse complement.
CTGAAAAACCCTGGGTATGTGTGAGGCCTCAAGTTTTGAGCTTGATCTTTGCATGCGGTTGCCTTTTAGGCGGTGTTGCCTCAAGCGCTTTCGCACGTCCTACTCGGTTTAACTACATTAAAACCCTACCTTCTTTTTTCTCTCGCTCTCTGCCTCTCACACTAATGAAAGGGAAAAGACGGACGCCATGAAATGCACAGAATGTTATTCTATTTACTCGTGCACTGCCGGCAAGCAAACACTTAACTTCTCGACGCGCCGCGGTGGCTCAGTGCATGGTTATGGCGCTCGGCTAATAATAATAATAATTGGTTTTTTGGGGACAGAAAATGGCGCAGTATCTGTCTCATATATCGTTGGACACCTGAACCGCGCCGTAAGGGAAGGGATAAAGGAGGGAGGGAAAGAAGAAAGGAAGAATAGGTGCCGTAGTGGAGGGCTCCGGAATAATTTCGACCACCTGGGGATCTTTAACGTGCACTGACATCTCACAGCACACGGGCGCCATAGCGTTTTTCCTCCATAAAAACGCAGCCGCCGCGGTCGGGTTCGAACCCGGGAACTCCGGATCAGTAGTCGAGCGCCCTAACCACTGAGCCACCGCGGCGGGGCACGCTCGGCTACAGATCCGGAGTTCCCGGGTTCGAACCCGACCGCGGCGGCTGCGTTTTTATGTAGGCAAAACGCTAAGGCGCCCGAGTGCTGTGCGATGTCAGTGCACGTTCTCCAGGTGGTCGAAATTATTCCGGAACCCTCCACTACGGCACCTCTTTCTTCCTTTCTTCTTTCACTCCCTCCTTTATCCCTTCCCTTACGGCGCGGTTCAGGTGTTCAACGATATATGAGACAGATACTGCGCCATTTCCTTTCCCCAAAAACCAATTATTATTATTATTATTATTATTATTATTATTATTATTAACTTCTCCTCGCGACAGATTGCAATCCCCGTCAACTTCTACGGCTCTTAACGATGCACTGTAGACGATGCGTTGCGGTCTTTCGCCTTCTGTGCGTGTGCGGAGGTGATCATGCTACAGGCGGCTGCGTTTTTATGGAGGAAAAACGCTAAGGCGCCCGTGTGCTGTGTGATGTCAGTGCACGTTAAAGATCCCCAGGTGGTCGAAATTATTCCGGAGCCCTCCACTACGGCATCTCTTCCTTCCTTTCTGCTTCCTCTCCCTCCTTTATCCCTTCCCTTACGGCGCGGTTCAGGTGTCTAACAATATATGAGACAGATACTGCGCCATTTACTTTCCCCCAAAACCAATTATTATTATTATTATTATGACCAAGCTCTAAACGAAGAATGCCTACTAGCGTACGTTCCCAAGCTCAGTCGCATGTTTTTCCTATTTGACGCTACGCCAGAAAGAGTTCACAATATTTGCGTTCAAGCTACCCGTTCTGCAAGATAGCGAAGAAGAAATACCGAATAGAGCTCTGAGCTCGTTGGGAGAATTTATTCGCTTCTTGGACAAACAATGCACCGCAGGCAGTGCTGCGGTTGTTCCTTTTTTCGCTTTCTCTCGACGGCCGCCGTGTCCTTTTTACCGCTGTTGCGCCCAAAAGAGAGAGAGAGAGAAACGTTTATTGGAGAAAAGAAAGTGACGAAGACGTCCTCTTTAGGAGAGCCTCCTAATTCAGCAGCCCTCAGGCGGCAGCCTCGAAAGCCATATCAAACAGAACCGGATTAATTCACGATTCAGATCAACAGAGCCAGATTCATTAGATATTCAGATCAAAGCAACCAGATTCAGTAGAGAGCTGCCCGTTGACGATTCCCGAAGCAGTGATCTCGAGGCAGGCAGGACAGCGGGCACTGAACGCCGGGCGGCGGTTGCAGATAGCATGCCGTCTCGCACTGCAAGCACGGAGCTGAAGGGGAGAGAACAGAAAAAGAAAGAGAAAATAGGAAGTCAGGTTCCGTTCCGCGTTGTGCCGCGCGGTGTGGACTACGCCAACCAAGAAGTGACCCATTTGAATTTATACTGTATCATCTCATCGCTGCCAGCAGGTGCCCGAAATCGCGCACCTGACCCATTTTCGCTCGCGAAAAATGATCAAAAACGCCGTTAGGAGAAGCGCCACTTGCAAAGGTTCGGCGCGCCATTCGGTACATTTAACTAGCAGCGAAGTTGCAGTTCGATATACTGATCGACTTTCCTATATTTTTGCACAGGACATTAAAAAGCAAAATCATGCGTTTGATATAGCCAATAATTCGAAATAACCGGGTTCGATATAGCCGGGCTCGAAGCAATACAGGCAAACGGGTCCCGTCCGCCTGCTTGGCTTCAAGCGGTCGCTCACCTTCGCCACTAGTTTGTCCCGGAGCCGTTATTTATAATTGCTTTCTTTACAGGTCGCGTATTTTAAGAACCAGAATCTACCTCTGGGGTGTCAGCACACCTCCTTCTTGGTAGGTTCGGCTGCAGTAAAATTCAGCACTGTCCAGGAAATGAATACAGCCTATAGATTTTTACTCATGACGCGAAAGCAGTATAAGCGAAGTAATGTAGTCAGTCCAGCTCAGGTTGTGCTCAATTTGAAAATGTGTAACCAGTCGTCGCAGAGTATAGCTAGAGGCTGGAATTTTCGTTTTTTTTTTTCGAAAATTCGGCGGAGTTTTTTTGGTGTCTATTTCAAAACGCGACTTTGGTTTTTTTTGGGCGAAGATTATTTTATGCATATGAATTTTGAATTTTTATCGGTGAAATATATGACGTCCGGTCAAAAGTGACGTACGGTTCACATTAATTTTTTTTTTTAACCAGCTGCTCATGTAGCAGTATGTGCCACATAAATCGCCGTCTTAAGAGCTGTCTTTGCTGAAGGAAGTCGTACTGTCTTTAAAAAAAAAAGTAAAAATGTCGAAGTTAAATTATCGGCCATGAGTCAAAACGTTAGTGGAAGTTTGGTTCTAAAAGCTTGACTGTCCCATTCTTGTTGCACACTCTGCGTTAAACGATAGGACCGCGCACCCTATGCTCCGAGTGCTGGGGGAGCGATGGAACTGCTGCCTGACCGTTGCAGAAGCCAGAACACGGTACCTCCACGCCGTTTATGCATGGTTTCGCACTGACGGCTGCTTGTTACGGTTCCCGAAGTTTTCGATGTCCTTACATGCAGTGGAAAAACCTACTTAGCCAAGCGACCTCCCCAAGTCGGTGAAAAGTCTGAGCAGGCGGCGCTACGTTAGTCAGAAGCGCTTGCTTAGCTAAGTGGTCGAGCTTTCCTATCTGCAGCGGCGTGTCTGAGTTCGCGGATCAGTTCCTCCTAACTCAAAGTTACTGGACTAAATTCATAAGATACCTTTGTCTCAACACGTTTCTGGTTTCAAAACTTTCTTAGTTTTTTGCTTTCACTCCTTTAAATACAGATTTTTTTTCGGTTAAAACCGAATTCCAAAAAAAAAATAATAATAATCTGGCGCACGCTTATCGGTGTTTTCCCGTTTCAACCCAAAAGTCCAACCCCTCAGTACAGCATACTCTAATGTTAAGAGACATGCACTATGTTTCAAAGGAATCCAATCGCATTATAGTTCCATAAAACCGTCGTAAGGGGTACAGCATGCGCCAGTTGAAGTTCAAACAATGCTGTACATTTTCACTAAGAAAGGACATTATTCCTGTCTTTGCCGATAACACGCGCCACACACCGGGCTGCCGTTGTACTGTTTTTTTATGAACGTGTGCGTGTATGAGCTTCATCGCTGACGCAGTGTAAGACCTCCCTGGATGGCGCAGAGTGATGAGTTTGAAAATACGGACTCAGGTACGCATAAATTTATTTATTTATTTATTTATTTATTTATTTATTTATTTATTTATTTGTTTGTTTGTTTGTTTGTTTGTTTATTTATTTATTCAATACTGCCAGCCACCTTTTGGTGGCCAAGGCAGGAGTGGGGATACAATTGCACAGTGCTTTGTCAACAACGAAAAAGGGGGGGGGGGGGAAGGTCTGCAGGCAGGCAGCAAAATTTCTGTGAACTCAAATAATGGACGAGTAACAAACACTCTACATTAAAATTAGAAACAAAAACAAATTAAAATATTAAATAAATACTCACGACAGGCACAGGTCTCACACAGGCTGGGGTACAGGACACCCCTCCCGCATGCAGGCGTGGGACACGGCGCGGACGGCTTGCATTGCCCTGCATGACATCGCAGTAGTTTTACAGCGACAGCTATTAAGCGCCCGTTCCCGGGTTTCGCGGCGGCGGTGGTGGTGGTGGTGGTGACAGTAGTAGTAGTAGTTAGTAGTAGTTAGTAATAGTATAGTCGGATAAAACTTCTGCAGTTTTATCCGACTATACTGTACTGCAGTGAAGCTCCGCCCACATTCACGACCGCTGCACAGATTTCCTTCACGACAAAAAGTAGTCCGTTATTAAAACTTCTCTTTTACTTAAACACAAAGCTAATCACAAGAAAAAAAATTTTAAGCTTTCGAATTTTAAGACCTGGCTTGTTAAATATAGGCAAACAGTTTTATTTCGTTTTCTATTGCGATTGGCCAGAGGAGTAATATAAAGTGTGCAGCGGGCCATGGCCCAATGTTATCGACTGCTGTTTCTTTTTTAAGTTGTACCCCACTGTAGTAGTAGTAGCAGTAGGTGCAGCCGTAGGGTCCATTGCCATAGGAACCACTAGGAGGGTGGTTCCTGTGGAAGGAACCCCTATTTCGGCTGTTGGTAGCGAAAACAAGCTGCGAGCAGTCGGCGCAATGTTCGGAGATTTGGAAGTGGACGAGTACACATGCAGTATGACGGCCACCACATGACGTTAAGGCATCGTTAATGTGAAAGCATTATATGGAGCATTATACGTATGTGGCGTACGTCTCCCTGTGGTTGTCTGTGTTTGCGCTATAACCGTTTAATAAATCAATATGCACCAACTCGCCCAAAAAGAAGTAAAACGTTTGGAGGACTCCTATGCTGTGCTTATGAGTTGACGCGATAGCGTACGCCGTTTGGTACGTCATCTGATGCTGATGCGACTCTTTAGTTTGTTTGTTTGTTTTCCAATAGTTTCAATAAATTATTTGACTAATTACACAATCTAAAATTTCTTAATTAGCGTCACCAAGCATTGGCTTTTCATTCCGAGAACTTGGCACCTTTGAACCGCCCTTTTCCATCTTTTTCTTTTTCGTTTCTTTAATTAATCAATTACAATGATTTCATTAACTCGTCGTCGCCTATCATACACCAATCGGTTATCGATCACTAGAACCACAAATTACGATGATACGATTTTTTTACGCAGCCCCCGATTGTTTCCGACTCGCGGTGTTGACTACGCGGACGGCTTTTCGATCGAACGTGCTGTATACGCTATCGCGTAATAATAATATGGCTCACCAGCAACGAAACCTGGCGTCGGCGTTGAGCGCAAGAACTGGTCACGAAAAATAGGTGTGACGTCATCAGACTAACCACGTGATCCCAAAAGGGGCAATTCGATAATACGCATTACGGGTATACGCATTGTGCTACCTCGATGGAAAGAAACGCGAACAACCCGGCGCCAATACGCTTCGCTGTTTCAATTTCTTTTCACCGCGCTTTTACTTCGGTGATAGCAGAAAGACCCTAGACTCATCCATGATACATTTTAGGACGACTCTAACGACTTTTTCGTACCACCCAGGTAAAAGCGCGATGAAAATGAATTCCAACAGAGGGGCGTGTTGGCACCGGTTTGTTCGCGTTTCTTTCCATCGATGTAGTACGTGGTATAGACAGGAATATTTAGTGATAGTAACAGATAGTGACCTCATATGTGACATCATGTATAGTGGTTTCCTTCCCGCCGCGAAAACGGTTTATACACAGACACCCAATGGCCTTTAGGTCAAAGGCCTGTAGGGTGAAGGCCATTATGTTGAAGACTTATACCCCTGTCACACGGACACTGTAAAGGTACTTTGAACAAAGGCTCCATTACTCTAAGGACGAACGCGCGCTGCCACACGGACGCGCCAAAGGACACCTAGCTCAAAGGAGCTTCGAAACAAGGCAGCTCGAGTTCGTCCTTTGAGGCTTCAAGGGAGTACTCTCTCTCCCAGCGAATTAACACCATAAATAAATTGGGAAAAGAAACGTTCAATTTTCATTTTATAAATTCACTTCATAAGATTAGTGGCCGGTGTTTTAAAATATAAGATCATTTGTTTTGTGGCAGTCTCACCACGCCATACTCTCGTTCCAGATATACGAGCGTCACGGTAGCCTCGGTAAATATGCCGCCATGTCGTCCATGTTTTCTCGCGTCGTCGCGTGGATCGTCCCTCATTTTGATGGAGACCGCCGAACACAAGGCACACCAGAAAAACGTGACCACAAAAACAACGATCGCAAGGGTAAAGGAACCAAAGGGAACAACCGAAGGACGAAGCTGGGCTCAGTGTGGCCAGCACTGTGATGTTATGCTCTGTACTTGGAAAATCATATCATTATTGCAGTTAAAATTGCGTTGCTTTAGCATAATACGGTTATAAAACTAATTTACTAAAAAATGACATTTCTGTATTTACATGTGCAGTGCAATTTTAATAAAGCTTTTCGCCAATGAGGGCGCTAAAAACTCCTTGCGAAGGTCGTTCCGCGACCGTGTAGCACGGACGAACTCCCTTGAAGTAGTGCTCCTTTGGGAGCGTAAAGGAGCATTAGTTCAAAGTGCCTTTAGAGTGCCCGTGTGACAGGGGTATTAGGTCAAAGGCATTCGGAATTAGCACCTTTAGGGAAAACGCCTTTAAAATAAAGGCCTTCACTTTAAATGCCTTGACCTAAAGGCCTTCAACCTTATGCCCTTTGTTGGAAAGATCACATATGTCAAGACAACCAGCCGAGCTGCTCATTCGCAAGCTCAGAGCGCAGTGTCATGCCTCTCATAGGTGGTGTCGCGGTGCCACTGTGCCTTAGCTGGCTGTTATATGAAATACTTCCTTGAACGTAAGCACTGCTGCCGTATTTCAGATGCGGTTCGAAAATGCTTCGGGAATTTATGTCACAAATATTCAAATGAAACAATTAAAAGGCATGCGGAAATAAGATCACTGTTCCAAAGAGAAAAATGTAAGGAAAACAAAGAAAATGAGAAGAGCAGATTTCGCTTGATGTTGTGGAGACGTGCCCTGCTCGTCCCCTGTGGTTTGCTTTCCCGCGATGCGTCTTCCTGGTTAGTTACCTTAACCAACAAGGAAAGGCGCCAGCGTCGCAGCGACGTGGGCGCCATGGACGGCGTGATTGCTGTGCGCGCGCGGGGGAGACTCTTCGGCTGGAGTAGGGAGCCTCCAGCCGTTACATGGGGGCTCTCTAAGCTGGGGAAGTTCGACGCGCGCTGACGTTCAGGCGCGGCGCCCTGCTCTCCGCCAGCGGGGCGAGGCCTCGTGGGGAGGAAGGTTCTCCCTCATCTCGTCCCGTCCGGCCACGGAGTATCCCGTGCCCTAGCGTGGGCGAGCATTTGCTCTTAAACCTGCTGGTGAGTCGGGAGACATCGATGCCTTAGCGTGTTTTGTTGCTAGCTGGCGTTATTGTTGTGGCAATATATGCCTGTCTGTGTCATGACAGAGCGTCGTTCCTTTGTTCCCTCAGAGCAAGGCCCGCTGTGGTCGGCGTGCGCTCGATAGCGCACGCGATCACGGGTGGGGTCTGGCGGTTTTGGATGGTGTCACCTGCGATTATGCAGGGAAAACGTATTTATCCCTCTATTGAAACCCCACAAGGTTTTTGTGACTTGAGCTGGAACGGTCTTGTTCTCTTTTTTTCGCATTACGTTATGAAATGCAGCAAATTCTCGTCACATCATCGTTGATGTAACGCAGTGCAGTGCATTTATTCCGGGAAACAAGCGGCATTATTTGAAAACCGCCTTCGCAATGCAAGATATGCGGGCAGTGTCCTCACCTTTTGCCACGGTCACCAGGACTGCAGTTATCAGAACAAATTAGGTAGACTTCAGGTACATCGTAGCACACTGCAAAGAACGTGAGGTAGACATGCAAGTGGGAAACTCGGAGACTTCTCCTAATAACGCATGTGCTAGAAACTTGCGAATTTATTCTTTTTTTTTTGCTACGCTTGATCTGTAGAATTGAAACATTAGACAAACGACATATATGCTAGCCTAATAACAACAATGGAAACTCTAAAGTGTGTTCGGCGAAAGCCTGTGGCAATTCCACTGCCTATTTCCATGACTGTGCATGGCGTCCACAGTCGAATGCCGAAGGAGCGCCGTCGCAGCGCGTACTCGCTCCGCCTGCCGGTGCAGGTGACGTCACTGTTGCTATGCGCAGCTGCGCGTGCGCTTCTGCGCCGCCACCTGTCGCCGAGGGGCGAGGAGGGTGTGCGCCGGTGCGGGGGAGGGTCACAGCTGGCACTTTTCCAGGCTTTGGATGTAACGGACGGACGGTCACCGCGAGTATGAGCCATTAAAGGCTTTCGCCTTAATATAGTTACACATAGACTCGAAGAACTCAATTGGTTCGGAAGAGAATGATGATATGATTGAGCAGGAGAGGGTTGTGCTCATAAGAGCAGCTAACCATGCCGAAAAACGTATTTTCTCGCGTTTATACTATACCGCGTCGAGGTTGACACAGAATCAGCATGATTGACTCTTCTTGCATTCTTCTCTGCATGGCAGAGTTTTTTTGCGTCCTTCTGTTGTTTGCCGTCTGTGCTGTCGAATCCTGGTGCATGCCGACTGCCTACGCAGTGGTGGCCTAGTGGTCTGAGCATCCGCCTCGCATGCGGGATGTGCGAGGTTAGATCCCCAGTGCCGTCGGGTGCCCACCGGTGGTGCAATGGGTACAAGCTTCCCCTGGTCTGGTGCTCGGCTTCTTTAGGGTGAATGCTTGGGAAATGGGTCTTTGACCCCATCCTGAGTAGAAGAAAAATACCTTGTGTCACGGCGCTCTTTTGCCATAGATGTCCTTGCGCCACGAAAATCTATCATCAGCAGCAGCAGCATCCCGACTGCCAGGCGACAGCTTCTGTCAAAAACTAGCATCCCCTCAGCTCCTTGTTCGTCTGTCACCAAGGAGGTCACTCGTATCAACCCGAGTGTCAAAGCAGCAGCGGCCTCATGGCACGCAAAATAGGATGCTTGTAACGTTTGTTCAAATTCTTCAAAACTACCGTCATGTGACTTTATAGCTTTGTTTGTGGTGCAAGTTGCGATTGTTATATACAGCAGGAGCTAGTGTCCTGTATGTGCCATCAAAGTTATGGTTGTAACCAGCATGCAATAGTCAATAGTCCAGCTAATTCGAAACCAAGTGCTTTCACAAGTCGTACTCGGTTCAACGGTGTTAAGACTGTCATTTTTTTACGAGGGAGCAGCCTAGACTACTCTCGACTACGCTCGCTGAAGTGGAACTGCTCCTCTTCTACCACTGAATGAAAACGCTCCCACTCCCATTCGCCCACTGGACGGCATTGTCGGCTCTTACGAGTGCACTTCTCGGAGTGCTGTTGACTGCTCTTGTTTGCCCACCTGAATGCGCCATTACTCTGGGGATCCCGCTTCCTGTCATTTCGTAGGCATAAGTGCATCATACAGTACCATTTTGGATGAACGCATCGCCATGACTCGCCATGTTCTAACATCTTTCCGACATCACCTCTTGCTGTCTTAAGCTGCACACACGAATCCTACTAAGCACGTGCAGAATATGCAATCGGAAAGCGCATTGCATCGAGCAGTCGTGCGGCGGTGACGATGACATCATTCCAGTGCCCCCTGTCGCCTATATCTTATGCGCCAGTATTTTGGCACCTGTAAACGCACTAACACGGCAGGAATTGAAATGGGGGGAGGGGGGGCGTGGATAGTCTAAATTTGTAGGAGGGAGGGGGTGCTAAGGGTAGAGGAAAATAATTTGTCAGTTTTGGTAGCCATCAGTGTATGAAAAAAAATCGTTACGCAGCGAAGTTCGGAAAAACAAGGAGGTGTGTAGGAAAATCCCTGCGTGGGAGATCATCTTTTAACTTGTCCCCGCTGCTTGTCACAGAGCTAATCTATCGACTCGTCGGTGAAAGCAGATTCCGCAGTCCGATGCACGCCGGCTCCTTACACTCGCTCACTGTGCACGGCGGTAGCCGTTATGGTGACGCCCCTTCGCAGCCAGCCCTTGACACTGTAGAACAAATACAGGTCGCACTATAGCCTGGCAACAACAGTATTTCCAGGTCATGTGTTTCTAGCCGGTACCACAAAGGCTTTTACTACCGCAAAACTCCAATTCACGAACTGCATTCCAGAGGTGTTTTGAAGGTCGGGGTACTTAGCAATACAAAGTTATTTCCATTAAAAAAAGATTTCAACGCTTTTTGCAGCAGTTGGCCGTTAATTTTTGGTATCCGTTTGTGCAAGTATTCTGTTCAGTAACCCTAATGGATCCGCAGAGGTTCAGCAGAACTGCATCTCAGCACCTTCTTGCTACAACGCGCCGTGGCACCGACTCTCGTCGGGTCGTCGTGTTTCGTGAGTGAACGGCAAACGGTCCCATAGAAATAAGTCACAGGCTAAGTTTACGTGAAAACAGTTTGTGAATGAGAACATGATTAGTCACACGGTGGTGTCATTTTGCAACGTTGCTCGGCTTTCGTATGAATGTAAATGCAGCGGCGACTGTTAAGAAAACGTCTACGATCAGCAAGCGAACATATGGTTGTAGCGGTCGCCACATTGCAAAGCGCAGAATGGAATGTATGAATTTGTACGAGGAAGAGGGGGGAGGGGGGGGGGGCGCTGAACGTAGAGGTGAAAAAGTCGTCATTTTTGTTACTCATCAGTGTAAAAAAAAAATCATTGCGATTTAAGGGCTTGCCTTCAGAAGAACGGGGGGGGGGGGGGGACTGTATACCAACCACTCTTCTTCCTGTATCCCGGAAATTGCTGTGCCACTTCTACATACACTGCCTACTTTGGCATTTCTAGTTCCGTGCTTAATCCAAGCTCATCAGTATTTCGAATTCGGTTAATAAGAAGCAATTCCACTGTCCTTTCAAGTTTGAATGGACTCGCATATATCATTGGCATATGTCTATTCTGATCGAATATTTCTTTAGTTTTTCTAGTAATTTCGTAAATAGCTTGTTTTATGACCACCATCCTGTCTCATTCATTTTTTTTTTTCCTGCTATGCGCTCTACGTATATTTCAGACAAGTGCATATCATTTCTGTTGGGTTAGTTCGCTATTCCCAACCTTTTTTTTTTTTTTGATGACTGCAAAACAAATGTTTGGAGTCATTAGAGGCGTTAAAAAGTTTGTACAAAGCCTAACTTTGCTGTGCCAACATTTTACTCTCCGCGCGGTCTCCTATAGTTTGGCAAAAACAACTTCGCTAACGTAAGCTAGAATGCATCACATCGAATACTTACCCTATGTAAAAAAGGCCACATTTCAGGCAGCAAACAACTAACTAACCAGGCAACTTACCTACATCATGAAATTAAACGTTCCAGGACGAACAATAGCGAAAAAAGATCTTACCCCGATAGTCCTGCGATAACGTTGCCTGCTGCAACGTGTGACAAGGCAACACCTTATGTACACCCACAAGCACCAGACAAGTTTCCTTTTTTTTTTGCTTTTTGCAATCGTGAAACAGGCGACACAGGGCGTGAAGACAATAAAATAGGAGAGAGACAGCGCATTTTCTCAGTTGCGTCTCTTTATATGCGTTGTCTTAATTGTTCTCTCACGCTGCCTGATCCACGATGCAAAACCAATAAACCAGAAGTATACTCTTACAATCGTTTTTCAAGTTGACTGATGTGATGCGAGAGATTGACAAATATTAATCAAAGCATCGCCAGGAGGTTGACTATTTCTCTCTTACTTCCGTCCGGCGCAGTGAAGGTAGGGATGTCAAAGAACCGATGCCGGCCGCGTGACGGATCAGGAAAATGTTAGTAGGCGCGTATCACGCTATGTTGTCGGCTAACGACTGTTTTTCGAAAAGGCGAAAAACAAGACGACCTCGCCTCTTTTTTTTTTTTTTTTAGTTGAACAGCTCGTCCATTGGTGAGTGCAAGAAAGAGAAGAATGGTGAAAACAAAGCCGGAAACATCCTTGGGATGCTTTCCTTCTTGTCGAAGAAAAAGGAGCAAAAAAGGGGCGAAAATACAAAAAATGGAAAACACGATTCTGCGCACGTGTTTTCTGCTGAATAAGAACCGCACAAGCATGGTGGTCCTCGTGTACTTTCCATGTTTGTCTTATCCCAGAGTGATGGGTTCAATAGCAATGAGTTACGTGTTCGTTGAGTAAAGCCAAGTGCAGAACATCACCGTGCCCTTAGGTGCTGTTATGCTTACAGGACAAGGACCTAGACAAAAAGAAATCCCAGGACTGGCGAAAAATTCAAATGGGGGTTTACCCAAACCAATACTTATATTATAACTGCATGCATATCCGACTAGGCATAGGGACGACTGTCCCTGGTGCGACGAGTCTACTACCTCGCTAGACCACATTACGTGGGAATTTGAGGGCGAGCCGGATATAAGAAAACGCATATGCACTTCTCGAAAGCAGTGGGAGTCCCTACTGGCCACCTCTTAACTCAACGAACAGCTTAATCTGATCGAAGCGGTCGAGAAGGCTGCAAGAGAGAGTGCAGTCCTGGACTAAGGGCCCAACTCTGCTTTTCCCTGAGTACTCTTTGTTATTTCCAATAAATGTTTACAATCATCAATCAGGGGGTAGGTAGCGTCGCACGAACATCATGCGTAATGTGCCTATAGTGGCAACACGCGCGGCGCGCGTAGATCGAGATACTCAAACCGTGCGAAAACCTCTGGAAAAAACACCTGGACACATACTAGTATTTCCATTACGTTTATGCGATCGCATTTGAAACTGTTGATGCAATGCCGGAAGTGACGTGTGAGAAACCTGGTCACTTGCCACCTGCTACGGTTGGAAGGTGGGGGTTTTACACGTGCTTCACACAGACAAACCTGGTCTTGTGACGTCACAGCCAGCCTGCTGACATCACTTTCAGTTCCGGTCAGGTGATGTCACTGCGGGGTTGGCGGCGTCACGTCCCTGCAGCCAGTGGTATTTCCCCGCTCTGATGACGTCCGATTACGTCACTGCCAGCCAACCAATCAGGATCTTTTCTGGTCAACGCCGGAAGATCACCGCCGACTTTTTTCCCCAGTGAAGGTTTTATACTATTCGCATGAAGCTGAATCTTCATCGCATAATACATTCTGACACCGCAACGCCGCTAGCCGTGGCACCGCCTTCACTGTAGCGCTATGCGTGCCCCTAGACTGACATAATACCTAGTTTTCCTCAAAAAACAAATCCAATTACAACGCGATAGCGTTAGAGGCCCCGTTACCGAGAAAATCCGGCATTGGCTCTGTGAGCGAAAAATAGGGTAGCGTACGGTGGCCACCCAACAGAGAAGCAACCTAGGTCACGTGACCTTGTGGCGTCATCACAACCTGCCGACAAGATTGCAAGCAAACTGACCACCACGTGGCTGTTAATGATTCACTGCGAGAGGTTGCTCAGGATGAGCAACTTGGGTCGCGCAAGCCCCACCGGTGGCAGCGCCTGTCATCGCGGGGCAGTGGTGTGAGGACTCCCAGGGACTTGTGAATATAAAGTTGGGAATGACATAATTCCACATATATAGGCATTAACTCATTAACGCTAACGCGTCATATCCTTAAGGCGGTCACCTCCAATTGTGCATGGTTTTTCGTTACCTACCCTACAGTTGCACCCATGGCCTTCAGGGAGTCTGAGTAATCAAGAAGTAAGACCTACCGTGCATCTGAAATCTCCTCAAAGATTACCAGTCTTCAAGCGCAGCAAGTGTTAAATTTATATACCAAAAACGGGTCCGAGTTCTCTGCAATGTATGGCTAGTTTTCAAATGGGGCGTTATTCACTCGAACTGGTATTCAGATTCATGCGCCTAAAGATAGCAAAAGTACTTGACTGCGACTCGTTGACAGTGGGTAGCGATCGAGTGTGAGGCGGTGGCTTTCAGACGCCTTTTAGCTGCCGCTTCACAGCAAGTATATAGTTGTCAAATGCAGTATAATCCCTTTAGAAGTGAAACAAAAGATTTAAAAAATGCGCCGCTTACATACGCTGTGGCATGTTGCGGAATAGCGTCAAAAAAGGCTGTACTAACATGTTTGTGTAAGATAGTCACGCTATATGCCAATTAGAGGGGCCAGTCATGGCAACGTTAAAAATTAACAATTCACGATTATGTGTCCTGTGAGGCGAATGTGCCTTGCAGGAGCTTTTCAGAATATCGTGGGATTTGCATAATATAAGAAACACTACTTAGGCGTGCAGCATGCAACTGTTAAGCAAACGGCACTTGCCATGTTCTTTTATGAACTTTTTTTTAGTTCTCAAAGTTCGTACGCATAAGCTTGCTGCCGTTGTAATTATTCGCTGAATATTATCAGATGTGCTAACAAAAGGACAGCGACACCCTTATATAGTGAATAATGGACTATTGTACCTAAAAGTTTCTCTGCATTAATGGATTCACTGGTTCCCTCCAGTGCCTGTGCTGCTTACTGGTGCAGGGCACACCTCTTGAGTGGGCTCATAAACGAGCCCGGCTTGCAACCGAAGGCCAGCGCGAACTCCGGCATGTTCCTGAGAGGCCCGTTGACGCGGAACCAGGCGGGGCTGTGAGGGCCCTGAGCAGCCATCTTGCGCAGAAACCGACGGTTACTGTTCTCGCAGTAGTAGGCCGCGTAGTAGACAAAGAACAGTTGGCTGACGTCCCAGTGTTCGAGAAGCGCCACGCGATAATCGGTAGCCAGGCGGCGTGCGAACAACAGAAACGCGTCCATCGCCGCTCCCAGCGCAAGGTTGTCCCAGAGATCAGACCACGATGTACGCGTCGCGTCGAGCTGCACCCTGCGTTCAGTCCAGGCCAAAGCCGCGTACTGGCGCTCGAGGCAAACCCGCAGTTGGTCCAAATTCCACGCCAAGCTTTCGCCACCGGACTCCTTGTTGTCGCCGCCGCCGTGCTCGAAGTTGAAGGCCCAGTGATAGACGGCCCGAAGCAGTGACCGGTAGACCTTAGGCGCAGCGCGGGCCAGCTGCAATGGGCGCAACGAGGCATCCTCGTTGAGAAATAAATCGAACACGGGCAGCGGTATCTCAAGCCGGTCGTACGGTGGTGCCAGGCGGCTTTCGGCGCTCAGGAAACGCCCCGTCCAGCCCGGGTAGACTGCGGCGCCTTCGCGAGGGTTCATGCGCGACATCAATTTCTTCTCCAAGGACTTTCGGATCCAGTTGTAAAAAAACTGCGGCGTGGAGACCTTCGGGTTGCGTGTGTAGATGCCGTCTACGTATGCATCCCTCACGGCGTCCATATCCATGGCTGGTGGCCTGAAAGGCTCCCACGAGACGGCGTTCAATCTGTCTCGTAGATGTGCCTCTAACATGCTACTCATGGGACCCAGCCGTGCCTGAAGCGACTCGAGTAGTGACGAACGAAGCGTGGACACCATGTCAGCCACGGCGCTCTCACCGCCCACCAGCGACATAGCGAAGTGGCGAGACACGTAGAGCGGCAGGTTCGGCTCGAAGCGCTCCAGTAAACGTAAGCAGTACTGGGCTTGCGGCAGCACCTGAGGGAACTCCGGGTGCCGCGCGTAGTTCACCGAGGCAAGATGGTCGCGCGCAGCTTGGTCGTCGAGCAGTGGAGACAGCACGAGTGTAACGCGGAATAGCAGGTAGCCCAGGAGCTCGTTCGTGAAGCGAAACAGGTCGCTGCGTGTTAAACGCACGAGATAGTCTGGCGAGCTGAGCTTGACGTACGTTCTGGCTGTGACTGGCCGCAGACCTTTGCCGAACACACCCTGCAGAAGGTTCGTCCATTCTATATTAGGCAACAATGGCAGTTCGCGAACTTTGACCGTGCTGCCGTTAGTAAGCACTTCTGTGTCAAGCTGGGGATGGGCGAGCATCAGGGCCAGGCGCTCCTCAAACTGCAGCACATCCGTGTCCGTGTAGTTCTTGAAGAAAGCCAGCAGGGAAGCAAAGGACCTTCGGACCACCTCGTACTCTTTCTTCTCCAAAGGTCCCGATAGCAGCACCGTGGACGGTTCTCCCAGCCCCACGAAACGTTTGGCACCTGCGATATCCGTGGCAACGAAGGGCCTGAATAGTGCGTCGACGCCCAGCTCACGGAAAGCGACGGCCAGCTGACGGGACAGCTGTACGGCTGACGGTCTGCGGCGCGAGGACGTCCGCGTCATCCAGGGCCGCAACCGGATCGCTTCCAAGAACATGGCATGTAGTGTGGGGAAAAGAGTCGGCTGCGGATGCATGCAGTTGTCGAGAAGGAAGCGAAACGCCGGGAATCTGGTGGCGTTATCACGCAGCCCTGAGGCAAGTAGCTCGGCGTAGCCGTCCACGAGAATAGTGTCCATGGAGAGTCGATCGGCTCCCGGGGGCAACGGTCGCGTCAGCGCCCAGTCCTCGCATACGTACGCGTAGAAGTCGTCGCAGGGGTCGCGGCTGGTGTTGATCTGACGAAGCAGTAACCGCGCTTGATCCATACACGCCGCCGAGTCGCAGGTGCGGGCGCCCCGCTCGGGTACGGCTTTCAGGAAGCTGCTCCTGTTGGAGTGGGACACAGCAAGTGCCGATCGGCTGACCATAACGGGTGAAGCACTGTCGGCGAGCAGAGTGGTCGAAACGAATGCAGTGATTACCAATGACACCAGCAGCAACACCGCGGTGGTGATTGCGAGGCTCCAGACGGCTGCCGCCCAGGAAGCGCGGCGGGCCCGTGCGTTGCGTAGCAAGACCGGTGGGACTCTCGATGGTGCCGACGCCCCCGCAGAGATGATCTGGACGTCCCCTGTGAAGACTTCGGCCATCGCCTGGCCGACCACGCGCGAACGAGGCGCAGTCCGTGCTGACTTTCGAATGCATTGGCTGCGCGTGCCTGCAGTTACCCTCCCTTTTTTTTTTTAACATGTGGCACTTTCTTGGGAATAGCTGAATTTGGCTTCAGAACAAACCTATCAACCCCCACATCCTCCTCCAGCTAAAAGCGGAAATAACGAATATGTTGGGAGGAAACCAAACTAACGCTAGCTATACTAGCATTAGATCTCAAGGGAGCATTTTACGATGTTACACGAACTGCCGTAAAAGGACGTGTGTGTGTGTGTGTGTGTCAGTCTTCCTGGCCATACGCACGGTCAATCTTAAAGTAGGCAAGACCAAAGCAGAACCCATAAGCACAGGCGACAGGGGGACTCCACAAGGTGTAGTATTATCCCCAATGCTATTTAGCGTAGCCATCCTTGAGCACAGCCGTACTGGAGAGCGGCGCGCCCGCCGCGCTCGTCGGCTCCCAGAGGAACTCCACGCCATAGAGGGCGCCAAGCATGCCCTCTGCGCTGACATTATAATATGGACGAACAGCCGAAATGAAGGAGAAATACAATACCGACTGCAGGAAGCTGCAGTACACAGTACATACATATGCAGAAGAATGCGGCCTAACATGTCTAGCATACCAGTTCCTAAACACAAAAACATCAATCTTTCTGAAAACAAAGCTCTTGTAAGGTATGAAAGAGCAGGAACTAAAATACAGGTATCGCCGCCACAGGCCAATCTCGCAAGTACAAGCATGATGATGAAATAGGAGAAAAGATACCACACATCTCTAAAGCTGACAAAGGTACATGAAGGTTCAGCGTTTTATCGATGCTGAAGTACATAAGCTTTATTCTTATATCACTAGTGAACTTGTATCACACGAGGAAGACAGAAAAAGACAACCTGAATGTTAGAAGTCAAAGAAACCTGCAACTGGCAGTGCAACAGACGGCCGAGTTCCAGTATGTTTTGTGGTGCTTCGTGGCTATGCGTTCTGCGTGCGCGCGCATGGTTTCGTTATGCGCCTCGCTTTATAACAGTGGAGTAGCAGAGGACCTCCAAGTGCCTCTCTAAGTGCTACTCGGACGAAGTTCGTGCAATGGCATGCAATGCGACAAGGAAAAAGAGCTGTGTATAGCCGATGTTCAACGCGCCTCCACGTTAGCAAACGCACCGCTCGGCGTGTTTGCTTCGTCAACGTACCAAGACGCTGAGCTGCATGACCAGCCCTACTAAGACTACTACAGAATTTAAATATGCCCGCACGTACCAGTCGCTGCACATCAGTCGTGACGGTGGCTCGGCGGTGATAGCGATGCTGCCAACTCCTCAGCGCTAGGCCTTTCTTGCCAGACCCGCCGCCTCAGCCCTCAAAAGCATCGCATGTCGTGTGGGGTTGCGGTCGCTGAATGCAGGCCGCAGTTCTTTGCGACAGCCTCATTATCGGGAACTATACAATTTTACTAACAAAAATGATTTGACAGTGTTGTCCTCTGTGTCCCTTTAAAGCCAGAATTCAGGAAGTCCCACGGGCCATAATCCTTGGGCTTTAAAATGTCATCACCGGATGGGATCGGTGCAATGAAAAAGGGAAAAAAAAGGGAGGTGCAAAAAAAAAGTAAGCTACCGGAACAACAAAACATAAGCGTCACTCCCTAGTATTTTCTACGTGAAGGCTGGTGTCATGAATTAATATTGTCCAGTTTAAAACTTTGAAAAAGAGACATACAGAAAAGTAAAAGGAACAGGCTGGCAATTTCTGCCAGATGAGGCAGAGCGCCTGCCCGATCTACCTTGCCCTGCTTCCAAAGGGGAAGAGAAAGAGCATAGAAAAAAAAGAAAAAAAATGTGCTGCGTTGCACACCTGATCAATGGAGAATATGTTTCCTTTACATTTCTCAACTAAACACACATGGTACAATCTTCCCTTGAAAATTGCACTACTAATTGAAAATTGAAAAAACTGGTGTCATAACAGCCAGATCACAAAATTCGATCTCTGCGAAACTTCTGTGTAAACAAGGGGACTAGAAGGAAATGAAATTCAGCCAGTGGCAGCACAAATGAGCATATTACCATCTCTGTTAACGTCTCACAAGAATGGGGGAATTACTTTACCCTTTTCTAATGTTCGCCTCACCACAGTTCTATAAATCCAAAAACTCGTGTTTCTATGTTTGTCCATGGGAAGAATTGACATTATGCATAAAATGGGGTTTTGTTTTGCTCAGTGGCATTTCAGAGCATGACCAGAGCATATTACAATAGCCACCCTCCTCATAGCCTGCACGTGTAATGCACAAAAATGGCGCAGTGGAAATGGAAAGCCAGGGAAGGCAATGCGGGTTGAATTCAATTTCGGCTTCTTGAACACCCAATAATGCATCACCATATCACTCCTCAGGCATCCTTTCATTTAATGTCACAGAGAAATAGCTAACAAGTACAGGAACAAAACAAAAACTACCAAGATAATTAGTGGAAAAGGCTCTAGTTATGTGCCTTTGCTTCACAATATCAGACATAAAATTATGACTCAAAAATTTTGACACAGGTAGATGGCAGAGGAACACTTTAGAATTTCAGGAAAATAGAATAATAAAGTATTTCCAGACACATTTTATTTATTACAAGCATTACAACGACATTGTTAAATACAGCTCTCGTACAGTATGGTTAGTCAGAACCCTCTCTCTAGATATATACACACATTTGCACGAATATACTGAAAGCATCACCTCGGACTTGTGCATGCCAACGAACCGCAAACATTAAATGCACTCTCTAGATTGCTCAAAAACAGGCAAAATACCTTTGGCCTCTAAGACTTGAGCGTTCAAACAACCAAACATTGCAGCACCCTGAACCGACTGTAGTACATATTCTGAGGAACATTAAATACAATTGCCAAGCAGTGTAAATACACGCCAAAGAAGAGTTGCTCATTGCAAAAAAAACCATGTGGCACATTATTTTTCGCCACCCCATGGTGCCAACTGTATTTGCACTTTGCTTTACTTTGGTGTGGTCGCTAAAGCTAGGCAAGGCCACCTTTTTGTACATAGCAGTTGGCAGATATCATAGGTGGAATTGTGCAAGAGGTGCAAGAAAAAACTGAAAGACGGTGCAGTACCAACAGCCTTGTCTCCAAAGAGACGCTGAATCACAGTGCTTCTTTGTAAGTGCAAAAGAAATGCTTTCACAGGAACATGGCATTGCTCAAACTGCACCTCAGCCCACAAAAAGCAACCCTGCCATAGATGTCAACGGTTCTGCTACCAAGCATGCAAAACCCTGGCCCAACAACTGGATTTATACGCAACGCGTGTTCTGCAACAGCTGAGCAAACAGTGGAAGCTACAAATGAATCCAGGTTTGAAGCATATATGAGTAACAGTATTCAAATTCTCAACCCGTTAGAGTGGAAAAATTGAAACGTTCCATTACCAAGTTGTACAGGGGCGATGGAAAGAAATGCGAGCAGAGCGAAGCATAGGCGCTGCACCGTTCGCATTTCTTTTCATTACGCTTTTACTTCGGTGACCACAAAAAAAAGCTAGAATTGTCCATGATGCATACTAGGACGACTCTACGTCTTTCTCGTACCACCCAGGTAAAAGCGCTATAAAAAATTGGCTGTGATTTAGCTCTGGTTAACCCTAGTTGAATTGCGAAAGCTTAGTTTCCTCAGCACGTCGTCTACGCAGCGTCTCATTCCGACACTCTCGAGAACTCAAACCGGTCTCTTCCGCAGTTGAAGAGTCACTCCGGGACTTGGCACAACTTCTAGCCGCATCTTTGTTACGACGCTTCTCGAGTCGTGCGGCGCGTTCTTCTGGTGTCTCTTGAGCGCGTTGTCTCTTCCTCACTTTGTTCTGTCGTTGCTGCGTCTCTTTCGCGCTCTCCATAACGACTACATACACTGAGGCGAAGCGCATATATATATACCCCCAGGACGCAACACCTCCTCTCCCTCTACCCCAGCAGAGCACATCTGGTGGAGTGAGCAGCAACGGCAGCGCCATCTGTTGGAGTGCGGCTGCGGCGTTGCTAGGCAACGGCGGCTCAAGGTCGTTCGTCGGCCGCGGCATACGGCTGAAGTGCGTGACGAGCCGAAACGGCTTGCTGGCTGGCGTTTGCAATGGCTGGCTTTCGCAACAAAATAAATTTGAACAGCGGAGCACGCAGGCGCCGCATTGTTTGCATTTCTTTCCATCACGATAGTACATTTCAATGTCTTGACCACTCCATAGACTTGGCCACGACATGTTATTACTTGAAATATCGGCAATGCACTGCCAAAGCTAAAAAGTGGCCAGAATATCGACACCGTTCCTATCAACGCACAGACCACAACGTTAAAGAGATGCATAAAATGCACCTTGGGGGCTGACAGCACTGCTTCAGATGTGCCACACTCAAGGGACCGGAATTTTAACTTTAATAATACTGATGAGTGATTATAACAACTATTAGCTTGCACGCTGCATGTATAAGCTTCCACCTACAGCATCTGTTTCCTCAGCTGTAACAGAACATAAACAGACAAAACACAGCCACACGCTATTTTGCAACCATATTCAGCTCTGCAACCACAATAGGAGACATGCATGACTGGCTCTATGCAAGCATTGCATTGTCATGTTGCTGCTTTTGCATCATCCGCTGGTGTATCACAAATGCATTGCAAGACAACACACTATCAAACTAGCATTCAACACATCTGCAGCAACAGAGCCACAAAGTGCGAAGGGCTGCATCTGAGAAGCTTAATGCAACCATTGTCAAAAGCTCCATAGCCAAGCCCTGCATTTTCAAATGAGCTAAACGATGTAGAATAGTGTAACAAGTTCACTGGAAATTTCTACCAGTACTATATCCGCAATGCATGAAAGTACTATCAGGGACAAATATTTATAGTCTACATGAGGTGTGCAAAGAATTATTATTTTTGGAGTTCAGCTCTTAGGCACCCGTTCGTCAATTTCGCGTCGTAGTCGGCGCAACATGCCACCTGACAAACGTAGTATTTAGTGGCAGAGAGAAACGCCACCTGCCACAGGAAGATCCCGGAGGGTGGCTAGAAGCATAACACGCTACCTGCCAGCGGTGGCAGGTGGCTTGTGAAGAGCTACACTCAAAATTCGGAATACCGACTATCATGATCGCCTGTCAGTAATTTCACAGCCCAGGAACGCAGCTGGAAGTTGAGGGGCAAACTGCAGAGTTCGTGCACACATGTGAAGATTGCACCCTTCAGCTTCAAACTGTAAGCTGATGATGCAAGAGAACACTGTATAGCCTCAACCCTGTATTTGGTAAAAATTTTGTCCCACTGTTAGCAATGAAGCAGTTCAGTTGTTGCCATTAAGTACCTTTCTGAATGGCGATAGAAGTCTTGGCAAAGGCTGCATGCACTCTTTCATTTGTTCTGGGACCCATTTCCACATAAACCCCACCAATTACCACCAGAGCCCACATGTAAGCCATTATTACTGCTTTTATCAAGATATTGTATTCATGAGTTTGGATACATTCATGGATACTGCATCGTAGATATTTTTCGCTTCCTCTGAAGTTGCAAGAAATATGATTTTGACCCTTAGAGCAGAGCACTGCAGTAGAATTCCATCCGGGAGGTCTTTCATAAACCACACTAAGCAGCCCCATCTAGGGTGTTGCCAATGTCCGCAATGAGCATAAATAACCGCTCAGTGATGTCTGGTTTGCCCCAGATGTTCCTCCACCCGGCAGTCCTTTGCACAGCCACAAGATGGTCTGCAATGAACCGTGCAATGCTTCGCGAGAGCTCAGCATCGCTGTACATATTAGAGAGAACAAAAGCATCGGCTGCCCTTTCCACGGTCAGATTTGACCCCAGGTAGTCTCCACAGAGCGTTTTCAGTTCACCCATAGAGTACTTGTCTGCTGCCACATAGAGGTCTTCAGCAACTTTGTCCAGGTTAGGAACCTCTCCCGTGTAAATAAAGAGCAGCATCTCACGCATGGCATCAAAAGACTGGTCTGGCAGATGAATTACCTGTTGAGAGTAAATTTTGCACACAGTTATCCTCACAGAACAAGAAAAAGCACACAAAACAAACATCTATAACATGGCCATAAGTACAGTAAAGGCACTTTGGTGAAAAGAAATACATCCCAAATTAACCTGAAATCAAAAGTAGTTCTCAGCATAAAACAGTACAAAATAGTAACAAATGAACCATGTTGAAACTGTTCCTAACGGGACCCTCTTCTGGGCAAATCAAGAAACACACAAATGACATATTAACATGAAATGCGTATATTTCATTATGCACATGACACCGTAGACCTGCCATGTTATAATTATTTTCCATGTTCTTTTTTCCCTCCTTCGAACTACTGTATAATTTAATTACCTTTCGCAAGCTGAATATTTTGTGAACAAAGCTAAAGTCAAAGCGTCAGGATATTTCGAGAGCACTAAACTTCACAAAAAGGAGCTGGTGGGCCCCTTAGTGCCCCCCTCTTTCCTGTAGGTATGCAAGCTTTCAGACGCTGCAAAGGCGTGAACACATCTGAACACTACATTGTGCCCCTTTCTCACAGCAGTGACGATAGCAGGAACTGAGTATACATACAGAAAAAACCATTAAGGGCTCTCCTTCAGGAAAGAGGCATTCTCTGAAGCCATTCAAACATCTGGCGACCTTTGCTGCCTCAACCAAGACCTAATTACATCCCCCTTTAATTAACATGGGTCACATGGCAAATACAGAATCTAAATCACAGGAGCCATCAAGAGCTCTGGAAGCTTCTGTGCTCGTCACTGGGCTCCAAATATTTCATGCAGGAAGGGGCTCAATATATATAGAGAGAAATGAAGAAAAAAGAACTGCTACAATGGGTCAGGAAGGTTAACATTTAAGCACTTCCCTTCAAGCTGTAACTGAATGAATTAGCCACAAGGAGTGAAGAGAGCCAGTTCTATAAATGAAGGCACTCACTCTCTGGGAAAACAGCCTACCTGTGGGGAGTTACCACCATAGTCTTCGCTTTTAGTTGCAAACAGGAACAAAGTGCTAATTTTAGAGCATCTCCAATAAACAATGCCAGCGTGCATTGGTGTGCCATTTTATCTAAGCTAATTCAACCGGTGAGCATAGGGCTACACTATACTGTGGGCCCATGTGCACCGCATTGGTTTTGGGGCAACTCTGGTGGAACTTTATTGAAGATGCCAATACTATTAGCGACATATTCTGCGGAATTAAAAATTGACATTTTGCCTAATTTATTTGCAGGTTGTGTGCAATTCATGAAAAATGCAAAAAGCAAGTCCTTGCAAGAATTAAAGGGGCTCTGAAACACCTTCCGAGAAGAGCACATCAACTCACTCAATCACTGCATTGCGTTGTCATGAACACCTGAGACAAATAAAACACTTCTACACGCAGCAGAGAACCCACAATCATGCGAAAAAGTTGGCGAGCCCTTTCCGGCGACATTTTTATGCTCACACCCTCCTCCGTCGCTCGCTCAGCGTATAGCAGTTAAGAGATGGCTATTGGTTAGATTCTTTCAGACGTCAGGCAGCTGCCATGGCCGCAGCCAGTAAGCCGCATAGTTCCGGCAGGTCAGGGAGCTCCGCCACCGGGGGTGGAGCCAGCGGAGGAGTGCCTAATGTGCAATAAGTGACGAGATGAGAGGGAAAGGCGCGAAGGCGCTGAAATTCAAATTTTGGCTGCAGATAACTCATCCTGTGCAAGGCACATTAAAAAAATTCTTGCCGGACAATATTCGTAAAGCAGCGTACTTTAAGATCCCAGGCATATCACAACTTTATTAGAGCCCCTTTCAGAGCTCCTTTAAGTCATTACAGTAAGTGTTCTACTGTGTTTATATAGTTTGCATGCACCTATGAAAAAGACGCAAAATAGTGTGTTCTCAAAATATCTGAGTGTATGCATTTTGTGTTCTTGTTCATCATTTAGTACTTCGTCGTGGTGTAATGCCTCAATGTATTCTTATTTATGTAACCATTTCTTTGTAACCTACACACCCTCACCACATAACGACGAAATGGGCCCTGAGGGAACC
This sequence comes from Amblyomma americanum, assembly GCF_052857255.1. Lineage (NCBI taxonomy): Eukaryota > Metazoa > Arthropoda > Arachnida > Ixodida > Ixodidae > Amblyomma > Amblyomma americanum. The sequence goes on along the minus strand of NC_135499.1, from coordinate 162,010,250 downwards.
TAAATAAACGTGCACATATATACAAATTTTGCACCAATACATGTCATTATGGCCAGTTAGACTACCTCAAGAGTATTTCAGTCACAAATATATTGCCACTTCAAAAATTCTTGATTTTCAGGAGGCTCACCTGCTCTTGGGACTCCTTTGTAGGGTGTGAGAACATGGCACCAAACACAGGGGACGAAAGCATCAAGACGTCGCGATGGGCATACAGGTTCCGCTGCTGCACTGTGAGCTGCACGTTGCCGAAACTCTTGTCCTCCAGCAAGCCTGACAGGTTCTTAAGCAGCGGACTGACAGGAATGTCAGTGCGCTTGATTGGCGTATTGGTGCTGTCTGCCAAGAACTCAACCTCAAAGAGAATGCTGAGAGCGTCGCCGTGGATGCAGTGGTTCTCGGGGTTGTAGAGAAATGCTTTGCACAACTCAATCCCCAAGTAGTTTGTGCTGCCACGGTACAGCGTGTGGAAACCATTGTGCTTGTACTGCTGCACAGGTCGCCCTGCATCTCCCAAGAGAGTCAGTGTGTACACACAGTTCCGACCCTGCATCCCTTGCACAGGCACCACACAGATGGACGCATAGTCCTTGGTCAGGTCCAGCCGAAGCTTGAGGCGCAACTGCAAGCAAGCCACAGTGGCCCAGCCAATGATGCCATCACAAGGAAGTACATGCAGTAGAAGAAAATGTCCGCAAAGGGCACCATCACAGGCTTCTCATGTATTGACTGTATGCACACAAGGCTCAGGCAAAACTGTGGCCGAACCTAACTGGATAGCGTATGCCCAACGAGTTTGCTTGCTAAGAGGACAGACATATGACAATAACTAAATGAAGAGAGCAGTGGGGCATGACAGGTTTGCCACAGATGTTTGTGGAATATGAAGCAGCAGTATTTCACAGCACCTACTGGAATCAAACATTTAACAGTATTTATCCTTCACAAAACAACGTGTCCAGGCAACACTGTTATGAAACCAACAACAAAATTTAATTCCTGTGCAAAATCAGAGTAATAGGATCATATACAACAGACACAAGACCGATTTGTATTCTATTCTACGCATTATACTCTAAGCAGCAGTGCAGAATAACATGCATCCTTCATAAAATGGCATGATCCAGATTTTGGAAGCCTTGTAACTACATTCTTTTTAAGAACAGATACTGTGACAACAGCGACTTTGGCATTTTCTGGTTCAACAGCCATATATGGCTACAATTTGCCAAGCACAGGACTCAATTAGAGAGCAGAAATGTACGAAAATCTAAGAAGGGGCACACGATTGGTTTGGTTTATGGGGTTTAATGTTCCAAAGTGACTCAGACTATGAGGGATGCCATAGTGAAGGGCTGCGAAAATTTCGACCACCCGGGGTTCTTTCATGTGCACTGACATTGCACAGTACACAGGCCTCTAGAATTTCGCCTCCACCGAAATTCGGCCACCGCGGCCAAGATCGAACCCACGTCTTTCGGGTCAGCAGCCAAGCACCATAACCACTGAGCCACCGCGGCCGCCTAAAAAGGGGGCACATGAGAATTTGAAAATCAACCAAAAGTCCAATAAATCACAAAGACTGCAGGCATAAAAAAAAATCTGTCAATAAGCATGAAACAGAAACATATCAGTTAGGCTAAATATCTGAAATACCTAGCTGCTAGTTTAAATTGCTTGCATTAAAGGAAAGTTTTGAAAATTTGATAGAAAAAGCATAGGTTCTCTCCTCAAAGAAACAATGTTTGACAATGAGACTGATGCTTGTATAATCTGCATAAGTGTTTGTGTCTTTTATGTTCATATTATTTACAGACAAGCAAAAAGTCAAGTTCATACCCTTATGCACATAAAAATTATCGTGCCACACATCAACTGCACTGGAAACAAATTGCATTATCGCAGCCACTTTTTTGTACTAGAGTAAAGAGGAGTCTGGAATTTTCTTTATCTAAAAACTTAAATATTAATCTCCTTTTCAACCACAGACATTTGAAAACTGGAGGAGAAACTCGAGCTCTGACTGAAAGGTATGGTTCAATAGCGTTGGTGCCCATATATGCGGAATTCGTCATTCACTATTTCAGATTCATAGATCGCTGGAAGTCCTATTACCACTCCTGGCACAGTGGTGCGGCAGTTAAGCGATGCGCGACTGAATGACCCATCAGGTGGCTATCTTGAACAAACCCATTAGTGGGGCTGTGTGTGAGATGATGACACCACCACCGAAGGCCGATTTTGTGCAGAACAGGAGTCTTAACATGATGAAATGATTCAGTGTCACCCCCACCCCCTTTTTATGGCTGCTACTGATGCTGCTGTGTGCCAGCAGATCAAGCTTCGGCAAGACGTGTTTGTTCTGTCTCAGAACTGCAGGCGACAGTGCATGCATTCCATGAGAGGAGGAGACTCCATCACAGAGACACCGTGGCGCTGAGGCAGAGTTGGACCACTGATGCTGTGGTTGCTACCTTCTCTGCAGGTGCAGAAGGGCTTGCCTGTCCTTACTGAGGAGGAGGGGATGTTATTGCTAAGGCGTGAGCGCTCCCTATGACAGTGCACCGAGACTTAAACGCATTCAAACCGTGCTGGCCAAAGGGCACCAGATTTAGCAGGCTGCAAGATCGTTCAAAACTGGGCCTGGCCTGCGATGGGAGCAGTGGGGTTTACAGAGCTTCCTCCAAGTGCACACCCCTACAGTAAGCCAGGTACCAGGCTGAGGGACGCTAGTCAGAATGTTGTAGGATGCCAAAAGCAACTTATAAGGCATGATCACTGTAATGGCATCTATTGTGGAAGCATTTTTTACAACAGCGCTGCCATTACAAAAGGCGTTATGCTGTGACATTTTTTTTTCTGTGGACCTAAAAATTTATCTTATTCAGTTCCACGTTCTGCTTTCACAAGGCCTGTATTGACAAGCACAAGGCTTGAGTCTTCCAGAATCCTGAACATGACGGTGCAGAACTTTTTATATTTAACTTAGTTCACCATTTAATGCTTTTGTCAAGCAGTGTTTACTGCGCTGAACAGGAATTTACAGCGAATCTTTCCTTCCATCAATTTCTTCAATGCAAGAGCGTTAAGGAGCTCGTGTCACAGAAAATCTAGCGTCATCGGCGTTGTTGACCGTGAGCGAAAAATCCATGAAAAATCCCCAGAGACGCAACCTAAGAGGCAGGTGGGCCACCCTGGTCACGTGACCTTGCGGCGTCATCCCAACCTGCCCATCGGATTGTGAGCAAACTCCCCACCATGACGGATGGCAGTTAAATTAATGATTGATCGCTCAGGCAGAGCAACCTGGGTCCCACCAGGCCCATTGATGGCAGCACCTGCCTTTACAGGACAGTGGCTTATTGCTTAACTGCTGGACCACTGTGCCAAGAGTGGTATGAAGGCTCCCAGGGCTCTATGAATGTAAAATAGACAATGACCAATTCTGCATATATGAAAATTAACCCATTAGGCTATCGTGGTATACCCTTAAGACGGAGCTTAAGTGTCCCCTCCAATTTTTGTGCGATATTTTTCTTCCTTGGGTAAATCAGACTTTGGACAGAGTATTATGGGCAACATAGCCATACATGAGGCCACGGCTATACAGCCATGAAGTACACCGTAGTGGAGGGCTCGGATTAAATTAGACTGCCTAGGAGTTCGCCTCCATTGAAATGAAGCTGCCACAGCTGGGATTTGGTCCCATGTCCTCGGGCACAGCAGCCAAACACCATAGTCACTAAGGTTTTGTACAAGAAATGCGAGTTATAAACTTTTATAACTCAAAGGGCTGTATCCTTGATGAAAATCTCACAATGGCAGCTGTTCTTTCTTAGACCAGCAGACTGTATAAGCAGCAACGGTAATCTATTTGGCCAGTGCAATTGCTTCCTCCTTTTTAGAGAGAGAATGCGCAACTTTCGGGATGCTCCATTCTCGTCCACTACTCTATTATTACAAAGCAAACACATTTCCACTGGCTGGTGTCAATGTCTTTTCTATCCTCACCGCTGTTGCAACTGCCCTTATACAACAAATGATTCATTTGTAAAGTTTGCACTGAGCACATGCAGCCTAGGCCATCATCGTTGCTGTCACTCAGAAAGCCTATTTTTTGGCAAAGATGTGCTCACGTCTGTCTGGACCATTCATCACCACTGGAAGTTTCAACACACATGATACAATAGAAACTACCTAACTGCTGGAGACCGAGTCAAACCCACAAAGAGAGTTGCTGCTCGAGTTCTCGCACGTTCAACAAATGTGAGGAAATGTTAATCGCTCCCTGAGAATTCTTCCTACTGTATAGTATGGACATGGTTTCAGTTTAGTGTGCGTGTGTTTCAAAAACCTAGCTGCACCTTGCCTGTAGTCAAAACTTTGTTGGCCTTCCTTAAGTGGCCCAAGTACCCATTGTTCTAAGTTCATGACAAACCAAAATTAAATTAGGTATTTTGCAAAAGCATGAACCTTGATGAGCACATGGTAGCAACACAGCCTTCTTCAAGGGCACACAAAGTGTTAGCAATTTTTTATGCCTCAAATTTTACTTGATATGTACAGCAAGAATTTTTGCAAGATAAGAAGTCACGAGTCTCCATATTTGGTTAGCAGTCACACATGTGTCCCTTTTTTATTTACATAGCTTCCTCGAACAGGTTCTATGCATATTTATTAGAAAGCACTGGTTGCTAAGAACCTATTGGCACCAAACTTTGTGAACAAGTTTGGCAGGTCACGAATTTACAACACTGGGTGTTGAAGGTTAAAGGTCATGTCTGCTGGAGTTATCCTCCTCATGCCAGAAAACAACTGTTACTCTCCAGTACAGCACACTGTAAGATCATAATAAGAGGAATCAATCTGCCAGTAGCCATGCTCGCAAAAGAACATATCTGAAGATGTTTCATAAAGTTCACGTAGGTTCTTTCTGTTCTGAGTGAAACAGTCCGAGAGCCAATGACATAAGTGTACATCTTTCACATACCGCGATTTCAGGGACAGATGCACTAAAAGCCAGCAGCCCTTTTACCATGAAAAATGTATGTCCAAGCCAATACTATCTGGTATCGAAAAAGAATAATAGTTTTGCTTTACGCAACATATATTTCAGAATTTAGGAATATAAAGCAACCGGACTCCTCAAGCCACTGTATGCTCACATCTCAAGCCACCTTAAATATAACTAACTAACTGACAGCAGCAAGGCTGATGCTGATTTCTGAGTGATTTTTCTTTACCAGTGACGAGTCCTTCGGGAACTCCTCGCTGAAGCAGGTGCCGCTTTGGAAGAACTGGCACTTGCTAAAATTCTCGATAGTCCAGTGATGCGAAATGCACTCGGTGTTGATGCGGCTGGTCGACGACGTCCGGCAGCTCAGCGACGTTTTCGGGGTCACCGCCGCAGCACGATCCTGAGCGGATCCCTGTCCTGAAAAATGCAATGCGAAGGCACTGTCAAAACAATGAAAACAAGAATGAGAACACGGCATCGTTTAGGCGTTGCTCAGCGCACTTCTTTTCCGTCGGGTGGGGGCACCCAACGGCCCAATACTTTGAGCACGTTCGCTACACCGCAATACAGGATTCTTCTTTGGAAAGGCATGTTTGTTTTGGAGAGAGTTCAGATACGCACAGATGCTGCAGTAGCTGCTAGTCGAGCGTATGGCCTGCATGTGTCACATACCTGGTTCCATCAGTTCCAGCAACGTATGAGGCGACAAACACGACGAGTTTTGAAGTCCAACAGTCCACAATTAGGAACAATATTCACAAGTTGAACAAGAGTGTGATGAGGCCGCGGACCTCCATCGCGCACGATAGGGTATAAGGGGCCTCTCGCCAGTAAAAACAGCTCTGAAGATAATTCTCTGGAGGCAGAGAAGCTCTGAGGCTACACGTGCATAACTCACACGATCGATATGAACAAGCGAAAAACCTCCGTCGAAAGTGCGCAGCAAAAGCAGAGAATATCAACACAGCGACGAACGACGCCTCACAGCTACTGTCAGATGGATGGCGCTACTAGCGCCACACTCGACGGTATCGATGGTATTCCGTTGTGATTCGTTCGTTTCTGGCGCAGCGGCGTAAAAGGCGGTGGAGGAAACGGAGCCACGGAGCGACGAGTGTCGACGCGTGTTCGCGGTGCAGTCGTTCCTTGTTGCAAACGGATGTTACGAACATGACGATCCAAGTGAATGTAAATTTGGATATGCATCCAACGTGCGTGGACCTTGTGTTTCCGGATGGCGTCCCTAAAGGGGGAAGCGTGCAGCTTAATTTACTGCGCGCTTCTTCCAGGTTTGCGTTCGTAAACGAACGTGAGTGTGTTCCCGTCGTCAGGCAGAGAGCGAGCGTTCTCGACCAGCGGTACCTCGAAGAAAACATCACGGTGCGTGCGTTTCACGAGGATGATGGGCATCCGCTGTGTTTTCTGAAAGCAGCGACCCGCGATGCGGGAACTGCGCTTGGGGAAAGTGCTGCTGCGACAGTCGTTGCGCGGGAAGACAAGCCGGCGGTGCCGGCGGTGTCACACCCAACACTGCCGGTGGTTGGTGAAACGCATCATGTTTCTGACGACGACACCGCGGACGTCGTTGACGAGGCAGTCCACGTTGATGATGTCGTCGAGGAGGACGTCGTGCTGGAAGCTGTTGTGCACACCGAGACTGAAAAGAGTGCGCCGCGATCTCTCTTACCGCCACCGACTACATACGTTTGCGGTGTCTGCCAGTTTCAGACGAAAAACAAGGAGCAAGCCCTGGAACATGTCAGGCGCCACGAAGCCGGTCCCGCCCCTCCCCGTACTCCCGGGAGGGTTCCGTCCGCAAGGAAGAGTACCGCTATCCGCGACAAAATTGACATACCAAAAGGACCTCGTTCAAAGAAGAAGGCTGTGTACAAGTGCCCAGAGTGCAGTAAGCAGTTTCCGGCTGACGGTCTTCTTCGGATTCACATACGCATATACCACGGGGGCCCGCTGCAATGCAAGTACTGCTCGTCCAAATTCCGCAGCGAGCAAGATCTGGACAAACACATGCAAAGCGATCACCTCGACCGCGCGCCTTACCGGTGCTCGTACTGCGCGAGCGCCTTCTTCAGTGCCGACCTGATGGCAGTGCACGAAATAAAGTGTCCCGTCGCCAGGCAACAGAGGCAGACAGTTGCATGCCAGCTGTGTGACTTCACCACGTCTGAGGCCAGCAACCTCTGTCAGCACATACAGGAGGCACACACAGAGAAGGTTATCTACACGTGCGAGCCGTGCGGACACCTCTCGCTCGACTTCACTGTGCACCAAGAGCACACCAAAAGCCATGGATCTGGAGGGAAGGTGGCACCACGAAAACCAGAGCCATCATCCCGCTCTGGGGAACCCGTGCAGTGTCCCCTGTGCAAAAAAGACTTCAAGAACAACCGCACGTTGAAGGAGCACATAAAGCGTCACCCAAGGGCTGTACGGCACGTCTGTGAGCTCTGCGGCGAGGGAATCACTACAAATGTGGCACTTATTAAGCACCTTAACCGGCACAACAAAGAGTCAGCGCGCAAGTATCGCTGCCTGTTTTGCAGCAAATGCTTCCAGACAATCTTCAGCGTGAGCCGCCACATGAAGAACATTCACTTGTTCGACCACGAGCATGGTTGCGAGCTCTGTCCACACAAATTTGCTACCGTCAAGGAAAAAGCTGACCATATGACCAAGGCTCATGTGGTGGCAACACCAAAGGGCAAACGTGTCCACAAGTGCGCAGATTGCAGTTTCGAGACGGAAAACTTGGGCCGGTTTGAGAGGCACCGGGCATCCCACACGGGTGTTTACCCTTATGAGTGCCCAGATTGCCCACGGCGTTTTGCAGCCAAAGAAGAGCTCAGCCGACACATGCATATCATCCACCCTAAAGGACAGCAGAACTGTCCGCACTGTCCAAGGCTATTTCAGGCAGGGTATCTTTTGCGTTTCAGAGTAACTGGGCTCGTTTTTTAGTGCATTTTGATTTCACATAAGCAACTTTCTGCTTTGCACCTCTTGTTTGTTGTGTGTAATGAATAATGGAATAGAGTATCTTGTCACGACACTCACCGGTAAAGCATGTTTTGACCGTAGAACCAATTAGCTTGTGAATAGCAGGAAATGTGGCATAGCTAAGTGCATAAATTTGTGCTATGCTTGCATTATTTGGGCTTGAACATCCGCTATTTTAAAGGCGATATTGCATGGGGCAGCATCAGACTTCATATTGGTATTTAAAAAATGCACATCCATCATGTGCACTTCGGAAAAGGCCATAAAAGGGATACAAAGTAAACTAGTAGAGGGCAAACAGGTCACCTATGACTGCAGCATTCATTGCCCACCTTGCTTCCAGCAGTGAAAGGAAAACCAGTTTTTCAGTTATATCAAGAGGCAAGGCTGGACTTGGACACATGGGTTTAAATTCATTAGCCCAGCTATAGAATGATGCCCAACCCTAGTGTGTAAGCTTCCCTTTTTTTTTTTTAACCTTCATATCGAGGGAAAAATATCAGACACTGCGTTCCTTCACTGTTTGTAAACAACTGGAGTAACACCAAGTTGCTTTTCCTTGTCTTTCCTTCCTTCTTTATCGCATCTCGGACAGCATGATTTCTGGAGTTCCTCCCTGCATGAAGTATACCGCTACCACATGCTAAAAGTGCACTCGAACACAGCTAAGTGAACTAACACAAGTGCACTAGCCAAAGTGCACACCTATTTTGGAGTGCGTTCATAGAACGCACTTTGAGGGCAGGGTACGTAGCCTCTACAGCAGAGATTTTTTTTTGATAAAATGTTATAACAAAATTTGCATAAAAGTTGATGTTACCTGTTGCATGTAATTTTTATTTGTGCAATAGTTTTATGACAGCGACCAGCAATACACCTCACAAAAACTCGCTGTAATCCACCATGTTGTTTGTTGTCTGTATTCTGGATGTGCTAGGAACTTGTCTTGGTTTTCTATGTTATTACTACAAAACAAATTTAATGCGGTCGTGGCCAATAATTAAGTTCATTTTTATGTGCTCCACTGCTCTAAATGAGCACAATTCTGAAGGTGCACTTACAGGTCGCAGTTTCTTTGTTTTTAGCCAGACTCCATTTTCATATTTGTGAACACACTCTGCTTTCCCGCTTAGCACTGCGCAGTGTAAACTGCACTCAGCAGGCTGAAGTGCACTCCCCGTAAATGCACTTTATTAGAGCCAATATAAATCGAGCCAAGGAGAGTCATTATCATCTTGGGGAAGCTAAATCTTGTTGAAACATTGACTCCAGATTGAGACATCACTGCAGGCAGTCTTGTTGCCTCTGCTGCTTTTGGAAAGTTATGTGCCTCCCTAAAAAAATTCTATGCTATCTGACCATGCAATGAGCTGATAAAAATGTGACAGCTTACACTGAAAGTTGATGGCCAGCAGACCGGAATATGAAGAATACGTTGCATCTCGTCAAGCTGTTTATTGGTGAATGGAGCATTGCCCGTAATCAGCAATGTGTCAGAATCGTCTTGTGCAAGCTCTGAATTGCGCATCCATCACTTTGGTATCGATATCTACCTCGAGACATTTATAACTTCCGCATGAATTTCTACAGAGGAAAGACCCACCTTGCTGTAAACATAACCCTCACTTGTTTACTACTCATGTCCTCATTTTGTGCGGACAGCTAGAGGAGAAAAAAACCTATCATTTTAAGAGTATTTACGTTCTTGCCACTTATTTTTATTCCTGGTTTATCGATTCATAAAAATTAAATATTGCGTCATGATTTTGTTTTCAGTTTTCTCTGGTCAGCAGTATACTTAGCTCCTAACTGGGGGGTTTATTTTTTCATTGCCCGTTATGCCCTGGGGAGTTTTTTTCACTGAAAATACCCTTAGCAATTTATTACATAAATCAGATAAACCCTGCTTGCTATTTCCTTACTAGTCACGATATGTTCACCATCGCATGTTGAAATTGCATTGTGTTGATCCTAATGTGTTCTTTTAATGGGGTAGATCTTGAAGCATGGTGCTGTGTCTGAGCAAACATGGGCATGTTTGGCATTGCTGAATCTCCATTACCTAAATTTCAGTCATGTGAAGACTTTTTTGCTACCTGACAGAGAATATAAATCTGTCTATGTAATCATTTCCGCCATACAAGGCGTTGGATTTCTGCTTCCACCAAAACCTTGAGCCATTTACGAGCATCCTTGTAACCTTGACACTTCCTGCCCATATTACCTGATTTTCCTGTCACCTAATGCAAATAATCATAACTGCAGTTATTGTAGTTTGTGTTAATTCAGATAGGTGACAGAAGTTAGCTGATTTGGTGTATGCTGCACGCCTGAAAGAAAAAAAAATCTGACAGGTGGTCATACAGTGTGATGCGACAACTCTGTGTTAGCAGTACTGATTGTACATTCGCTTTTAGTTTGATCGCTTTCCCATTGCGTCTTTAGTTTGTCTTCTGGAGAATGGAGAGGCTGGGGGGTTGGGGGGGTGGGGGGGGGGGGGGCGGCAAAGCCTTAGCTCTCGGCACCTAGGCTTCACATGCTGGACCAACCATTCTGGGGGAGCATCGCACTTATTGCCAGCTCAGTAGAAGGCGAGGTATGTTTTAAGACACGCTGTTAGTTTAAATTCACTGATCTCAAGTCCTTCAATGCCACATAAAATAGACAAACCACAATACTTGGCATTAGGTGGTTTTAGCAGCCACTGATTCATTAAGTACGAAGCAGACACACCCTGCCATGTAGGGGGCTAGGCATGTGAGCCGTGTATTTCATGTCATCTTTACCACTGAAATGATACCCAGATAGTGAATCTTCAAAGCTGGGAATAAGCCATGTTTTAGGGGAAATCGAAAGTTTTTTTTTTTTTTTTTTCCAAAAGGCAGAGTAGGATGTGAAGACAGGAAAGGCATGGTAACTCCGTCGCACTTAGTAGAAACCTGGGCTGCGCGGGAAGGGTTGAAAGAAAGGAGGTAGGTTCGTGTCAATCAGTGTAAGGATGTAGGTGGGTGGACGCAACCCACTTGTGTTCAGAACCATGGTGTCTAACTGGCCATACCCTTGCAAAATACAGCAAGTAAGCAGCACTAAGATTGTTTTCTGGGGAGGCAACTTCAAAATAAGGTGGACGGGTAGAATCACTGGCAGAGCAATAAAGGATTATCGGGACAGTACTTAAAAGATTACAAAAGTTTACTGGGTGAAACAATATCTGCATCAGTTCAACGCAGTTGTCACTCTTTCAGGGTGCCAACCAGTCTTATCTTATCACCTTAATACATCTCTAGGGTTTCTTGGTACTCACCAGACATTCACTGTCCATCTTGAGTTCGTCGCTGTCTTGTGTGTCATCAGCATGGGCATAACCAACTTGGATATAGACATATTTGTTCTTCCTTGTTCTGTGCACGTGACGCTGAGGCTGTAGGGGCCTGATGGCCCTCAGTGATGTAGAAAGGGATCTGTTGACAGCAAATGGTACAGCCTTGCAAAGCATCTGTTTCTTTTGAGAACATTGGAATGTAAAACTTCTGCCTAAGATTGTGCTCATCTGTAGAACTCTGCTTGTTACGGTATTTGTTAACACATTTGTAGCTTTCTATTGTGTTCCACCCAAGTGGTCTCTGCTGTATGTTAAGAATTTCGGCTGGCCTACTGTGTCTGCTTGGCTCAGAACTTACTGTTCACTAGTGGGAGAAAAAAGAGAAGCTAATTATAAGATGTAAACTTGGAAGCGCAAAAAACCGGACGACGGACAGAGTAAGGGAACACAAAAAACAGGTTCACGAGCGCTTTTGTGTTCCCTTACTCTGTCCGTCGTCCGGTTTTTTGCGCTTCCAAGTTTACAACATGCATCACCAACTAGCCCGGCAGCTTGCTCTCCTGAACTAATTATAAGAGGTGGGATAAACAGATTTTTATTTTGCAAGACATTATTAGTTAAAGCAGGATATCAGTGGAAGATGTAGGCCTCTTTTATTTTTCCTTTTTTTTATCTGCATAAAAAGGATATTAATTTCTTGCTAGTTCTCTGGCAGGACTCCTGTCACATGCCCATGCTTTCAGCACGCTTGTGAATGAAACAAGCGCATTCACATCACGCTCTACTCATCATCGTCACCATCAGCCTGACAACACCCACTGCAAGACACAAGCCTCTCCCATATGTCTCCAATTAACCCCGTCCTGTGCCAGCTGCAGCCACCTTATCCCCGCAGACTTCTTAGTCTCATCCGCCCACCTAACTTTCTGCTGCCCCCTGCTACGCTTGCCTTCTCTTGGAATCCATTCCGCTACCCTTGACAACCGTCAGTTATCTTGCCTTCGTATTGCATGCCCTGTCCATTTCTTCCTCTTGATTTCAACTAGGATGTCATGACCCGTGCTTTTTCCCTGACCCACTCTTCCCTTTTCTTGTCACTTAACTTTACACGTATAATTTTCCTTTCCATAGCTCGCTTTGTTGTCCTCAGTTTAAGTTGAACTTTCTTCATTAGCCTCCATGTTTCTGCCCCACTCAGCTGCTCCACATTCAACAATGCAGATTCCTTGTATTCCCAGAAAGCTTCTGTGAAATGTAAATGTTAATTGGCACTAGCTTCAAGCATAATTATATGCTTTTTTTTTTTTCAGTATGCATTCCATTAATGGGGAATCAGATAAGCATGTTTGACATTGGGCAATGGATATGTTTATGCCTATGAATTGTTGATGCAGTTGGCAACAAGTGCATAGAAACATCTGCCCGGTCCTTCTCTCCCACGCAGGACCAGCTGGAGTTTGACACACATCTGCAGCTGCACCGTACCGGTCAGTCTTATCCGTGCACCGAGTGTGGCCACCACTTTGAGAGCGCTGAGGTCCTGCTAGAGCATAGCAAGAAGCGGCATGCTCCAGACCTTGCCTACGAGTGCCGCCTCTGCCACCAGCGCTTCTGCAATATTGGCCAGCGGGTGACACATGTTCGCAAGTGAGTACGCTGTCACTTCTCGCACTACATCTTTGTTGAGGAAGCGGGAATGCGCATCGTGGTAGAGCCTTGATCAAAGCCTGTGAAGCCCAAGGGCTCTGATTCCAGGCCACGCAAGTGGAGCTCTTGTGGCATCCTTGGAAGTCTGAACTTTTGGGATGATGAGGACAAGAGTTCCTGTGACCTTCATGAGATTTGGAGCTCTGACGATGTGTAATGAGCCACTTAGCATAAAGCCCGAGCGATTGCCTTGGGCTCTAAACTTTTGTCAAAAGCTGTAAGTCTTCATTTTGGAAGGACAGTCATTGGAAGCGGGAGACGATTGTAAAAGCAGGGTGAAGAGACAGGAAGAAGAATGTGTGGGTTGGAGAACAAGTGCAAATTTATGATGTCGTATCCGAAGCCAAGGATGGAGATGGACATAGGCACAGGTCACTTAACCTTTGCAGGGTGCAGAACACATATTGTCCCACTTGTTTCAAGTGCCAGTGAACAGACACCGGTGCACCTAGGTAGAGTATTTTTCTATGTTAAATACTACCAAACTATCAGGAAAATCATTCAGCATGTTTTTATCTTTTGCTTCATTCGATTTAATAGAGAAATTGGCCGCGCAGGACAATAACTCAAAGCTTCTAAGAATGCTCGGAGCACATAGATTGAGTTCCCACGGTAAGAAGACGAGCTCAGAATCCTCTTTAGTGCACCTTCAGGGTGTGCCAGTTAGCACAGCTGCACACTTTGCTTCTTCCCTAGCATGTTCATCTATGGCACATGTTGAACTGGGCATTCAAAATGTATAAGTGCAGAAGTCTATAAGCACAGGGTTTTGGCTGGCCAATATAAATTCTGACAGCATGCAATTTGCTAACTGGACTTGAATCCTATATGCAGGTACCACCCACGGGTGCTGCTCAAGTCTCACGTGTGTGACATATGCGGCTCCGCGTTCCGTTACCAAAGTGGCCTGTCGGTGCACAAGCTGGAGAAGCACACTGGACGCGCTGAAGGACGCCTTTTTGAGTGTGACTACTGTGGGAAGGTGAGAAGCTGTGGCAGGCAGTGTTCATTCACCAGTACCTTGGGCGAACAGCTCTGGCTTAGTGCATTGCATGGAGAATGAGACAACTAGTGCACAAACAACAAATTGTTGCAGTCGGGAGTAACACAACTATGTCAGGAAAATGAGGTCACCTAATTTCACTGCTCACTTTTCAGCCGTGAGCTGTTACGATCACTCTACCACTGCTGCCTAAATCTGTGGGCACGTTTAGGCAGCTGCAAAGAAAAACGAGTGACAGCTGGGCTGATTAGTGATAAATAACGCGGCTGGGAACAAAAGAGACGGCGGACAAATTTACTATTCAATCAGGAACAGGGTGTTCTAAAAATGTGCATAAATGAAGAATAATGGAAACGTGAGCTTGTATGGGCTGCTTGCCTGTTAAGCAGTTAGGGGAATACTCTCAGGAAGTTGACACAAGGCACCGTGCTCTCCCTTATTCTCCTCCTCCTCATCATCATCCTTCAGATTATGTGTGCAGCAAGGCAAAGGACATTGCACTCGTGCCTGTCATATAATATGTGCACATTGCCAGTCACTGTGGCCAGAAGCAATGTTGGCAGATTTATATTTTACAAGCACACAGCACAGCTGGAACAGTTTTGTGTAAGCTCTGTGACCAGCAGGTTGAATGAATGAAATCATTAGGTCTAGACTCATGTTGACATTATTTTTACACCAACTCCATGGGAACCAGACTTTGGTTTTGTTTCTTGTTTGTAACATTTGTCGACACATCACAAGATGCAGCGATTCAAGCCAGCACATTTCAACCGGGGCAAAGTGCAAAAGTGCCCATGTGCTGAGATTTCAGTGTTCATTAAAGAATGGCAGGTTGTTGTATTTAATGCAAACTTCATTATAGTATCAATTATAGCTGCAGTGTAGCTCTTAGATGTACAAATAGAAAACACACTATGTGTTCTTGTTACTTTATGGATGCCTAAGGTCATTTTATTGTGAATTAGCAACTATTCAGTTTCCCACATATCCTATCTTGCCCATCTGTTTCTTTTTTTTTTCTGTTTCTTATTGTCCAAACAGTACAAAGAGCTCTTTCAGTGTTAATTTTTAGTTCCGTAAGCTCCAAACAGATCCTGATTTTTCAACACTGCGGCACACATTTGCAGGTGTTCGGGCGGAGCAATGTGCTGGCCATGCATCTGCGCCTGCACACAAATGAGCGCCCCTACCTGTGCCAGCATTGCGGCCTGACCTTCCGCAATCCTACCAACCTCAAGTACCACACCGTCAACATGCACACCAAGAATTATGCTGTCTCCTGTCCCATCTGTTCTCGGGGCTTCGTCGTGCGGAGAAAGCTTGCCAAGCATCTCATGCAGGTCTTTCATGACCTCAGAGTACCTTTTGTTCTTGCCGCCTGCATTTTAGGCATTATATGACTGCTAGTTGTGAATAAAACTGATCAAAACTGATGTTATACCTGCAAGGGAACTCAAAATCTGTGTCACTAAGGCTGTCGATGTTGTGCTATAAATATGTTCTGACTGGCATTTTGTCTGCCTGCAAACTGTAAACTTACTGTGCGTGGTACTGGATGGTTAAGCTATGGACAAAATCAGCCGCAGTTGTTCCAGGACAAGTATAGAAATGATCTTGTTTGCATATCATTAGATGGTTCTAAGTTAGCCATTGTGATCATTTCATGAGCTTTCACTTAGTTTCTATAATAATGGGCTGACAATTGTTTTTCTGCTCATCGCAGAACTTTCGTTTATTGAATTTCAAGTGGTCTCAAAGATTAAATTTTCTCAAACAACCATCAAATAACATAATCCAATTACAGTGATCGGGGTAAGGTAGCCGCAGCTGGCAATGTGCAGGGTAAATGAGAGAGATATGGGGGAGCCCTTTGTTCTGCAGTGGGCATAGTCAGGCTGATGATGGCAAAAATGAATTACAGTGATGAAAAGACACCTGACAGTTGTGAGCTTTGAATCATTTAGCAGTACAAATTCCAAAGCTTGACTGGAGCTTGTCTCTTTAAATTTATGTTAGCTTTGCCTCCTGTGCCTTGTTTCATTTCTGTTCAAGCCGCACTCGAACCCAGCCACTGCAGCAGGTTTGTGGAAGTAGAGCTGATTGCCACTGCTTATGCTTGCATCTTCGCAGAAATTTTTGTGTCATGGGAGGGTAACTTTAATGCCCATTTAAAACGCTGCTTGCCCAAATTTGCAGCCTGTGCACTGGTGCATAAGACGGCTATTTGGCAGCTCGTCGAAGTGCACATATTGTCACTATGTTGAAATTGCAACCTATTCCTCTGTTGGTGTGTGTGAAGGAGGAGAGAGACAGAGCCTGTATCAGTATGAAAGGTACAAAGGTCTTGGCTTCTGGAAGCAAATTTACTAGACTGGCTGTGCAATAAGATTTTTGACATGCTGACAGGATGTCAACACACTGAGATACTGACTTCTAGCTTTGACTTCAACGCACGTGGTAACTTCTTGGTGTCTTAGAATGCCTGTTTAGCTTTCTTTTTATTTAGCTCAGGTCATGTTCTTGTTCCCCACGAGGTGCCTAACTGTTCTTTTCCTCACAATGACAATGTTTCTCTTTCACTTTTCCTGTAATTGGATCCATTGGAATACTGTTTTTGCCCTTCCTGCGATGATCCTGATTGGGATTGGCAGTATTTCTAAGTAAATAAATAAATAAATTTATCATAGTTGTTGACAACATTACCTTGAAAATATATGTTAGTTTTGGATTTGATGAAAAGTTTTGGATTTTTTTGTGTCACTACAGCTTGCTTTGCTTCCGCTACTTGCCTCCAGGAATCCCTCTCGGCTGACCCTTGCGCCATGGGCTGCAGCTCTTTTCTTTTCGAAAATCCAACCTCTAGTTTCACTTATCCTGCATTGCAGGTTCAATGTTCTGCATTTCTGAAATACAAGGATTCATCAGGTCTACAAAATAGGGCTTGACTTTTTTTCATTTGTTGTATGGAACTGAATTCTCGTGAACTGAAAATCTTTTTCAGGATGTCCAAATTCTCTTTCACATTTCGTGTGCTTCACTCCATGTGAATGACAGCTCTGCAATTAAGATATGTACATGCCATGCCTTGTATGCCCTGTACAAAAGATTGCCACATCACTGCAAATGAGTGTACCTGGCTTGCAAGCTGCTGTTTGGTTAATAATAGCAGAGAAATGGAATAAGGAGTATGACCAAGCTCTTAATTTGGATTACCTTTTATTTCACTGCTTTACTGAAAAATAATTACTTCTAAGCCATGTTATGTAAACTTTAACATTCTGTAATGTAGGAATTTTATTAATTGCCTGAAATGCATATGCAACCCGTGCTTCAAGTAGCAGTGACTCGGGGAAGGCTGCATTAATAAGCTTTTTATATAACTCTGTTTTCTGCATTGTCTTGCAGGTGCATAAAGTGGTTGGCGTGGTGAATACATCATCACGCAAGGGACGTGCCAAGCCAGTCTACATTGAAAACACCACTGTGCCTGTGGTGTCGGCAGAGACTGGTGACGACATGGTGCTGAACGTGATGCAGATTGTGGACACTGCCGATCAGGAAATGACGGCCGCCGAACAAAACCAAGCAGTCGCGAGTCTTGACAGCGCCACCGTGGTGACTGATGACGATGCACATGCCACAATTATGGAAGATTCGTTAGTGGGGAATTTTGTGGAGGAGACTGTGGAAATGGTGGACATATCGAATGTTGAGTTTGTTAGCGGGGCAACGGTTGAATGTTATACCATCAGTTGACCAGTCTCAAGACACCCTTGGCTTGGCCTTTGTTTAGAAGGCTCGTGGACAAATGTACATAGACTCACGTACTTGTTCTCAGTGTATGCCTTTTGTTTGAAGCATACTATTTTCACGTTGTTTTTTTTTGCTTGTCTCTAGAGAATGGCATTTCCTTGAAATCGCGTAATAGAATAAGCGGCAAACATGCTCCTGTTGCAAGGGACAATCTTGCACACACTGCTTAACAGTCTCTTAATGTTTATGCTGGCATGCAGTAAAAGACACTGCAATATATGCATAGTTTTTACACTCTTATCTGAACTTTACGTCATGCCAAAGATTATTTACGCATGCAGTGAACTGCAGCTTCTTGTCTTTCGATGCATATTCGTGATTGTCATTGTGATCGTCAGTCGGTTTAAGTTCAGTGTGGAACAAAGGCCTGTTCCAGTGATATTTAGTTGCTGCTTGCTTGCAACAAATGCAGCCACCCAATCTCAACACCCTTCCTGACCTTATCACTCCACATAAGCCTCTGTCACTCTAAAGAGACCATCATTTATTTGTTGTGTGCACATTACATCGTTCCCAATTCTATTCCCTCATTCTGTTATATCATAAACTCACATTTATTCTCTAATCCCTGCTTCTGTGTAGAGCTGTTAACGTTATACCTGTCATTTTTTCTTTCCATCAGCTTCTGCACTTTCCTTAGCTTCTTCGTTGGCTTCCAAGTTTCAGCTGCATAGGTGGATAATGGAGCAGTACGTCAGTTACGTTCAGTCTGAGATAGTGTTGATAAGCTGCCGTTTATAACTAAAGAGTGGCCATTCTTATTCTCCCGTTAAATTCCTTTTCATGGTAAGGGTCTGCTGTACTTTCTCATGGCTTGCAGTGCATCACTACTTACTGTAAAACTTGTTCCTTTGCCATACCCTTGAACATACTTTAGGTATTTTTTAAACTCCTTTTTCTTTGCCTTTTGATGCCTGCAGTCATCCCTTGGGTTGCTTAGTTGGACAACATCATGAGCAAACCAAAGGCAACCGAGGGTTTCCAAGTAACTGTTGTACCTATTTCTTCCAAATGCAATGCTGTAAACAGTTGCCAGCATGCCAGCATGACTATCTCCTTACCTGGCACGTCTTGTGATTGGTAGCATGATTGTCTCCTTACTTGGCACCTCTTGAGGACTACAGTTGCTTTGCAGTGCTCATATATATTTTAGCATATTATTTCATGCTCCCTCAGTCCACTATTTATGCAAGGCCCACAGGACTGCTGGCGTCTTTATTGAATCAAACCCTTTTCCATAATATATATGAAGGTTATGTAAGGGGAATGGGTCTGTTCTGGATATTTCTTTGTAATGTCACTGATGACATGAATGGGGTCTATTGTTGAATACCCTTTCTGATAACCGGTCTGTTTCCTGTGATGCGTAATGTAGTGAAAATTTAATCTTCTTTTTAATGGAGTTCATTGTGCAGTTCTCACCGTAAGCAGCTCTTTTCATTGTTTACTCATGTTCTGGTGGTTTCATTACCGATTGGTTAAGCTTTGTTTATTTTTTTCATTGGCATGGTTCATATCTTGTGAGTCCAGCAGCTTGTCTAAAAGTACACTTGCCCGCTACACACACCCCAGAGTCGTCCACTTTGCATGCATCCCCATGCAGGAAAGTTTCATGTGGACCTTGCATTGTAAAGCAACATTCTTTGCATGCTTTCATGCAACATGCAGAGCAACATACATTCAGACTATGGCCTGTAATGTAGTTCCGCTTGAATGTGTAGGTTCATTGGGGACTTTTTTTTTAGAACAGCACTCTGTCCTGGAAATAGGATGGTTTGTGTGTGGTAGTTTTCCTGTTATGGTTCTGGCTGTGTCAAATAAGTGTATATGGCCTCCACAGCTGGAAACTATTTCACATGCAGCATTCCAATGAAATAACAAAGCAGCTTCTTTTTTTTATATGGCTTTGCAATCGCAGCTGTGTTAATTGCAAGACATGCCTTTACGCATGCTTTACCACAGGTCGTACTGTTGCTCATTTACTGTAGTGTATTAAATACAAACAGTGGTGCAGAAAAACAGAGCTTCTCAAATTTTGTCTTGTATCTAAGTTGCCTTTAATGTCTTTTCAATCATTTCATCTTAATGTGTGATTGCAGTCATATAAATCTGATGGATTTGTGGCTGTTCTAATGAATGGAATGGCTATGAGCATAAGCTGTTTTCTCTTGTTTGTTTTCTAGCACTTGTATGTGGCTTTTTTCACAATTTGTCACTATTTGATTTGAATTCAGTCCAAACTGAAGTTTCACATTGTCATATTCTTAGTAATAAATATGGAGCTTATTTCCTGTTTTACTGCTGCCAAGCCATGAAAGTCAAGTGTTGATATACATTTCACAGTATTTTTCATTGCACTAAAATGTGCATCACAGTACGAGTGCGAAAATATTGCATTTAGTTCTTCATTAGTGTTCCAAGTTCCGTTTTTGTGTTTTTTTCATCCTTGTGAATTATGGACACTGTTAATAAAAAGGGTGAATTTACTCATAAACCATCCTTTACTAGCGTTAAGAACTTGGCTTATCCTGTGGGACCACACACTATGGCAAGCATTCACTTTGAATATGCTTGTCCCTATGTAATCTTTTGTGTGTATCATGTCATTAAAAAAAGGTGATGCATGTTTTTTAAGAAGAATTTGGACATCGACTTGTACTTGTCATCTACAAAAGCAGGCGTGGTGCATCCTCCCATTGTAGCATTTAAAGCTGTTTTGCTGCCTCGTTGCCTTGTGTGTATTAGCGCATGACTGCTTCAGAAATGCTACATGCTCAACTTCCCAACACTGTTAGTAGGTGATCTCATGGTGGCTCTAGTTTTCTGCCATTACCTGTGCTCTCCTTGTATAATACGTGCATGGTGCACTTGGCTTGTCTGTGGCCTCACCTTTGTGGAAAGTCGGGCATACAGATGAGTAAAGAGTGTTTATTGTGCAACAAAATACACCTTGCTAGGTAAGGAATTGTCCTTTCGATGCAATCGCTGCCCATAGGCAATCTGATGTAGGCTGCCAGATACTCATGGTCTGGTTACAGTCACAGTAGTGGTTCCACAAGCCATGAGACCCATGTTGCCGTAAACCCGCCAAACTGTCACAGCTGTGACCTGCAGATGACGACAGTGGAGATGTTCATTCTGCATGCAGTGCTCACAAACTGATATTTTCTTAAGTTGGGGCTGATACTGCTAGGGCAGCTTGACCATAACCTATCTGCCTATGTCGGACTGCAGTTATATACACCTATTTATTTTTTTGCGTAATTGTCATTCCAGTGAAGCAGCAAGGAATTATTTTGTCATCAGAAGATTTGTTGTTTGCTAGAAATGCATGCATATGCAACAAACCCAAGCCATACAGTTCTTGTGAAACTCTGGTAGCAGCCGCCATATTTGCATGTGTGGCAACTTAAATGTAGACACTCATTTTAATTTGTAAGTGCAGCTGTAGGATCACTCAAAAGGAGTAATTGTGTTCCTTTGCTTTAAGGACAATTGCTGTCACCATAAGTTTGTGCATACATGCAATGACATGCAAATGGGTCTTGCTTCTGTCCTGTCTACTACATTGTTGCTTGTCAAGAAAGCTACACCAACTGACCTAAATTACTGCGCTTGAGCTGAAAGGAGACTTGGAATCCCTAATAATATTTAGTGGAAAGAGGAGGGCACACAGGCATAAAGTCCGCCCCTTCATTCAGTGTGTCTGCGGTTCATTGTGCCAGGGTGTCTGATTAGCTAGTGGTGATGTAGTTCACTTTGTCTATGCGGTCGTGGTCGTACCGGTGGCACAAAGTTGTACACATGCACAGGCACAGTGCCGCGAACAGGCTGTCCTTCGGACACCGGGCAGGTGATGTTGGTGGCCATGAGCTTGCAGGCGTCCCTCTCGACACCCGGGATTGGCAACTCGAGGCCGAGCAGACGCACACGGGGGTCTAGGCGCACGAAGGAGCTGTTCTGGTCTGAAATATACGTGAAACATACAAACTTCTTTACGTAGCAACTGTTTTCAATGACATATTATTAACTGGTGCTTATTTTTGCCGGCAGCGATGACTTTTCACATTCTTCAGGTCCCACCAATAAGAACCTGATTAAATTTTGTCATAACTAATTTACACTTGGTTAATCTCGCAGTTAACGCGATGTTAATTCAATTAATCGTACACGGACGTGTAAGTGTTATAAAAATTGTCAACGAGCAATGGCACAGCTGGCTGTATGCTGAGGAACTCAACCGGCGAACCAACTCACTGGAGAGTAGCTCGAAGGAAATGTTGATGCTGGAACCGGCCGGCACGGTGCACGGGTCGCTGTTGCACGGGCTCACCACAAGGGACCGGATGGCTTTGCCGCCCTCTTTCGATCCATGGTAGCCCGCCATGTACAGGCGCATGCCAGATTCAGTTTCCACGCGCTGTGGGAGCAGCTTTGCTAAAACTACGCGTATATTTCTTCACGTGAGAATCTCCCTCTATTGCATACATGTGCATATCTTTGGACGACGCCTTTCTGTGACTGTACCTGCTGGTATCGCACGATTCGTCGCACGCATATCATCAATTTGTTAAATACATGCATGCAGCTGGCCCCGCAGGTCACGCTGTTATGAACGACGCAGCAGCAACAATGAATTCGCGCACATTGCACGAACCTAATGCGTGGAAAATGTTTCGCCCAGGTATAGCTACCTTCAGCACTCTACTGAACGCATGCTAGCTATCATATACGCAGCCACACCTGTACAGTTGCTGAAGCGAATATATCGCTGTGCCACAGTCGGCATGATGCAGGTACTCGTAAGCAGGAATAAAGCCACTACGCAACACATTCCGCGGAACATAAAGGCGAACATACAAGCCAACCGATTAAAGCGAAATTAGGTTAAAACGACCGGTACTGTGCGTCTGGCGTAACCACCAACACTTCGAACCGTTCCTCGTACAGCGCGTGCTTGTGAACGCACACGCGAGGCGGTAGGCTGGCGATGCGTTCGTGTGTCGCCGAATGTCGAATCGACAGCAGGAAGCGTTCTCAAAAATCTTGAAAAATCTTGTACGAATCACCAGTGTGGTGAATGTGATTTTGCTGCTAACTAAGCATCTTCATGGAGTTTGCAGGCGTCCGTTGCCATGCGGTTACTCAAACACACAATGCGCGGTTTTGTACATTCGAATATTTACTGATCCGGAGTTTCCGGGTTCGAACCCGACCGCGGCGGCTGCGTTTTTATGGACGAAAAACGCTTAAGGCGCCCGTGTGCTGTGCGATGTCAGTGCACGTTAAAGATCCCCAGGTGGTCGAAATTATTCCGGAGCCCTCCACTACGGCACGTCTTTCTTCTTTCACTTCCTCCTTTTCCCTTCCCTTACGGCGCGGTTCAGGTGTCCACGATATATGAGACAGATACTGCGCCATTTCCTTTCCCAAAAAAACCAATTATTATTTCATTCGAATATTCCGCTCTCTGAATGTTGACGTCGATAGGCTTATGTTCCCGGAAGTTCACTGTCTGCTGTGTATTTCAATGCAAAAAGTCGCGTCTTTTGCCCTTCCGTTCTCAGTTTTTCGCGTTGTTTTCGTGTAACGTCTGCTGTAATATCAAAGGAATAAGCAAACTCAACGAGAGAAATGTGTGCATTGCTTAGGGAACCTTGTAATTTCAGAGAAACCGAAGAAGGCCTGCAGGTCCCACTATTCCGCGGCAAAGGGGTACGTGCATTAAACACTATTTTCTGATCTGGTTCTTGTCTTACGAGCGTACTTAGGGTAAGTAGTGGAATGACGATCAGTCTAGGCCATCTTAAAAACAAATTTTCGTGTAGCAAAGAAAAGGCAATGGCGCGGCAATCCTGACACTCGAACTGCCGCTGTCTCAGTTTCGCTTTGGTGGCGGACGATGTCTCTTCTCATTGACGGCAGCTGATGTTTATCGCTTTAGGGTGTCATTTACCTTCCAGACGTGCTTTTAATCTAACTCAATAGCACAGCCATGTTTCATCTACACAGCGCGAGAGAAACGACTGACGAGAAAGACGAATGCTGCAGCGCATGTGACAAGCGCTGTTAGAAGTCAACTGCACCAAGCATCACGAATAACAGCCCATTCAGGCATAATTTGCTACAGTACGAAACAGTACTTGATACACTAGCTCCGTCGAATGTGTACCAGCAGAGCACCGACGGCACCCCACCAGATTGTGGCCTCGCCCCCACTCCGGTTCGGTCTAAACATATAATTCAGTAAAATGGTCACTGCATGCAAAGTCGGCTGCCTAATGAAGGTTTCCGCCTATTCTTTCTTAAATTTATACCCCATTGATGGTATAACTTGGGCTTAGAGCGCGACAACGTGCATCACAACAAAGAGCAGAGTTGGCGACGCAAGCGCAACGGGACGACACAGAGCTGACACACGAGGCTCCGTACCAAGACCTACGGAACTACAGACCTGCACATCTGGCGGGGTCCTATGGGACTGCGTGCGCCAACTTTCGTTAACGTTTTGGCCGTTGAGGGCGCTCAGTTGACCTGTTCATAGGCCATGACCATCATCATCGTCTGCTTGCGGCAAATGACTTTTTTCCTTTCACTGCCTCCCTGTGCATTTGTCCCGTCTTAATATTTTGAAACCTAGTAATAAACGATGCAAATATGACATTTCTTTAAATCCTAGCGGTGAATATTCTGTTTGCGCGCATGCATGCGTGAGACTTTTCGGCATCTTTGCTAAGGCAGTGGATAAATGATAAATACTCAAAGCGTAGACAAATGACAAAACTATTACATCCTTGGAGTAAAATAACCAACGCCATCTTGTTCAACAGGTTAATTGTAGCGCCGCGCCGCCCAGAGATGCCATTCCCTAGCGACAAAAGGTATGAACTAGAAGGTGCGCGCTGGAGCAGTGCCAAATGTGCAAGTCTGTAGTTCAGTAGGTCTTGCTCCGTACGTACTGTGTGTAGCGACGTTCTGTCGTCTGCTAGTGTCGTCCCATATAGCGATGCAATGGACCCTTATTTTTGAAACGTCTTTCCCGAGGACTTTGCTGCTCTCCTCATGCAGTTGACGGCGCAACAGGTAGGCATTGTCATGAAAAAAGACGAGACGAAAAGACAAGGCGCTAAGTGGAAAACGAAAACAAAAAGAGAAAAACCGTGCTGAGATCCGATTTCATGCACTGCCAAAGGCTGACTTCCGGGACATGCTGCCAAACTTCCGGTGGCTTCACTTTCGGGCTAGTTTTGAAAAACAAAATTCTAATTAAATATATATATGTTAAACGCAGAAATTATTGTGGTGAAAGAAAGAATTTACAACGATATTTGAGGATTCTATTTGTGTTTCTGAGCAAAGAGCCGATTGGGCCATTTGGTCATGGCCCAGTCCAATGGCCCAATCACGTCGAGCCGGTCGAGCCGAACACTATATATACTTCGCCGGTCGTTCCAGCAGGCCGTGTTCCCGCGGCGCTGGGGTGCTCCAAAATGGCGGAGCAAGGCTCGAATGTGTGACGCATCCCAACATTTACCTGTGCGGTGAAGGAATCATTGTTTGTTGTCGGATTTAGCGGACTACAATGTCGCAGATCGTGACCTCCGACTCAAAGGCCCCTTTGCGGGAGGTGAAAAGGGTGCAGTTCGGCATCCTCAGCCCTGATGAAATAGTACGTAGTTGTGACTTCTCTTATTAGGAAGTGCCAAGTTTGCTCGCGCATGTCACACTTGTACTGGAAACAAAGCGATGGTTGTCTGTCACACTGTGGTTGCACTGTGATCGAACAATAACAAAAAGTGACAATAACAAAGCGTAAAGTTGGCAGTGCGCAGCGTGTGGTGAAATGCTGTATGGCGTGACAAAGGTGTCTAATCAGGGCTTTGTAGGGCGCATTCCAAAGCGTCTTAACAGTTGTCGCACGAGACACTGATCGTTGATTGCCCGTTCGACACTCTGAATCGACTAAATAGTGGAGAAAACGGACTCGGTGCTGGCACTTTACGTGCTAAATGCGCAGTGTTGTGTACGCTCTGCAACAGCTGCTGACACAGTCACAGTTTGGCGAATACATGAGCGCAAGTTCAGCGTGTGCTTTGATTTGAGAACGCATGGTGCTGGCTGCGCTCTATTTTACATCTAGCGAAGGCAGAACGTTCATTTTACATCTGTGGAGTTATTGACTCTACGATACGGTATGCTCGGCCTTGAGGTAATATCCTGTTGCCGACGTCCTTGAACTGGAATCAAGTTAAAGCCTCTTTTATAACCCGTCGTGAACAAGTAAAGTTTTCTAAAGTTCTGATCAGACGGCTGCTTGTGTTCAGTGCGATAAACTGGTAGTTAGGTTTGATAAAGTTAAATAATACAAGTGAGCCTGTTCAGCAAGCATTCCCACTTCGCAATGTTCGACGAGTGCTGGCAATATTAATTGATTGTTCAGAGAGCAGAGTGCTCGTTATCTGGATTTTTACTGGCTTGAATGTATGCAATTATGCAAGTTGCAAGAAATTAGACTACTACTCAGTGTTTGTGATAAATGGCAAGTCGGTGTTACAAATTTGCCTATTGTATTCATTAAAATGAATTGTGGTGTAGTCATTGTGTGACTCATCCCTGTTTTATGCTTCTGCTTTATGTGTTATTGTCATTGTTAAGTTGGTAGTCACTGACAGTCACTTATTGCCGGCATCCATTTGTCACAGCAGTTATATATAGCTCATGTGAACAAACTTTGCACTTTCGCTTTATTAACTTTTTTTCAGGATCCCCAGCATGCCCTTGCGACAACTCTTTAAAGCAAATCTGACTGTTAGTCTGCAGTTATTACACACCAGAGGACCAAGACTGTTGTGCAAAAAAATGCAAGTTTTGTACACAACAATGCACTCCAACCAAAACTGAATAAGATAGGGCCAAGGCGGCCATACAGCACACCTCCTCTCTATAATGTTATGCATTCTAGCAGCTTCCTTGTACAAGAACTAGTGCATCGGGGTAGGTCCACTGATGGAGGTAGGGTTCCGTTGGCATGATTCTACTGGTCAGGGACAGCTGGTCTAGAGTTGCAATGGCATTGCTTACCAAAGTTCCTGGAGGCTCACTCACCGGAGGCCTGAACTTGGTAAACGCCTTCTGATGCCAAATCTAGTTGACTTATTGGCGCTGCTGCCCATCAGAAAGTTCCACTGTGACAAAACGGCTGCCTGAAGTTGCCGACATGATGCTGGGTAGCCACCATTTGCCGGATGGGTCATACTGCCGTGACCAGCCAGGCATTCCCATAGAGAAAGGCTGTTTAGCAGGCGCTAGGGGCGGCGGCTCAATCGCCGCTCTCTCTTCTTCCACCGGAAAGTGAGCAGACAACCTATTTCAAGGCTTGAAACTGACCCTGGCATAACCCTGTACCACAGCAGGAACATATTGATGTAGACATATTGATGTAGTTGGTACCCTGCAGGGTACCAACTTGGTTTTTCTTTAGCCCTTTAGGAATGTTAAGGGGCTGTCCTTAGATGGTACATCTGGTTCTGCTGAAAGAACCATGCCGGGACTGCACTCCGAAGCTACGGACTATTGTTGGACAATAGCATAGGGCAAGCCAAATTCCACGAAAGTCCCATGCAGGACTTCAGTTATTTCAGCCTTCGCAGACATCTAAAGCAATACTTCAATCCATTTCATTTCTGCGTCCACAAGAACAAAGATCACGTGTCCTTCAAAAATTAGTTCTGTTTTGGTTTATCCTGTGAGTGAATTATTGGCACATATAACAGTCTTGATGTCATAGTTCTGATTCTTGCTGCACTAACCTTTACATGAAGGAAGATTGCAGTGTACTTATCAGGCTGGAGTCCTCAGCCTCATAACCCCTTGTATTTGTCCCATTGGTTATTAGTTCATTAATAGTATGAAATAGAGCGCTATTAGCTAAATATTTCTGCTAGCTTTTCAAAAAGTTGTGTGAATAACAGTAAGTTTGTGATTAAGTTAACATAGGTTGCACATGACATCACAGGCACCATGGTTGAGAGTGGAACTTAGCTTCCACGATGCAGGTCAGAGCAGGTGGCGATGTGCTAGTTAGAAAAACTCGCAGGTTTTCACAGCACCTCTGGTGTTAAACATGGCGGCCACTTTGACATCTGTGCAAGCTGTGTGTAAAAAGAGGGGGGAAATAACCTGGCATTTAGAGTCTTGCTTGGGAGTTGGGTACATGAGGCAGCTCAGACTGAAACCTTTAACAGTTGCTTCATGCTGCTGAATCGGCGTCAATAATTGTACACGTGCTGTTATTTTGCGCTTGTGTGCTCATGTGTTTTTTTCATCTCCTTGCAGCGACGCATGTCAGTTACTGAGGGAGGCATCAGGTACCCCGAGATCTATGAGGGCGGCCGTCCCAAGCTGGGGGGCCTCATGGATCCCCGACAGGGGGTCATTGACCGCACCTCCCGCTGCCAGACATGTGCCGGCAACATGACTGAGTGCCCTGGTCACTTTGGACACATTGACCTGGCCAAGCCGGTCTTTCACTGTGGCTTTCTTACCAAGGCCATCAAGATCCTGCGATGTGTCTGCTTCTACTGTTCCAAGCTACTCGTCAGCCCTGTGCGTGCTAATTCTTTGCTGTTCTCGTTTGGGCAGTATGGTGCATGCAGCCTAGGGCTGTAATAAGGTAGAGTTGGAGGTATTGTAAAAGACATCAGTTCTTGAATATCACTAGGCCTGACCTGGCCATATCTGCTGTGATTTTTAAAAATATTTTAAAAAATAAAAAAAAACGAAGTTCAAGAGAAAAATAGGGCCAGATGTTAGTGTTATTACAATCACTGCAAAGTTTTAGTAGAAAAATGCCTTCTGTAGAATCTAAGCTTTTTAACATTTTTATTTTTGGCACATTATGAAGAGGTTAAATGGTGGCAACTTCTTTCAAAGACTGCGGTTATTATAACTCAAAATGTTTTCTGTCCAAAGGTTCATTATTGCCCAGAATTTTGTAGGCAGAATCGGATTAACTTTTTGCTCTATGGAGTTGACTATTTGCAGTTTTCTTTCCAAGCTGCACAGATATTTGTTTTCAAGTTGACTTTTGTTTTTCTTTGAGAGCCAGCATTCCATATTTTTTATAAGGGTTCACTTTAATGCCTTTGCCTTTCCTGTATGTGGTCACTTTGTTAAGTTTCTGCATGTTATTATTCATTAAAGTCATGCAATAATAGCAATGGAAAATGAAGTTATTTTTCGTAATAGAACACAGTTAAGCTGAAACTTGCAGTGGTGCCTATTGCTGGAAAAGTTGCATTTCTAACTTTTACCTTGTCTGCGTGTTCATTTACTGATTTCTTATCTTAAGTGCAATTTCTGGCTCATGTTCTGTAATTGTTTGAAAATATGAGGCATTCTATCTGGGAGGAACTAAAGGAAATAGGGCCTAGCTAATGCAGGCTGTTAAATTGACATTTTTCGTTCAGTACTTTGCATTAATTGTTGGTCTCTGTGGTGTTCAAATTTGGCGACGTTGTGGAAGTTTCTCATCATTCTACCTCCTGTTCTCACTGCCTGCAGAACAACCCCAAAATCAAGGAGATTATAGGCAAGACAAAGGGGCAGCCGCGGAAGCGTCTGGCGTTTGTCTACGACCTTTGCAAGGGCAAGAACATTTGCGAGGGAGGCGACGAGATTGACACCAAGCTGGGGCCTGACAGTCAGGTTCAGGAGGACACCAACAAAAAGCAGGTTTGTCTCGCTGTCCCCTTTCTTACATTTCCTTTTGGAGCAGCAGAGCTGATACAGTTGCCCACCGCTTTTTCAGACTTGGCAGGACCTAAAAATGGTCCTGAATAATTGGACAGCCCGAAATATCCATGACCTTCAGAAGAATCACTTTGTTGAGAACAATACTGGTTTGAAACAATTTCTAATTTTGCCATTACTCATGTTACGATTGCAAGCAATAAAAAAATTGCAGAGAATTTTTGCCTAATTTTTATAAGCATGCAAAAGCAGAATTGCATGAACATTGACCTGTCTTGCTGTTTTACTGTTCGCTTTCTAATGTTGGCTTATCATGCTGTTTTTCATGTCGTAAATGGTAGCGTTTTAATGTAGTTGTTTAAACCGAGTAGGACGAGTGAAAGCAATTGAGGCAACACCGCCTCAAAGGCAACCGTGTGAAAAGACATTACACGAGCAGCATGCGTCCATCGCCGCTGTGCGGTTGCTTGCGTGATTCCGACGCCAATGGCTCTCACATGTCAAGAGTGCGGACAACGGAGCGCTCCTGCGACGTGGTGTAGGCGGTAGTTTTGGCCAAGCAGGGGCGCAAGGAGTGTAAACGATGTTAGGGTGCATTTAAGTCAAAACCATATTTTCGATCTCTGCGCCACGCATGTCACCGATACTGAACTGTGTGACACAGCCGTGGGATGGTTCCGCAAACCATGCCACAGGCCAATTTCGCACTAGCACTTCACAACACACATTGCCCGATTCAGGAGGCGAGGGCAGTGTCGGTTTCCCGCCATTTCCTTGATGATTGTGTAGACTGAAAGTGGGAACTCAGGAGAAAAAAAAGGTTAGAAGCGAGCACCCGGCATTCCATTGCAATAGAAAAGTAGTCCATTGTGAAAGCTTTTCTTGTTACCTAAGAAGAAGTTGATCACAAGATGGGATTATAAGCTCAAGTATTTTGATGCTTCTGGCTTGTTTGATATAGTCACACATAACAGCCTGGTTTTGTTTACTGTTGTGATTGGCCAGTGGAGTAACACGACACTGTGGATAATGCCTCATTGTTACAAGGTACTGTTCCTTTGTCATGATTTGGTTATAAACACTTATTTAAAGTGTCCTTCAGCTTCCATAGGGCTTCAGCAGAACTTCTTTAGAGTGTGATACCTCTCGAAGCACTTTCCTGAGTGGAGGCCAAGCTTCCTCTCGCATATCTTGCAAAAAAAAAAAAAATACTGCCTCCCTTCTGCCAATTTTTATTGTTCTGTTACTGCAGACAGCGTGCAATCCCTGTCGAAGGAGGCACATTGTTTTCTCCCTCACTGAAGACATCTTCGGTTGCTACAAAGTCATTAGAAAACTTTCCGCACAATGCGCTTGCTGAACCGATGTCATGCCGCAATTTTTTGGTGCCAATGCAGGCCCTCAAACCCACATGATCAAAAATATGATCAAGAAGGGTTAATTGTGCACAACTCTGGAAACAGTACCAAACTGTAGAAGAGGTAGTATTAGATGAATGTCTTGGCACGGCGGTGGGAGTTTTGCTTGTGCCTTTGTTACTCTGCAAATTTTGATGGAGGCGAAATTCTAGAGGCCCGTGTACTGAGCGATGGCAGTGCACATTTAAGAACCCCAGGTGGTCGAAATTTCCGGAGTCCTTCACTACGACGTCCCTCATAGCCTCTGTCACTTTGGGACGTTAAGCCTCCATAAACCCTTTTTGTGTGGAGATATCTTTGCATTAGTGTTGTCAGGCTGCTTAGTCAAGGAATAAAATTTTGTGCAGTGAGATTTGAAGAATTCATTGAGATCCCCATTTGGGCATACAAATTTCAGCAGCCATGCTGAATCTTTTCGCATGTCATCTTGGTAAGTATAAAATCGAAGTGACACTTTTTCATATCTGTAACAAAGCATCAAGTCAATACACTGTAGCTTTCCTAAATGGCCCTGCCAAAGCATGCAGGCAGCCCTGAAAATCTCAAACCCAAAACCTGAGCAGGGGTAGTCTGCACTGCCCAGCTCAAGCCTAGAGAACCGAAGACAGCTGGTTCACTGGGCGCAGCAAACAGCTAAGGTCGTAGGAGCCCTGGACTAAGGGCCGCTCGCAGTTTGGGGGGGTGCAGAACCCTTTAGTGGATGAAATGATTTTCATCATTATCTGCCAATTTGCAGCATGAGCACCAGTGCAACAGCTAGCATGTGACAAAGTTCACCCTGTCACCTGCTTAGGTTTTTGTAATGTAAGCAACCAGAAGTTTAAACGGAAATGTGCAGTCACAATTAGAGTCATGGCACAACGGTGGACATGCTGAATTAAAGAAGCGTCTTTGTAGAGGTCTCTTGCTTATGTTTCATTCCTTTCTGATCAGTGACTAAGCCACTCGTATGATGCATCGGTCTTGTCTAACTGAAAAGGTAATTCAATAACGCTTGCATAAGCGATACTGGGTATTAAGGGGGGACGCTGGTCTTTGGGACCAAAAAATGACCCAAAAATCAATTTAAAAAAAATGACACTTTTGAGCCTATAGCTATTATTCTTCAACTCTACCAGTTTTCTCCTCCAGGAAATTTGTATTTTGACCATAATATTAAATTGAGATCACTGTGTGGGCTCAATTTGTGCAGGAGCAGGCGATTTAACACCATGAAAATTTTGGACACCTGGCTGTCTTAGTATGTCAATATCTCAACGTCTAGGACAGATAGACATGTCATATTGTTTGCTAAGGGAAGCTGAAGGCACAATGTATGCAATAATCGAAGCACAATTGTGCAATCACGCTTCAAGAGTTTATAATTTTGCAAAGTTTATCTATGCATGATATTCACACTCTGAATGCTGCTATTTTAAGTGCTGTAAAATTACTAATGAGGGTAAAATGAAAAAACTGCTGTGATTATTGCACTTTTTACTCACCATACTATGTAGCCATGGGTTAAAAATTATTTTTCATTGAGCCATTTTTTTTGTACCAAGGTACTAATAAATTACTAATTAAAACTAGTTATCTTAGAAACTAACAATTTAATTTAAAAAGCAATTTCGTATTTGAAATCAGTAAAAAAAACTGAGCAAGTTGATACAGTTTCATTAGGATTGGACTAAAAATAAGGAAAATAGGTATACGACCAGTGTTTAAAGCATGCAAGGTATCAATCTACACGGTGTTTGTATTCCATTCAGGGCCACGGAGGCTGTGGCCGGTACCAGCCAAGCATCCGGCGGAGTGGACTTGACTTGACCGCAGAGTGGAAGCATGTCAACGAAGACTCGCAAGAAAAGAAAATTGTGCTCACAGCAGAGCGTGTCTGGGAGATCTTCAAGCACGTGTCTGAGGAGGAGTGCATGATCCTGGGTATGGATCCTCGCTATGCCAAGCCCGACTGGATGATAGTCACGGTGCTGCCTGTGCCTCCACTTGCCGTTCGACCCGCTGTCGTCATGTTTGGCTCTGCTCGCAACCAGGTGCCCCTCTATGCACTTCTTTTCTGCTTTGCTGTCACTTTTAATAAAGTGCTGTTTGCAAAGTACTTTTCTGCAACAGGGCTCGTGCAGTGGAAATGGAATGTTATAGTCAGATACAACTCAAGAACGAAGCGGCTTTTCGCTGTCAGAGGACCCCTTCCAGCCATTGGTGTCGGCCGGTTCTGGTGACCCTGCAGCATGGCGATTGAGGGAGCGGCAAATGAAGGGGGATAGTCCCCCCCCATTTCTGTGGTCAAGGATAGTCCCCATCCTGCATTGTCACACAGCTCCTTGCATTGTCACGCGAGCGGGGTCATGAGAGACGCCATTGGCTGGAAAGGGCCTTTGAATGAGGAAAGCCGCTTCATTCTTGAGTTGTATCCGACTATAGCAAAGAAAGGGGGTTGGGGAGAGAAATGTTGAATTGTTTTGAAAAGAGGCCTGGTTTCCTCCCACTATGTCTCAGCGGATTAATGGAACTGTGACATTCTTTCTTCTCATTTTACAACATGACATGCTCATCAAACCGCACATCTGGTGTGAGCTGCCTGTGTTCTGACTAACCTCATTACTAGCTATGCTTATCTTGCACCTGCTACTGAGATCATTGCGCTGAATTGACAGCAGAAACTAGGGTAGCTTTGCAGGTCAACAGTTAAAGCTAGTAGTTGGAGTTGATGTAAGGTTTAATATTGTCATGGAAGACAGGGCTTCGAGAAGAGCTGGTGGATGTTGAAGGCCTCTCAAGAGGAGTGCATAATAGTTTGTAAATGTGAGCCTAGTCAAATCTTCCCATTGCTTGCCCTTGGTTTGTCAAGCCGATGAGGCTTTGTCTTAAAACTCTCAGGTAGGAAGGTGTAGGGTCCCAGTCAGTAGTATATCTTTTATTTGTTATTTATTTCATAATACTGTCAATCCCTTTTTCAGGGATTTTTACAGGAGTGGGTAGAAGACTGCAGATTTTTGGTAGAGACATTTGCATAAGCGTACAAAAAGGATGAGATATGTTAAACAAAGATAATTGACCAATGTAAACAGAATTGAATGGGGGGAATAAGGTAATGCACAATCAACTGGTTTGAGATACATATGATGACAGCAATAGAGACTAGCACGTGAAATATGTTTATTGCAACTGATGGTTCCCAGCTTTGCTCGTCAGGACCTCGCAGTCTGCATTTGTGCATGCTAAGAACTTTTGGTTTATTTATTGCTTCTTTTGTTCGTTTAAAACTGTGTTCCTATGTTATGTTTGAAAACTCGGCCTTTTTGGTAACGGCGTGCAGGATGACTTGACACACAAGCTGGCTGACATTGTCAAGGCCAACAATGAGCTGATACGCAACGAGCAAAGTGGAGCAGCTGCGCACATCATTGCTGAGAACATCAAGATGCTTCAGTTCCATGTTGCAACACTGGTCGACAATGAAATGCCCGGTTTGCCCAGGGTAGGTCTACTTATGGTGTCCAGCATGACCTTGCTGTTCCTTTGTCCTTGGTCGTTGTTTCTTTGCTGTTTTAAGGCGATAGCCTTTAATGGCTCATACTCGCGTCCGTCCGTTGCTTTTAGGTCACGTGATCTCTCTGCCATGCTCGCGCCAGCTGCTCTTCTCCTCTGTCGTGAAATGAACTCAAGCGCGGCAAATGCAATGAGTCGCAAACGGCTTTCGCCTTCCCTCAGTTAAGAGATACCTTAAGTGCCTCCAACGAATTTTTTATTTGGCAGGTACGTTGATCTTTAAGCACGAATTAAAGCATCTGAAATTGTAATATTAGGGCTGTAGAAAACCGCAGCTCTGAAGAAATCTATAAAATTCATAAATGACCATATGATTCTTTATTGACTTAAACATTGTGCCAGGTATTAAAGCTTCAGGGGTCTTTATTATTATTTCAGTGAAGATTGCTTTAGCAGATAGGAATGGTGCCACAAGAGTTGCTTACAAATGTATAAAGCCATAAATTTGGGCCCAGTAGGTGGATCTTCATGAATTAATGTTAAGGCACGGAGCTTTGATATTTGCTTTTTTTTCCTGCTGCAGATCTTGCTGTCCTTGCTGTTGTCTAGATCAGTATCTGAGTAGCTTCTTTTGCAGAGGCTTTTTTAGTGGTGATGAGTGCATGCATGTCTGTCTTCCAGGCCATGCAAAAATCTGGCCGTCCACTGAAATCCATCAAGCAGCGGCTCAAGAGCAAAGAAGGCCGCATTCGAGGCAACCTTATGGGCAAGCGAGTGGATTTCTCGGCCCGTACCGTCATCACGCCAGATCCGAACTTGCGGATCAACGAAGTCGGCGTTCCCCGCTCCATCGCTCAGAATCTTACCTTTCCTGAAATTGTCACTCCATTTAACATTGACAAGTGAGTGTGAAAACATCAAGCAAAAAAAGAAAAGGAAGTACTGTATTTACAGGAATATAATGTGATTTCTTATGTGTAACTATTCAAGATAGCTACAGAGAGCCTCACCAACAGGCTACTGAGTTGCTAGGGGAGCCAACTTTGCAACACTTTGGGAGTCTTGCAGTGCGCATGGGCAAAGGAGAGGGTGGCAACAAACGTGAAAAGAAGGTGGCGCTGGCAATTGAGAAAAAGAAGGCAATGGTAGAGAGAAGGGGGTAGTGAAAAGAAAAGGGCCAACGAAAACAGGACAGGGACGAAGCAGCAGTGGCACTGCTGCATGGGTGACCATGTGACTTAATGCATTGGAGGCTTCGCTGTGCCTGATATGTCGTGCGCACTTATGTAATGCTGCCTCTGAAATAGTATCGATATATCTGTCGCTTCCGTATTTTTGTGCACCGTCTCCATTTTTTCTGATGGCTGTAGTTGGCATGAACAGGATGCGATCGCGTTTTAGTTTTAATTTTTTTTCTTTCATCCGGTCTCAAACTGCGCCCGCACATTGTATTCATACTCGTGTTATTTATATGTAAATACGGACCAGAGCAGTGGCCAAGTGGTTGAGCATCCGCCTCGCATGCGGGAGGTGCGGGGTTCGATTCCCAGTGCCGGCGGGTACCCACCGGTGATGCAATGGGTACAAGCTTTCCCCTGCCTGGTGCTCGGCTTCTTTAGGGCAAAATGCTTGGGAAATGGGTCTTTGACCCCACCTTGAGTAGAAGAAACAGCCTTGTGCCATGTCACTCCTTGGCCACAGATGCCATTGCGCCTTAAGAAGCCATCGTCATCGTACATGTAAATACGGTAATTTCTAATGCATGGAATGTCTGGAAACTTGCTTGTTGGATTTGTATGGAGCAGTATTCTTCTCAGTTCTTTGTTTATCTGTGGCACATTGTCTTTTTCGCAACATTGTTTTATTTCTGAAACTCTCCATCCTGAATGAATCTTGCTTTAATACATTTCACATCCAACATTTGAAGAAAAAAAAAGCATCAAGTATGATTACTGTATTTGTAAAGTAATTTAAAATGGGACTGCAATGCATGCTTTGGAATGGTTCAATTGTGTTCGTTGCTTTGGTACAGTGCATTGACAATACATAACCTTGGCTGTGCCAAGTGTACTTGAGCCAGTTATAAATAGTGGTGCCAAAATATGCAAACCTTTGAATAGTCTGCAAATAGAGAACCAAAGTTATCCCAAGTTTAGGTCAAGCCATTTTTTTGTATCTTATTGGGAGGAAAGTACGTCGCCTGAAAGTCTTGTGCCTGACGAGGTCTATCTAAATTGCTGTAGAGCTCCTGCTGTACTGTGCCTGTGTAGAGTGGGCATTTCTTTCGGATGGTCAGGGAAAAGTATGTATTTGACAGTTAGTGTTCTCTTTGAGCTCTTGTAGGTGTGGGCTACTGCTCTTTATCTGCTCTTAACCTGGACCATTCCTTTCGTTTTCCTGCAGCTATTACACATTGTGCGAGACAGGTTTCTCTTTGTGATTCCTTACTGCTAAGCTGTTTTTGCACGACTGAGTCATGTAAGAAAGGTCAGACATACCAGCGAATGCCGAGCACTACATGAATCGCACTGACTCTTTGCAGAATGCATGACTTAGTGAGACGAGGCAACAACCAGTACCCTGGTGCCAAGTACATCATCCGAGACAATGGTGAAAGAATCGACCTCCGATTTCACCCCAAAGCCAGTGACCTGCATCTCCAGTGCGGCTACCGGGTCAGCATAAGCTGTGATTCTTCCATCTCTTAAAACATTCCATTGCATTGCACTCTTGTGCTTTTGTCTCATTTTCGCTTTGGCCGCGTTGCTTTTGCTTGAACCAGGTGGAGCGACACGTTCGAGACGGGGACATCATTGTGTTCAATCGTCAACCAACTCTACACAAAATGTCCATGATGGGGCACAAGATCAAGGTGCTGCCTTGGTCCACGTTTCGAATGAACCTCAGGTGGGTCTCTGGGCTGGCTCTTTTTTTGAGCTTTGGGCTTTCGATAGGTGCTCTTCATGCATGGTATGTTGTTCCTTGTTTTAACGTAGTGGGGTGCTTCGACTGGCAGCATTGAGAAATGATGTCCTCAAGTCAACTCTGACGGCAAGCAGACAATGAAATCATCGTGATGCACATGAGAGAGTGATGCTAAAATGGACGTCATTGTTAACCAGTAGTAGCATGGAAGATTGAACCTTTTACCCAAGCTAATGGTGTTGCAACAGCAGCCACAGGTCGCCATGTGATGTCACAAGCCATTGTATAATATATTTTCTTTGGGATAGTTTGTGGTACAAAGCAAGCTGTGAACCTGCAGTACTAGTGTTAGGGCGATTATGATTGTAGCCTTGGGACAGCTGCAGCTAGGTCATGGTGCTGTGGCACATATCTGGAGTATCTTGAAAATGGCATGGATTTCGAAAACCAAGAAAAACTTATTTCTTTGGTCTTGAAATTTTTGTAGCCATGAATGTGTGTTGAAATGTTTTTCTTGAAAATTGTACCCTTAATAGGCCCCTTTGCATTTCATTCAATTTTGGGGAGAAAATGATGCCAGCTCTATTTGTGCTTCCACAATTTTTATTTATTTTTTTGCCAGGAAAGTATACTCATAATTTTTGCAGTAAAACTAATTTCAGTTCAATAATAATGGGCCTGAGAGTTGCCTTGTATGCACACTTTGGACATTCTAGATCATTTATGTGGGACATTATGTTTTGTCATATCATTTCTTAAAATAACACCTTAAAAGTCTTTTTTCTTGGAAGGAAGCTCTGTGCATGTTTAGAATCGTACTTTGAAATACATAAGTGGTGCAGGTCAAGTGCAACTATCTCCATAAAAAAACAAAGTTTCAAAAGCCTTGTTGGTCCTTGAGGCTGCTAAATAAAGGTCTTGCGATAACAGATAGACTATGCTACAGGTGCTTAGGGTCTCTCTAGCCACGAAGTTCTTCCTCTGTGCTACTAACTTCAAGCTGCATTGCCAGCGAGTGCATTGAACCAGGGAGTGCTGTTTTCTGTGGTCTCTACTTCGTATTACTAGTACTTTGGCTGGACACTGTCCAACCAGGGGCTTACCTGTTGTCAAAGGTATTGCTGCAACATTGTCATCATCAGCATGTAAAGTCTAATCTTTGTCAAAACTTCTGCACGGGCTTGTTGGTACATCTCTTGATGCATAAATGAGTTGTTAACTTGTTACATAACACTTGCATAAAAGAAATTTACCTGTGACCTCAGATAAGGTCGAGAAAGCGTGTCTAATATAACAGTGAGCCATTAGTGTGCTCACAGGTGCATAACATTTTATCTTTCCTTTTTCCACCTTGGCACAGTGTGACAACACCATACAACGCTGACTTTGATGGGGACGAAATGAACCTGCACGTGCCACAGTCTCTGGAGACGCGTGCCGAGGTGGAGCAGCTGGCCATGGTTCCACGGCAGATCATCACACCCCAGTCGAACAAGCCTGTCATGGGCATTGTGCAGGACACACTAACTGCAGTCCGAAAGATGACCAAGCGGGACGTCTTCCTCGAAAAGGTTTTTTCCTTTCCTCTTCTTTTTCTCACTGAACACTGCTCTAAAAAAAAATTAACGGCAATTTCAGCAGTGTGAATGCAGAAAATCATTGCTAGCTGTCACACGATAACATCAGCATGCCTTTGTCAGGATCCTTTGCTCTCTTGTGTTTTAAGAAAGTAAGTGCCAGGTACATGGCGAGGGCCTGCACAGGGTTGCCACATGATTGTACCCCCTGGGAGTGGCACCCGCAATTGGGGTTTTGACTCCCTGCACCCTGGATAGCATGCTGCCATTGCTTTTTTATATATAGGTAGTTCCAACCTTGCTTTGACATTTTATTGGACGTTGAACATTTGTCTTGCTGAAGCTAGCTAGACAAAGTTTTAACAATGTTACATATTATTTGGCTGAAAGCTGGTCAAGTTGAAATATATTACAACACACCTCTTGTAGATTATATGCACACATACTCTTTAGGGTGCATACTTTTGCCACTCAGAAGCCTATAAAATCCTGAGAATTTCTTTGTGTGTTTTTTTTTTTTTGTCAGCTCAGTAGCCTGTTGACGTGACTATTGGAGCCAGCTGTGTGACAACGCTAACTTAATACCTTGAAATGCTACTGTGATAGGGTCTGCTGCTTAAGAGTTCACTACCACACTGTACAGGTTTGGCTGCCTTTCTCTTGTAGTCTGGCAACCTCCACCAGCATCCTGCTCGCATACCTGCTGTTTGTGACTGTGGAGCATACTAGTTCAGCAGGTTTAACATATAGCTGTCTACCTGTTTATATGACTTCTGGTGGTCATCTGCTGCCAATACCTAGCACACTTGCCTTGCTTTCCAATACCTAGCACACTTGCCTTGCTTTGTCCTTTCCTGCAATGTGCAGGACCAGACGATGACAATCCTCATGTTCCTGCCCATCTGGGATGGCAAGATGCCCATGCCGGCCATCCTCAAGCCCAAGCCCCTGTGGACAGGCAAACAGATATTCTCGTTGATCATCCCCGGCAATGTGAACCTGATCCGAACACACAGCACCCACCCGGATGAGGAAGATGATGGGCCTTACAAGTGGATCTCTCCTGGTGATACCAAGGTGAACGCTGTTTTTTTTTTTTATGAAGTCTACATCAGGGGCTAAAATTTTTTTTTGTTGTACTGATTGGTACTGCATTTGCCTCAGCCAATGATGTGCTCCTAGAGTGACACTTATTTACTGCTCAGACATGGGGTGTGTTCCATACAGTCATGAGCTTGTCTTTCAAAAATAGTTGAAGTAGGGCTAACCGTTGATGCTAGAGTTCTATGCCGCAGCTAGATTTGTTCATAGATCTTGCCTCGAATTGCATTTTATCTATGTGCTCACTTCTGAATCCCAGGCTTGAACATTTCTGTGGCGCATTTAGAATTCCATCAGCCTGTGTCTTGAAGAGGAAGTTTGCTTAGTATGCTAATGTTTATGCTGTTGCATGTCGAAAGGGTCATAGCACCCAGCAAGACAGACAATGCCTAGAGGAGCCACAAGAGCAGCATGTCTTATTCCAGGGGTTTACTCTGTTATCCCTCTTCTTTTGTTCCTTTACTCTAATGGCTCATGACTTAGAGTTGTGGAATGACGACTGGGAAGCCAGGCAGAGGAATGAGTGGGGCTTATTCAAAGGGTGGGACTGTGAAGTTCTGGAATGACAGCCCTGCCCCGTGTTGAATGTGTGTTGCAGGTGCTGATTGAGCACGGCGAACTGATCAGTGGCATAGTGTGCAAAAAGACAGTGGGAGCCTCGTCGGGTTCCCTGATGCACGTGGTGTTTGCCGAGCTGGGCCACGAGGTGGCGGGTGCCTTCTATGGCCACATTCAGACAGTGGTCAATGCATGGCTGCTGCTGGAGGGCCACACCATTGGTATCGGTGACACCATTGCCGACAAGCAGACTTTCATTGACATCAAGAACACCATTGAGAAGGCCAAACATGACGTGATAGACGTCATTGAGAAGGCCCACAACGATGAGCTGGAGCCTTCTCCTGGCAACACTCTCCGACAGACCTTCGAAAACCAGGTGAGGGGCATTGCCCTCATAAGCAAGAGGCTAGATGCCTGAAACAGTCAGCTGTTATGGAATTTCATATCGCTGACTCAAATTTGAACTTGAAGGGGACTGAGGATTTGTTTGGATAATGCGAAGTTCATATTAAACGTAGCCTCGTCAATGCGCATTATGTTGAAGGGACTGAAACATCAGATTGAATATGCTGAAGTTTGAATTAATGGCAGTCCAGTGTTGTGCAATGTGCTCTTGACATCACTCACTCTAATGGGTACAGTATTTTTTAAATTTGTATCCCTGCTTTTTTGTTGTTGTTGTGACCTTTTCATTAAATGCCTTGCTGAGATGTGTTTTTGACATCAGAAGTTATCTTGAGTGTGCGTCTCTGCAACGCTTTGTAAATGTGACAGCAGTTGTCTGTCGATAGGGGCGTTATTCTGTTACCGTGTGCTTGTTCTGTTTCTTATTTCTGGTTACATCATTTTTCTGCTGTTAATTTCGAAGGAAGTTATTATAATACAATAGAACTTCGTTGATATGTTCCAGTCCGTATGATATCCTGGTTCATATGCTGAAAATCGCTGGCAATAAAAATATCCCCTAGAGAGTTATGCTGTTTTTCCTCCAGTTAATATGTTCCCGAATAATTCGATTTCCTAGCTACTGCTTTCAAAATTTTGACAAATTCTAGTCGTGTATTTAAGTTTAGCGATCAAGCTTCTATGTGCAAATATATGGGTGGTGGGCGGAACCTGGAGGCACGCAACATGGAAAGGTGGAGTGCAGCATTCACTCGCTCTAGGGGCTTCTCTGCAATGTCCAGGTGGGAAAGGGTGAAGTATAAAAAATGGCAAAACCAGTGCGCTTACCTATGAGAGGGCCATTGCCGTGGAGACATGGCATGAAGAGGAAGAAAGAAGTGCTTCTTCACAGTGCCTACAGGCAAGGAAGTGAAGCATCTAGGAACTCCTGCGATGCACTTGCACATGAGCTGGTTGGGTCTGGGGAACACAGCATGAAGTGCAATAGTGCTGTGTTCTGCGAGCACTAAAAAAGGCGCTGTTCATACCTGGTACCAAGAAATGCTAATCGACATTGCTATGAAAAGAAATTGTCAATAACTGTCCTTGTACCTCATTCAGCAGTTCTGTGTCTCGAAATCAGGTGGTTTGGATCATACGTTTTCCCGTATAATATGATTTTTCTTTCTGAATTTTTTTTAACATCCCCGAAATTTTACTTTATACCAACAGTGGGTCTGCGGAAGAGATTTGTGTTATAGTGGCGGTCGTGTTTGTCCAGGTCAACCGCATCTTGAACGATGCTCGTGACAAGACAGGTGCCAGTGCCCAGAAATCCCTGTCAGAGTTCAACAACTTCAAGGCTATGGTGGTCTCAGGAGCCAAGGGCTCCAAAATTAACATATCTCAGGTAAACCTCATTGGTCATACAAGCTTCTTCTTCTCTTTCTTTGTTGATGTGAGAGCCCTCTTGTTGTTCAGGCCACTTCTGTTCAGCCTTTGTCATTGGCTGTTATCGTGGTAAGAGTAAGCCTAGCAGACTAATTAAAATATGAAGGTATATACATCTCTCAAGGAAGTTAACAGCTCCATTTTTTAAGCTAAGCCATCAGTTTGTTTCTAGAGGTGAATTGCTAATACTACCTTGTAACCACAATGAATCTCAAAAGCCTTGCATGCATAACAATTTCATATAGTCATGTAGAGCAGGACAAGAATGATGTTTTCACAGAATTCTAGAGTGGCAAAATTAAGCCTGGTTTGTTCTATGCTGGTTTGTCTTTCTCTTTACCACGTCACTGATAAGTTGATTTTCGTTCATATTTGTTATTTAGGAGTATTCCTCTCTATAATTGCTTGTATAAGTAGAATATATTTTCTTTATTGCCAAAGGTACCATTCGGGATAACAGTTAGCAGACTGTACGATTGGCCACGGACCTTGGTAGCATACACAGCCGCTCTAGTGCCATTGTATGTCTCTCACTATTCACTGTCCTTCATCACGGGATGTTTGGCACTGCAGGTTATTGCTTGCGTGGGTCAGCAGAACGTGGAAGGCAAGCGGATCCCATTCGGTTTCCGCAAGCGTACGCTGCCCCACTTTATAAAGGATGACTACGGTCCCGAGAGTCGTGGCTTCGTTGAGAACTCCTACCTGGCCGGCCTGACCCCTTCAGAGTTTTTCTTCCACGCCATGGGAGGAAGAGAGGGTCTCATTGATACAGCCGTCAAGACAGCTGAAACAGGTTAGTTTTCACTGTGGGGTGTGAGCTATGACTGGTGTATGCAAGGATGGTAGTTTCTGGAAATTTTATTTGGCTGAGGTTTCTGGCCTCTGTATATGAGCGTGTGTTTAGGTATAAGTCAGTGCTTTCGTGGTCCGGTGTCAGCTTATTAAGTCTTGTAAAGAATGGTGTGCTCACGCTGCTTACTTGAATTGACTGTGAATGGTCGGGGGCTCATTTCGAGCTTGGCAACCATAAGTTCTGCGCCTTTCTTTGCCAGGCCCAGCTCAGT
Organism: Amblyomma americanum; assembly: GCF_052857255.1. Classification (NCBI taxonomy): domain Eukaryota; kingdom Metazoa; phylum Arthropoda; class Arachnida; order Ixodida; family Ixodidae; genus Amblyomma; species Amblyomma americanum. The sequence goes on along the minus strand of NC_135499.1, from coordinate 161,966,642 downwards.
CAGTAATCGGGGTTGAGGTACAACTTCATTTCCATGCATATCTTGTTTGCAGGTTACATCCAGCGTCGTCTGATCAAAGCTATGGAGAGTGTGATGATCGCTTATGACGGCACGGTGCGTAACAGCAACGGCCAGGTGATCCAGCTGCGTTACGGAGAGGATGGCCTTGATGGAGGCAGTGTGGAGTTCCAGAGCATGCCCACTCTCAAGCCGTCCAACAAGTCCTTCGAGAAGAAGTTCCGTTTTGACACTTGTAACGAGCGGTGAGTTCTCTGCTTTGCTCATAGATGCTTCTACCGTATTTACTCGAATCTAGGCCGGCCACGATTCTAAGCCGAGACCCGAAAATTGAAGGCCACAGAAAAAAAAAACTTACCTCGATTGTAGGCCAGCCGAAAAAACAATACTGTTTATACCTCATTATCACAATTATTTTTATGACGCGACACGACTGTTCTTACGTCGCCGCGCACGTGAAAGTGCGTGGCGCGAAACGACTGCACCATGTGTCTGCGCATAGGCGACTTGGTGTAGAGAGAGGAACTCCAACGGCGAACATTCTTCTCATCCACGCCGAAGTCCCGCCCGGCTTGAAGATTTGACGACTGCTCTGCAGCGACTATAACTTTCCGCTTGAAGGCGGCACTATAATGGCACCGCCTGTTTGGTGCCATGGTGTTGGTGATAAAAACTACGCACGAAAACTTCACTGCTGCGAATGTGCTCACGCCACCGCACGAGAACAGAGCAAGGCCAAAATGGCAGCCAGTGCTCATGTGTGCTTTGATCAGTATCGGCTACGGATAGCTACGGATAGCAACGGCTACAGTGCTGTCTTTCGTTGGCGTTTTGTGGGGGCGCCACCTGCGTGCTACATTTATTCGTATTTTACGAATACGAAACCTCGAAACGAAATCCTCGAATCTAAGCCGACATAAGAGTTCTACATCTCGTTTTTTTGAAAAAACTATCGGCCTAGATTCGAATAAATACGGTAATCTGGCCTAGTTGTCTGTTACCCTCGGAGACATAGCTAGCTGCCTTGTAAAAACTTGGGTGTTGACTCCCCTATAAGGCAGTGTCATGGCACATCTGTGTTTACGTTATGCATATATGATTTACAGTATAGCTAGGCTGTGGCATAAATGCCATAGTGTCGGTTTTACTGAAACAAAAAAAAAGTTGAAAAGTTATTCTGATGTCATTGCCCACGTCCATGTAACGGTGCTTTAGTGCATCTTCAGAGACATGAAGCTTTCATTTGTTTACTGCAGTCAGCACAAATGTGCTTTTGATTTATCCTTTGGTACATTCTTGTTTCAAGCCTTCTGAATTGGGCCACGTGCTGCATTTTCAAACAGTTTATATTGTTTGTTACGAACTCAAGCGTTGCTTCGTTACATTTGCATAATCTGTCGCATGTCTGTAGCCTGTTGGTAGCTGTGACGTCAAGCTGAAGGGGCATTCTACTGCTGTGTTGCAGGTATCTCCGCAAAGTGTTCACTGAGGACGTGGTGCGTGAGCTGATGGGCAGTGCCACAGCCGTGTCTGAGCTGGAAAAAGAGTGGGAGCGGCTTAGAAAAGACCGAGAGATACTGCGAACCATCTTCCCAACTGGTGACAGCAAGGTGAGCACCTCTTTCATAACTGAAAGGTTGATGGGGCCAAAAAAAAAAAAAACAAGCTCGGGGGGTTGTGTGGTATGAATTTATGGTTTTACTATTGCTAGAAGCACAACGCTTGAGCATGGGGATGAGTCCTGTTATTTTTTTTAGTTGCAAAATGTGTTCGTTCTTATAGATCTTCAATGGGAGTCAGAATATGGAACTGGAGCTTGTGCAGCTGTGAAAGTGAGGGAGTAATGTATAGAAATGTGTGTAAAGAACCACCGACTTGTATCTTAGAATTGGCCACAAATTATGGAACGTGGTAATTTCTGAGGCAGTCACATCAGTTCCTTGCTGCCGTTCTTCTCCGTTCTCTCACATGCATTTTGATGTTGCCATTGCAGGTAGTGTTGCCATGCAACCTTCAAAGAATGCTCTGGAATGCCCAGAAGATTTTCAGGGTGAACCTGCGTGCGCCTACAGACTTGTCTCCTCTCAGGGTGGTGCAAGGTGGGGCCCACCTTCACATTTCACATTTTTTCTTCTTCGTTTTATATCCTATCTTTTTTTTTTCACTTTTTAAACTTTCTTTTGTACTACACTTTTTTTTTTCAATTAAAAAAATCTGTTGCTTAGCTACAAACAACCATGTGTTAGCATTGCTTGGCATGGGCTTGTGTGACTGTTGGCACTTTTGCCTAAAATGCAGCCATGCTTGAAAGTGGGCTCACTATCTCTGCACCGATGCATTGCAGGTGTGGAGGAGCTTGTCAAAAAGCTAGTCATTGTGCCAGGTGAGGACCACCTGAGCATCCAGGCGAATGAAAACGCCACATTCCTGTTCCGTGCTTTGCTACGGGCCACCCTGTGCTCCAAGCGGGTGGCTGAAGAGTTCCGCCTCTCGACCGAGTCGTTCGAGTGGCTGCTGGGCGAGATAGAGACACGCTTCCACCAGTCACAGGTGCGTTGATGTCGCTGCCTTGCCTTTTCCTTGTGCTTATGCCACAGTTTCAAGCTATGGCAAGCACAGTCCAAACATACTGAAAGGCCGCCGCGGTGGCTCAGTGGTTATGGTGCTCGGCTGCTGACCCGAAAGGCACGGGTTCGATCCCAGCTGTGACGGCCGAATTTCGATAGAGGCGAAATTCTAGAGGCGCGTGTACTGTGCGGTGTCAGTGCACGTTAACGAATCCCAGGTGGTCAAAATTTCCGGAGCCCTTCACTACGGCGTCCCTCATAGCCTAGGTTGCTTTGGGACGTGAAACCCCCCCCCTGCGTTACTCGTGTGAAATGATAGCATTTCGAAGCTTTAATGATTACCAATGTTATGCTGCCTAAAATATGTGTGTAAACATTTTAGTCTGTGTTTTGGTCAAGCAGAGTGCACTGTTAATGCAAAAATTTGCGTTGTGCATGCAGAAAATTCACATGATTACTGCTGACTGAAGAATTTTGTTGTTTGCTGAGAGCTCTTGGTGCTCTTTTTTACAAAAAGTGTAACATTGCAGTGATATTAACGCTAATCATTTATGCTACTCAGTTATTTTCAGTTTATTTACGTAGATAGTAAAAGGGACCCTTGTACACCTATTTTCACACAGTGAAATTCAGTACTCATATTAGGTGCTGTGACAAGTGTACAAAACCTAGAAATGAAAAGGTGTGCTGAAAGCATTAAGCTTCGAGCTGTCCATGTCCTCCATTGTTTGCAGGGCCAGCCTGGCGAGATGGTGGGTGCCCTGGCTGCACAGTCTCTGGGTGAGCCGGCCACCCAGATGACCCTGAACACTTTCCACTACGCCGGTGTGTCAGCCAAGAACGTCACGCTGGGTGTGCCTCGTCTAAAAGAGATCATCAACATCTCCAAGAAGCCCAAGACACCCTCGCTCACCGTGTTCCTCACAGGTGCTGCTGCACGAGATGCCGAGAAGGCCAAGGTGTGTTCTCCACCTCTCTGCCTGCTGCTTGTTTGAAATGCTCGGAGCTGCATAAAACTGGGAATTGTTTGGGCATTGTTTTTTTGGTCGCATATTGGCTCATGGGTAGCATAACTTTAGATACTTCACGTCATCTGGCTGGATAGTGTCGATGCACCACGGTGGGTGCAAGTGCTGTCTTGGAGTATAGCCGGTTTCCTTTCTGGTGCCCCACCCTTCAAGTACTGTCTAGAGAGCTTAGGCTGTCTGAAAGATTCTTTTTATTTCTGAAATGCCACAGGAACAGAGCAGGCACCCCTCTGCGCAGCTCTGCCCTTATTTCAGTCGCGCGCAAAGCAGGCTGGTAGCCTTCAAAAACCACTCTGTATTACTTTGAACCTTTTGAAGTAGTGCTGCAGGAATAGCAGTACAGTCAAACCTCGATATATCGAACAGTGCGGTGATCGCAAAATAATTCGATATAGCCAGAATTCAATATATAAAATCATGTAGAAAACGCGTCAAAAACTAGCATAAATCAATCAATGAACAAATCATGGCGCAATAGATACTCACTTGAAGCTTAAAACAAAGTATTTATTTCGTGGGCTGAAAGTACTGTAGCAGCGTAGCCTGCTTCATATTGGCAACTGCGTGCTTGACCACGGCGTCCTCAACATAGTTCAAACGGTCCACACGAGATAGTCCTGTGCCTTCTATTGCGCCGCAGTAGCGGCGTACAAGGGTCAAGGCAGCTACAGCCTCAGTTGCAGTCAGGAGCGGGGCAACATCAGCGTTTGCGGGATCAACCTCGCTCGGGGCAGTTGCGCATGCACCTCAGGGTTTGGAACTTGCCTATGACAAGTGGCCGCAGCTTCGTGCTTCCGTCCATATTGGCAGCCAACAGAACTGTGATACGAGCCTTGCCTTGCTTGCTGCCGTGGCACTTGTCTCCGCGGGTGTCGAGCGTTTGTCGTGGAAGCATTTGCCAGAACAGGCCCGTTTCGTCAGCTTTAAATATCTGATTGGGCTCATACTTGGCGAGAACCTGAGGCCACTCTTGTTCAAGCCACTTCTTGATCTCGGCTTCATTGACGTCCTCACTTTCCCCCGAGACTGTCTTACCAACAATGTTAAAGCGGGCCTTAAAACGTTGCAGCCAACCGCTGCTGGCATTGAAGTTCTCGGCGCCGAGAATGAACGCAAAGTTCTTGGCCTTCTGTTGTAGCATTGGCCCCGGTAAAGGAATATTCCGGGCCCTTGCGTCGATAAACCACTTGTAAAGCGCCTTCTCGACGTCTTCAAAGGCAGCTTTGCGCACCCGCCGCGCGCCTGAGTGCTGGTTTTTGTCTGCCTTGGCCTTTATGTCACTCGTGTTTTTAAGCAAAGTACTCAAAGTGCTCCTTGGTATGTTGAAAGCTTCGGTGACGCTTGACTTTTTTTCGCCATTTTCAACGCGCTGTATTGCTTCCAATTTCGCAGCAGATGTCAGGGACGTCCGCTTCTTCACGTTTGCAGCCATCACACCAACTACACCACGACAGGCCACACACGATAGCCACACACGATAACAACAACTGGTGTAGCACGAGCGGCGGCACCGAGACGCATGTGTCGGACGTTGTCAAACTAGCCAAGCCACGCGAAGCCGCCGCGTGCGTATGCCGCTACGTTCAAATGGCGCCCTCGGCGCGATCGATGTGTGCAGCTATCGTATGCAGCAGTCGGGAACACCCATCGCGCCGCCGCTATCTTCGGGGGTGTTGCGGGAAAGCTCGCCTCCTGTCAACACAGAGCGCTTGGTCTGGGGCGGCGAAGTTCGATATATCCAATTTTACATCCGGCCCCGTTCGAAATAAAAAATTAAAAATGCATGCGATTTTCCACGTGATATAGAAAGTGTTTGATATACGCAATAATTCGATATATCCGTGTTCGATATATCGAGGTTTGACTGTAGTGCCTCCACATTGTATTTGTTCGCCAATAGGGCCCTGCCTGTACTTAGTGGCAGTTTATTGTTAGACTTTCAATTTTATTTGATTTTTTTGCCTTGTTCATGAAACTTTGTCTCTGCTGTGTGGCTGAAAAGCTTCTGGTGGTGTTAAATGGAAACGTCCAGCCTCAGAGTACCCTGTTAACAGCGTGAGTCATGGCAAAGATTTAAGCTTCTGATTGTCTTGCATTTCATGCTGTGCCAATGTGATCGGACCTTGTCTCGGCTTTTGCGGAAGTTGGAGATTTTTAGCGTGCGTAAGCCTGTGTTCTTGCTTTCTTTTTATGAAAAGCCAGTAGGTGCCTTTAGCATAAAATTCTTGCCCTCCCGCGTATGTGCAGGATGTGCTGTGCCGGTTGGAGCACACAACACTTCGCAAGGTGACCGCCAACACAGCCATCTACTATGACCCTGACCCACAAAACACAGTCATTGCGGAGGACCAGGAGTTTGTCAACGTCTACTATGAGATGCCTGACTTTGACCCCACTCGCATATCGCCCTGGCTGCTTCGTGTGGAGCTGGACCGGAAGCGTATGACAGACAAAAAACTCACCATGGAGCAGATTGCCGAAAAGATAAATGCAGGGTTTGGTGATGATCTCAACTGCATCTTCAACGATGACAATGCAGAGAAGCTGGTCCTCCGGATACGAATCATGAACAGTGACGAGGGCAAGTTCCAAGATGTGAGTTGCCATTCTTTTTGTGCTTCGTTGTCATTACTTCTGTGTGTTGGAATAAAACCCTTATTTGCCCTTTATGATTTTAATAGCAGCAGGATCACTAACTGGGGAACTTGGGGCACTAGTTGGAGATTTCATATTGTGTAGGATTGACAATGATTGGCAGGTCAAGAGAGGTCCTTCTTGTTGTTAAGTACACAATTTGTCATGACTGACTGTCTTTAGAGCCAAATTGAATGCATTCAGCAGAAAGAAGTTGGTTTTTGAGTGTGTGGTATTCAACCATATGGGGGCATCTCAAGCTGGTGGGCTTCGCCTGTCATTGATGCTAACTTATAGTGAAGTGGTGGTCTTTATTGGTCACTTCAAGAACTCAACCATTTGAAACTAGTTGTGAAGCTTACATGAATGGTCAGACCTGTCTAGATGCCAAGGGCACCATGAGGCCATTGTAGCAGACAGAATTGCAGCTGCTGCTGTGCTGATCTCGCCGCTGCTTATATTTACACTTGCCAGGAGGAAGAGCAGGTGGACAAGATGGAGGATGACGTCTTCCTTCGCTGCATTGAGGCCAACATGCTGAGTGATATGACTCTGCAAGGCATTGAGGCCATCACAAAGGTTAGTCTCCAAACTTTGCAAATTCACATTTCTTCATTGCAAGCAGAGGTGCTGCTTTCTGCATTTCTTATTCAGAATTTGCAGCTGCAGTATGATGTCTAGTGCCCTTGCTACTTGTCACTGTGTACTGGATTCAGAGTCATTATTATTTCATTCTTGGATGCTCTGCAAACAGCTGCGTATGCTTGAGAGCCACTGTGCTAAGTGAGATGAGGTCACTCATTTGCTCCTTTTATTGTCAGGCATTTAATTCTACGGTCATCGTGCTACAGATGTAGAGGCTCTCTTAGTTTATCATGCAGCCTGGAGAGCAAACAACTAACTGTACTACATTAGAATGTTGGTGACACGATGATTCCAGTACGATACAAATCGTTAAGATTTTGTAGCCAAAGTGCATTGTATGTATTGCGCTCAATTTTGGGTATTCCGGACACTTGCCCACGCGTCGCTGCGGATGATACGAACACGGGAGCCATGACCGCCATGCAAATGCTAAGCACCACCAAGTGCATCACAAATACCGCAATTGCAAGTTATGCAGTACCCAATGAAAGTGCCAAGCTCTGATATGCGAGCTGCACATTGCCAGAGCCGTGATTGCCTGTCATGCAGTAAGTAGCATTCGTGGTGGTGTGTGGCCCACACATTGCTGACATCCCAATTGCCAGTCATGCAGTGTGCATCGGGCAGTGGCACGTAACCATAAATCCGTTAGCTGCAAACAGATGTGCCTGAATGCATTTCTCGTGTGTTGAATTTTTTCGTCTTTTTGTTTATTATTATGCATATATTCTTCGAAGGCCTGCGAGATTGTTGCTGACTTTTTTTTTTGCGGACAGAGCTTGATGCCAGTTTTACTAGCTAACCTCATGGCTGTGCAGGCAGCTTCCCTGGCTGTTTTTATTTCATTCTTTTAAGAACTGAAGTCTACATTTTCTAAGCTGCCATTTGCTTAATGTCCTTTCCTTTGGTTACAGGTGTACATGCACCTGCCTACCACAGACAACAAGAAGCGCATTGTGCTCACTGAGACTGGAGAGTTCAAGGCCATTGCCGAGTGGCTGCTGGAAACTGACGGTACCAGCCTGATGCGCGTGCTGAGTGAGCGGGACGTAGACCCTGTCCGGACTTATTCCAACGACATTTGTGAGATCTTCGCAGTAAGTGGGCCCGGCTCTGTATGTGTGCCTTTCTTGCAGCAGTCACTATGTTGCTACGCTTCTAAGAGAGGGTCAGCATAGATGACGGGGAGCAGAGAGCCAATTGAGTAAATGAGATTAGGAAGTCTGCAGGATTGATTGTTTGCATTAATAGGAGGTCATTGTGAAGGACCTCTATCCTGCAGCAGATGCAGCTTGGCTAATGGGGATAATTGTGATGAAGATACTGAATACATTATTGAATGGCAGACCTTCATAGTTGTTACTGTTGTCATGATATTGCCATTGCTAGTGCAACCGAGCTGACAGAGTATGATTTTCAAGGGAAGAAGTTCCCGTTCTTGGTGTTCTCCTAAGCGGTGACTGATTCTGTGCAGGTGCTGGGTATAGAAGCTGTCCGTAAGGCCGTAGAGAAAGAAATGAACCACGTCATCTCGTTTGACGGCTCATACGTGAACTACCGGCACTTGGCCTTGCTGTGCGACGTGATGACAGCCAAGGGACATCTGATGGCTATCACTCGTCACGGCATCAACCGACAAGACACAGGGGCCCTTATGCGCTGCTCCTTTGAAGAGACCGTAAGTTTGAAGAGAATAAAGGCAGCTCTAGGAGTTTTTCGAAGTCATGATATCCTAGTTAAACTTATGGTTTTTCTCTCATTCCTGATTACTTCCTACAAGTTTGGCAGCCATGCTACATTTCCTTCCAGCGCAAATGGATTGTAACGTTTGCCTTTTCTGTGGCCTCAGTTCAGATGGTTTCTATGGGTAGCGCTGTATTTTCAATGCCACAAACATTTCCCGCTTGTTAATACCCGCTTGCTGCTTCTCTAACAAAATGTTCAGACGGGTATGAGGTCATACCAGGCAGTTTATGAAAGGACTCATTGTTTACAGTTGCTACTCAAGCATTTAACGCCCGTATGAGTGTTTTTCAAGTAATGTTTGTGACATGAGGCATCATTCGGGGCTGCAGTCTGAGTTTCTGTTTCGTTTTTGATTTTGGCTGTTTTAAAATCGTTCCGCTCAGTACATATACAGTAAAATCTCGTTAATTTGAACTCAAATGCGACCGGAAAATTGTTCGAATCAAGCGAAGTTCGAATTATCAAATTTGCGCTAAAATGAGCGGTTATAGTTCTCCGCTGCACGGGCAGTACCCGAAGCAGTCAAATCTAGACTCGTTACCGCAAGCTAGGCGCTACTACACGTTTGTGGCAGGCATATTCTCATTCTGATATTCTGATTGATCCGGTCCTAATGGCATACGAAATAAATTGATTGGCCAGCTATGTGCCAGAAACAAGTACTGGAATGCATTCGCGTGAGCATTGAGCTTTAGTGCTGGAATATATTGCCACGCTGCTGACTTTCTGCCGGCGCCACCTGGAGGTCGAACTGTGTTCCCGAGCGCGTGGCCGAACGTCTTCTTTGTCCAGAACGAGCGCGGCGGTGTTGGCAAACCTCGCCCGAGTGAACAGCTTTGTTCTCTGTATTTTCGCCGGTGACATTTTTGGTGGAGCTGCTGGGTATCATCCCATGTACGCTGACCGGGACGATAGCCCTGACGCTTCTCCCCGACGAGCAGACGCCACACCTGTCCACAAAGCGAGCCGTCGCCTGCGAGGCCTGCAACCCAAATTTGAGCCACTCACGATTCCTGCTCGGGCCATGACTTCCGCCACTGGCAGCCAGACAGGTCAGTCCTTCGGCAGTGCCCCGCCGTTCGTCTTTCTTGCACCTCGGTCGCCACCATCCTTCCACGGCGACCGGTTCGAGGATGTAGAAGATTGGTTGGCCGGTTTTGACCGTGTGGCCGCGTTCAACCAATGGGACGACGAGCGAAAGCTGCTGAACGTGTACTTCGCACTGCAAGACTCGGCGAAAACGTGGTTCGAGAACCACGAGGCGTCCTTCTCTAACTGGGCAGCTTTTTGCCGCGAGGTGCTCGCCACGTTCAGTTCGAGCGAGCGAAAGGAGAATGCCGAACTTGCCCTTCGCTCCAGGTCACAGCAGTCCAACGAGAGCGTGGCCATGTTTATTGAGGACATGACCCGCCTCTTCAATCGGGCCGACCCAGCCATGCCCGAAGCTACAAAGGTGAGGCACCTTATGCGTGGGGTAAAGGAGCAGCTGTTCGCTGGCCTCATGCGCGACCCTCCGAGAACTGTCGCCGCCTTTGCCAAGGAAGCGACGACCATAGAACGTTCCTTGCAGGAACGGAGTGCCCAATACGGCCGTCAGGCAAATGTAGCGGCCGCTCAGTACTGCACGTCCTTGCCAGGCCCCGGGGATGAGGCGCTGCGAGCGCTTGTGCGGAGCATTGTCCGCGAAGAACTGCGACACCTCCACTTGAGTGCTCCGTCAGAAAGCGTACCTTCGACAGGCGATGTTCTCCGTGACGAAATCCGGCGAGCGGTGCAGCCACCCCCAGCACCCCTTTCGGAGCCGCACGTAATGTCCTACAGCGATGCCCTGCGCCGACCTGCCTCGGCGCCGCAAGCGTTTCGCCCCGTTGCCGAACAACCACCACCCCATCGTTACGTGCGTCCCATCGAGCAGCAGCAGGACCCGTGCCCTCCATTCCGCAAAGCGTACGTGTGGCGAACGTCCAACGATCGTCCGCTCTGCTACCACTGCGGGGAGCCCGGCCATGTTCTGCGGAATTGCCCATACCGGCGGATGGGTCTGAGAGGATTCCCACCGGACGCGCCTCGACCGCGCTATGGTGAAAGACCGCGGGACATAGAGGAGTACCTGAACTCTCAAGTGCCGCCCCCGACCTCGCAGCGGCGACAGTCGCGATCGCCATCCCCGAGGCGCTTTGCTACGCCCAGTCGGCCCTCAACCCCCGGTCAGTTCGGAGGCACGTCCCCTCGGCGGGAAAACTGAAGACGGCGTCCTCCGGGGGTAGGGCCGCCGCCGCTGCACGAAGTCAACAGCCTCCACCCGACGATTGGACGCGACGGCCCGAGCGTCAACGACCCGATCCGACGACCTCACCGACGTGCTGCGAACGATTAGTTTCCGCTGAAATTTTAGTAACCGTCGACAGTTATGAACTGACCGCACTCGTCGATACCGGCGCTGATTTTTCTGTGATGAGCAGGGAGCTAGCCATGACACTCCGTAAAGTTCTGACGCCTTGGTGTGGACCCGTGATCCGCACTGCCGGTGGCCATGTCGTGACACCAATCGGCGTCTGCACTTGCCGCATCCAAATCCGTGGTCTTACTTTCACCGGCTCCTTTGCCGTGTTAGCTGACTGTTCAAAGGACCTCATACTGGGCATAGGTTTCCTTCACGAGTATGGTGCGATCATAAACCTTCAGGAACTCATGGTATCTTTTTCCGCCCAGCGAGCCGTTAACACAACCACCGAGCCCTGTAAAGTAATGTTGCGCATATGTGACGACCACATAACAATCCCTCCGCGAGCCAGCAAGTTCGTCACAGTCGAGTGTACTGACAGCACCGGCGCTCTTGGCATTGCTGAAGCGAACATGTCCCTGCTACTCGCCCGGCAAGTTTGTGTTGCCCGAGGCCTAGTAGACCTTGCCAATGGTCGTACCGAAATCTTAGTCACGAACTTTACTCGTGAACCGCAACATTTGACGAAGTCAGAAGTCGTCGCTTATTTTGACGAGCTTGGAGAGTGTACGAGGCAGTGCTCTTTATCCACCACGTCAGACCTCGCCGACGCGACGGCTACAGCCATTCCAACTGACGTGAACCCGCACCTCTCGGCCAGTCAGAAAAACTGCGTGCAAAGCCTAATCTATTCCTTCCGCGACTGTTTTGCGGAAACTTCCAAGGTCCGACAGACGCCGCTTACCAAGCATCGAATTGTCGTTGCTGACGACCAAAGACCAATTTGCCAGCGCCCTTATCGCGTGTCTTCCAAAGAACGCGATGCCATCCGCCGCCAAGTTACACAGATGCTCCAGGACGATGTCATCCAACCTTCCACGAGCCCCTGGGCATCGTCTGTTGTTCTCGTCACGAAGAAAGATGGCACCCTCAGGTTCTGCGTCGATTACAGGCGCCTGAATACCGTCACGAAAAAAGATGTGTACCCTCTGCCCCGCATTGATGATTCCCTAGACCGCCTGCGCCATGCCACCTTCTTTTCATCCCTTGACCTCCGCAGTGGGTATTGGCAAATAGAGGTCGACGAACGCGACCGAGAGAAGACCGCCTTTATTACGCCTGACGGTTTATACGAGTTTAAGGTACTCGCTTTTGGCTTGTGCTCGGCCCCTGCCACGTTCCAACGATTGATGGACACCGTGCTGTCCGGTCTGAATGGCAGGCATATTCTTATTCTGATATTCTGATTGATCCGGTCCTAATGGCATACGAAATAAATTGATTGGCCAGCTATGTGCCAGAAACAAGTACTGGAATGCATTTGCGTGAGCATTGAGCTTTAGTGCTGGAATATATGACATTATTTATGCTCCAAAACATGTTTACGGGGAATGGTTGTCAAAATTAAAAGTAATCAGCGAAGTGCATTTGCTTGCGTTTCTTCTGCCAAGACTCCATCAGTATCACCTGCGGCTTGCCCAAAGCTCCTGTGCAATGTCAGAGTTTTGATTGACAGAGAAGGGGCGTGCTGCAACATCGAGCGCTGACGCTACTTCACGTGCACTTGGCGGTGGCATAGTCTCAGCGCCGCCGTCGGACTCATCACTGTCGGCTGTTCTCACCGCACGCGAGACCTGCGACGTCTGCTGGGAGCATGCAGCCTCAAATATAAATCGGCGTCACTGAAGGGCTCCAACATTTCTACGATGCTGTCCACGTAGCTCGCGCTTGCGGCACCAGCAAAATCCGTCAACGCACGAACCGCCATACTATGTTGTTTACACCATGTGATCGCGACCGTGGCAGAACGAAAACCTAAAACGGCTCGCGGCGAAGCATCAGCGGTGCAGGCGAGGGTTCCGGCAGTGAAAAGTGAAAACCTGCTACAGCATGCACCTGAACACTGGCTTTGTGAGCCTCGTGCACTTGGCTTTTTTTCTTTTCCATTGGTTTACATCTCTTGTAAATTTGGAGCATGTTTTACTCTCTATGGGTCAACTTCTATCTATGAGGAGCGGTGTCAGCCAGTGGGTTCTAGTTCGAATTTACCGTAGCGGATGCAGACTTGTCCGAATTATCGAGAGTTTCCCCCTTTAAATACACAGGGCTGTGCCGGTACCCGGACGTAGATTTGAATTAACCGACTTTGAATAAACGAGCTTTTACTGTATTGAAAAACTGCTTGCTATGGTGGGGAGAGGGGACTCTATGAAATGTGATGCGACTATCAACTCGGAATGTTCACAAAACCCCCAGAGTTGCCCTTTTAACACCAGGTAGTGACAGCTGATCCGGATCATGAGAAGGAAATAACAAGGAGGAAAAGAATTGGGCAGAACGCATATGGCAGGTTCTCTTAGATCATGAATAGCAGGTTACCAGTATCCTTCAAGAGAAAAGTGTACAGCAGCTGTATCTTACCGATTTTCACTTACGGGGCAGAAACGTGGAGGCTAGCGAAAAAGGTTTTGCTTAAGTTAAGGACAACACAGCGAGCCATGGAAAGAAAAATGATAGGTGTAACGTTAAGAGACCGGAAGCGGGCCGAGTGGGTGAAGGAACAAACGCGGGTTAATGACATCCTAGTCGAAATCAAGAGAAAGAAATGAGCTTGGGCAGGGCATGTACTGCGAAGGCAAGATAATCGCTGGTCCTTAAGGGTAACGGAGTGGATTCCATGAGAAGTCAAGTGTATCGGGGTGGCAGAAGGTTAGGTGGGCGGATGAGGTTAGGAAGTTTGCAGGCATAGGGTGGGCGCAGCTGGCAAAGGACAGGGTTAATTATAGAGACATGGGAGAGGCCTTTGCCCTGCTGTGGATGTAGTGAGGCTGATGATGATATTCCTTCTAAAGTTTTGGCTTAAGTATTCTTGCTGCAAAGTTCAGTAAGTGTGGCATTTTACATTAAACTGAAACAGTCTACTGCAGTGCATGTTTTGAATTGCTGCTAGAAATTTCGCTACTTTGGCTGCATTAGTTGCACTGCTATTGAACTTTGAGAACAGGTTGTTCCTTGCTCGTTCAAAGTGATATTGAAGCATTTTAAAATGCAAATGTATTTATCTAGCAAGAAAATGAAAAGTTATGTTTTTCTTCGATCTTCAGTGTTTTTCGTTCAGCTTAGATGTAGGAAGTAGCTGAATACGAATAAAAGAATCTTGAGTCTCATTTATTAGCTGTAGCATCAAATCTTGTCTGACAAACAGCACTTTGCTTCACTTCGTGCAGTTTTCATTTCCCTAAGTGCCCATTGTCAGGAGTGCGGTATAGCGGGTGGTCGCGAAAAATGTGTTTACTTGGTAGTCCTGACAGTTCCTGTTGTAATAAGTGTTAGCATTCATCATAGATAGACTGATGCGATAGGGACATTCAGGACTAAGTGAAACCCAGTAACCTTGAGTGTGAGTGCAGCTTTGCATGAAAAATTGCCGGCCAGCTTAATTAACATGGGCCAGGTGAACAGTACACGGTTTTAGTTCTGTGGTCTAACCTGCTGCTGCAGAATGGTATCTTGATGTGCACAGCGTGCATCCAGAACAGCAGTGTTTCTGAATGGAAGCTCTGCAAGTTAGCGTCTGCTTCTATGTTTGACATGATAGTAGGAGTGTAACCGTCGGATTGCACTGTATTGGAAGTCCTCCAGCTCTGGAAGCCGTGTCCACCAGTACTGTTCTGACATTGTCACCTATGTCATCTGTTGTGCAGGTTGATGTGCTCCTGGATGCGGCTTCACATGCTGAGGTTGACTACCTGAAGGGCGTCTCTGAAAACATCATCATGGGACAGTTGGCACGGATGGGCACAGGGGCATTTGACCTGATGCTCGATGCCGAGAAGTGCAAGTACGGCATTGAGATTCCCATGAACCTGCCAGGATTGATGGGATCCCTTTGTGAGTATGCCCTGGATCAGTTTTTTTATGCTCTTCTGTGCTCAGTTGCAGTTCAAATTCTGCCTGGTCTGGCACAGCTGTCGCTGTCATTCATTGCCCAGGTGGATAGTGAAAATTTGGGAGTTGTAAATGCTTCACATTTTTTTGAGAAAAATGCATTTTCGAAATGTTTATACCTTCAAGCACCTGCCCTCAAAATATTAACGCTGAGTTCGATCGGGAAATACAGCAAAATCGACTTTCAAAACATCACGGGAGCCACAAGATGCCCCGAAAGGGGCGAAATTTGTTCGAACTTCCCGCGTGTGCCGTGGGCGAAGCATCCGGCCGATCGGCACCATCTTGGGCTCGTTTTGAAGCTCGTTTCTTTGTGTGCATTTTGCTACATTTCAAAGTGGCGTCGGTCAATGAGAACGACCGCAGTAGCCGGTTTTCTGAAGGCCTTTTCTTGGCTGCTAATTGGCTGGAGGTCGCACGCGAGGCGAGCCTCTTCTCCGAGACCTACCATTGGCCGACGCGACCGGCACGCCATTTTGTTTTCTTTCCCCTTTTTTTTTTGCACCGTCATGGTTCCCGTTTTGCACATTTGACGGTGTCTCTTTTTGCGTAGTGCTCACTTAGCTAAGTTTCTCGAGATCTTTGTGTGGTTTCTTTCTTCCTACCTCGCATACTTTGTCAGTACAAAGTAACTGATGCCGGGAGACGTATGTACGTTTGAAGAAGACCACGCATAGTATGTACGGGAGAAAGCATCGCCCGCCCAATGCAAAGCGCGGTTCGGCGTCGGGATGTTCGACCATGCCGGATGAGGATCGTTCGAAGTTATAGCGAGCATCGCCTGCTTCGTCACCTGTGCGATGTTCGACTGTGCCGGATGAGGATTGTTCAGCAGTACTTGCTGTTGGGCTAGTTGGTTCATCATAAAGTTGAATGGCGCAACAGAACGAACGCAGGAAGACACGGGCGCTCTTTCTGTTTCTGTATCTTCCTGTGTTCATTCCCTTGCGCCATTCAACTTTATGAGGATTGTTCGGAGCCTCGGCTAGCGTCGCCCACCCCAGCGCCTGATCAATTTGCTCCACAATCCAGGCCCGGTCCCAGCACGTTTTGTCGACACAACACGGTGTTTTACACAGTGGAGGAAATTGCCGCGCGCACTGAACACGCAAACATGATCAAGCCCGGCATGGGTGCAAAGTTGGCAACGCGGCCTCAGCTACACTGCTGGCTGCAACATCCTTCGTCGCAGCCTTGAAAAGGACCACAGAAGGCTGAAGAAGAAAACAACAGCCTTATTGAGCAATAATGCAGACAAAAAGGAAGTCCTCTAGGAGGCACAGTGGAGACAGGTCCCCGGACTACAGCCCCAGACAGGTGTAGATCACCAACATGGACCACTCCAGACTGGGACAGGTGCAAATCACCGTCATCATGGACTAGAACTGTTTAGTTTCTAAGCTTTTACAGCCCTCATGCAAATAACTGGCAAGAAACTAATAAAATATTGCCACTGTCTTGGCTAGCTTTCAAGTTCACAAATTTTGCTGAATTCTTAATGGCATATGCCATCTTGACCTTGGATTGTCTGTGACATCTTCAGTTTTAGTTGATATATTTAGACTCCGAAGACAATTTTGGAAATGTGAAGAACATGTCATTTTTGGTGGGAAATATGAGAGTGAAGCTATCAACCATTCATCTTATAACATATGGTCAAGCTCCAAATGCATTTTTCTGAGTTTCGTAATTTTGGTCGATCTCCTCAGCCTTACACAAGATTTTGATAACTTCATTTTGTGTCACAAGAATAACCTTGGTGCCATTTTCTTTGGAGAAAAATAAGATACCCAATATGACATTCTTACTGTTTTGTTTAGGCCACACATAAATAGCAATCTGCAATTAGCTTAACAAGTTGCAATGTCAAATACTGCAACCTTTTACTGTCGACATAATATATCAGGATGACGTGCTGTTAGAGAAAAACGAAGAATGTCATAGGTATGGGAACTCTCCGGCTGCCAATTCATGCAATTATAAGCAACAAAACTCAATGAGAAAGTTCATTAAAACTGCATAAGAAATTGCCTAATTATGCCTTAGACTTTGTAAGATAACTTTTGATCTAAGACCATCAGCTCAATTATGATTACATTTTTGGAATCAGAATAGAAAAACACATCTGTGTGCAAAATATCATGTGATTCTAGCCATAATCAAAAAAGTTCAATTTAAGACCCTTGTCCCCCCCGAATACTGGAAACAAAGCAAGCATGCAACTGGAAGAAAAAAAGGATGAAAATAAATGCGGTGCAAGCTGTATGTTTACAAAACTTCTATAAGCTTTTACCTTTTGCAGTTTTCTTTATGATGTAATTGTAGACTTAGTGGTGTATTCATATTCACTCTAATGTTGAACGACTGGCACGTTGTGAAATAATCTTCAAAAATTAGTCTGCGGCTGAATGTAGTGCTGCTGCCTTCAGTACATTAGACTAATTTAACTGCTTGCCAGTTGTTATCACAATGAGTGGCTATACTAGTGTGTCAGCAATTTTATTGGTCGTTGACATGCTTCTGCTCATTCGCTCAACCTATTTTTTCTGTTGTGCAGGTGGCCCTGGCGTCTTCTTTGGCAGTGCAGCTACTCCGATGGCTGGCATGTCTCCGCAGATGACACCTTGGGCCACTGGTGCCACTCCAGCTTATGGCAGTGGCTGGTCACCTAACGTGGGAAGTGGCATGACACCAGGAGGCGCTGGCTTCTCGCCGTCTGCATCAAGTGATGCTAGTGGCTTCAGCCCTGGTGCCTGCAGCCCTGCATGGTCACCACAACCAGGATCGCCAGCCTCGTCGCCCGCCTCTCCTTACATACCCAGCCCCAGCTCCCCGAACTACTCGCCTTCATCACCTGCTTATGCACCTTCCTCGCCCTCTCTCACTCCTGCTTCTCCAACTTATTCTCCAACTTCACCCTCCTATTCCCCAACGTCGCCCTCTTACTCACCAACATCGCCAACGTACTCCCCCACTTCACCCAACTACTCACCCACGTCTCCAAGCTATTCTCCGACTTCGCCCTCATACTCCCCAACCAGTCCAAGCTACTCTCCGACGTCGCCGTCCTACTCTCCAACGTCGCCCTCTTATTCTCCCACGAGTCCTAGCTACTCACCTACTTCTCCATCCTATTCCCCAACTTCCCCGTCTTACTCCCCGACATCCCCTTCATATTCCCCTACTTCCCCATCCTACTCTCCAACCAGTCCGAGCTATTCCCCAAGCTCCCCCAATTACACCCCTGCTTCGCCTTCTTACTCGCCAACCTCGCCATCCTACTCTCCAACCTCACCTTCCTACTCCCCAACTTCTCCATCCTATTCCCCAACCAGCCCATCCTACTCTCCAAGCTCTCCCAACTACTCGCCTCAGAGCCCTAGCTACTCGCCAGGCAGCCCGAGCTACTCTCCAAGCAGTCCCAAGTATTCACCGACTTCGCCGTCCTATTCACCAACAAGTCCGAGCTATTCTCCTGGCTCACCGCAGTACACGCCGTCGTCACCGAAGTACTCTCCGACCTCCCCTACCTATTCTCCGACTTCCCCATCCTATTCTCCGTCGAGCCCGAAGTATTCACCAACGAGTCCAAAGTACTCGCCAACAAGTCCTACATACACGCCATCCTCTCCGAAGTACAGCCCTACTTCGCCTCAGTACAGTCCAACGTCGCCACAGTACAGCCCTACGTCACCGAAGTACTCGCCAACATCTCCGAAGTATTCACCAACGTCGCCAACATATTCCCCGACATCGCCGAAGTACTCCCCTACTTCACCTACTTACTCCCCCACAAGCCCGAAGGGTTCTAGCTACTCCCCAACAAGTCCAGGCTATTCCCCATCGTCACCCACTTACAGCCCCACCAGCCCCAACATGGAGGAGGATAGCGACAATGATTAATTTAGCTAGCACTTGGGTCAGAGTTGCTGGCCTTTGTACATAAAAGGACTTAAAGCCTTATTCCACTTTTTTATGTTTATGACTGCCTAATGATGTCTAAGTGATCTGCCATTATAAAGCGTATATTGGCACCCCTGCTACAAATGAGCAATCGTGGAAGAAATGTACCGCAGTCTTGTTTTAAATAAAGGTTGTTTTTGGAACTGCAGGTGTTCTCTGTGTTACTCACATTACTATTTATTGTCCCTCATAGCCTGATTTGCATTGGGATGTTAAACCCACATAAACCAAGCATTACTATTTATTTAAATATAAAGCTGAGTGAATCATATTTTACATTTTTTTTTTCAGTTAAATGCATAGACTCTAGAGATCACACTGAGCAGCCATAGATAATTTGGCAAGGCTACCCATATTCCTGCTTGGACAATTTCTGGCAGTGTGCTATCCGTCAAGTTAGAAGTACCAAAAAGTCTTGGACAGACATATAAGATGGAAATGGGAAGACATCTGCGACCATCTAAACTGCAAAAGTGACTTGGACTTTGGTGAGAATGCTAAGCCAATTGTGCCAACTTGCGCCATTACACTAAACCTGCTGCATGCTGATACAGACTGGTGGCTTTAGATGATTTGCGCCAAAATAATGGAGAGTTATAGTATAGCGCGATCCATGGTCCGCTACCGCGCGTCGCCAGTGCATGCGCCAATTGGTCCTCGTGGCCGGCGGGCCCGCAGCTTGCCGGCATCTTGCGCCATGTGGCGCCCTCTGTGCGATCTGCACATGCGCAGTGGTGACCTGCAGAAGCGGATTGCGCTTTGCTATTAAACTACTCTTCCAACTGCCCAGAGCCGCGGCGAATGCGAAGAGGCAGGCTACCGCCTGATTTGCACAGGCGTTTCTGGTTCCTTCTGATGTGCGACGAAAAAGATGACCGACCGAATCGAACCCGTCCCGTTTCGCTTTCTAGCCGTTTACCGCCTACTGTTAGTACACGGGCATCGCGAGTAGTTCGATATATCGATAATTCCATAAAAAATTGGAATAAGGTACTATAGAAGCAAGAGGATATAACATTGCATCTGCACTACAGATACCCTTCTTGGAGCGACGTTCCTCCCGCAGGCGGGCTGGCAGCACACCTCTCACTAGCGTAAAATCCCGAGATAATCGCGAAATATTTGGGTATGGTCGCCTGTTAGGTCCAGGCGTGAAAAATCTAGAACGAGCTGGAGTACCCGGGTTCGAACCCATCCGCGGCGGCCGCATTTCAATGGAGGCGAAACGCAAAATGCGGCCGTGTACTGTGCGATGTCAGCGCACGTTGAAGATCCCCATGGTGGTCGAAATTATTCCGGACCCCTCCACTACGGCACCTCTTTCTTCTTTCACTCCCTCCTTTATCCCTTCCCTTACGGCGCGGTTAAGATCCCCATGGTGGTCGAAATTATTCCGGAGACCTCCACTACGGCACCTCTTCCTTTCTTCTTTAACTCCCTTCTTTATCCCTTCCCTTACGGCGCGGTTCAGGTGTCCGCCGATATATGAGACAGATACTGCGCCACTTCCTTTCCCCCAAAACCAATTTAAAAATTTTTGCATGCGTGTTTTATTTGAAATGATGCGTCATACTGCGGGGCATCGCTTGGTACACGCCCATTGGTCCCAACGCGGCTGGCGTGCACGCAGCTGATGGGCGCGTGGCGCCATCTGTCGTCCCCAGGCCGATCTGCGCATGCGCAGTGGCACCTCGCGGAAGATTATTATTAGCGGAACGCGGATCGCGCAATGCTATAACTCTCTATAAATGTACATGAAACACTAAGTGATTTTCGCCTACGGCCGCTAAAAAAATTAAAACTGCATTTTTTTTTCATGGCGCTGTTTCGGTTTCATCAACCGAACGATGGCTGTGACGTGTAGGGTGACGTGAGGAAGGAAAAAAAAAACGGCAGTATAACTGCTGATATATCGTTGTTATTCCAGTTCTTGAAGAAGGCTGGTCTAAGTGTTCTCGTGCATTGAAGCTACGTATCAGCGTTTATATTGCAGTTTTTCCGTGCCTCACGTGACCCTAAACACGTCACAGTCATCATTCGGCTGAGGACAGCGAAACGGCATGAGAGATAAAATTCAATAATTATTTAATGGTTATATGCAAAGACCATGCGGTGATCCATGTATTCTAATGTCTTACGCATCATTTGAAAGAAGAAAACACACAAATAAATTTAGGTGCCTACAGTTCTTTGATAGTATAGCCGAGCTTGGATATATCCAACTAGGAAATTCCGAATTTTTGGCTAGATCGAAAAGAGCGATTATCCCCTTGAAGATCTTGTGTAAAGCCACGCCGTACATCGAACTCCAGTTTCACCTGTCACTCGTATATCGAACGGACCATCGCGCCCCTGCAAATGCGCTATTCCTCAAGGCGCTCTTCGATCACTTTTCGCGCTCGGAGACCTTGGGCACCTGCTGGCAGCGCTAGCGCTGTGAAACCGCTGACGAGGTGAAAGTGGGGGGGTACTTGAGGCCGGCTTTGGGCCTCTCGTACTCGTATCCAAGCCACATGGCTGTCATGCGGTGAAGCCTGGCGCGGTTCGCGCGCTTCGCTGACGGAGGCGTTGCGGAAACCAGCTGTAGGTTAATTTTATTTGGCGATTATTCTATTGCTAGTGTACTGGTAATAGTATACTAAACATGACAGGTGAAAACTTCTATAATTCCCGCACACAAGTTTAGGTGCCTATCCGTGACCTTGCGGCGTCGTCATAACCTGCCCACCATGGCAGCTGGCAGAGCAACCTGGGTCGTCCAAGCAACACCAGTGGTTTGGTTTGGTTTGGTTTGGTTTATGCGGGTTTAACGTCCCAAAGCGGCTCAGGCTATGAGAGACGCCGTAGTGAAGGGCTCCGGGAATTCCGACCACCTGGGGTTCTTCAACGTGCACTGACATCGCACAGTACACGGGCCTCTAGAATTTCGCCTCCATCGAAATTCGACCGCCGCGGCCGGGATCGAACCCGCGTCTTTCGGGCCAGCAGCCGGGCGCCGTAACCACTCAGCCACCGCACCACCAGTGGCAGCAACTTCCATCGCAGGGCAGTGGCGCATGAATGTAGAGTAGATAATGACCAATTCAGCCTATATGGGCATTAACCCATTAACGCTATCGATTTTAAGGCAGGGCTTAAAGTCTGGCTCCATCGGAGGGGTGTCTCTAGTGATTCGAGCACATGTGGAAAGGGTAATAGAGGGAGGGAGGGAAAGCGGCTGGCAGCCTGTTTTACGCATAATTTTATGCAAACGGGAGAAATAAGTTTAAGGGTGGTGTTACGTCTCGCCTTCGACGCGCGGTATAGCCGGCGCGGATGCAACGGACGCCGCGGCTTCGTTCATCGCGGCCGCAACGCCTCCCGCCAAGCGCGTCCAGGCATGTTTCAGTGCCACGTGTCGTCGTGCGTGCGTGTGTGTGTGTGTGTGTGCATGTTTTGCCCACGCTTGTCAAAGCGCGGCAGCCGGGGAGAGGAGCTCCTCAACTGGGAGGCGAGGAGGTCTGACCGGCGCCGGCCTGGCGGACGCGCCCGTCACGCCTGAACATGTTCAAGCGTCGCCGTATCGGATGACTCTTCCCAAGCCGTTCCCTCTTGCCCTCGACTCCGAGGGTATAAAAGCCGCTGCCCCAAACGCCGAGAGAGAGACTTCGATTTCGCCCTTCGAGTAACGTGGTCGCCCTGACCGGCTGCTCTTTTGAGTTGCCAGAATAAACAAGTTGTTCTGTTGCCAGTCGACTTATCCTTTGCCGGGACCTTCGGATGTTTCCAGCTTTGCCCCAGGCCGCCAGGCCAACGCTACCCTTGGGGCTTGCAACCCAAATGCAACAACTGGTTGCCAGCGGTGAGATCCCGACAACGGAGGCCAGCAGCGAAGATATGCGGTCAACTGTATGCTGAGCAGCACAACGACCATCCGGGAGCAGTGCAACGAGCCCTGTGTGATGACTGGTTGCCTGCAGCGGAACGACTGCGCTGAATTCTTGGCTGCGAGGTTTGGTGAGTGCGGGACTTTCTTCTTCTGAGTTTTGCCAGGCTTTTGTTAGTGTCAGAAACAGAGCTGGTAATTGTGTTGTCGTTGCTGCCGGGTTAGTTTGCGGCAAGACAATAGTAGGCAGTAGAGAAAGCAGCATTCGGAGCAGCCATGGATTTGAAGTCGTTGCGCAAACCGAAATTGCTGGAGCTTGCAAGAGAGTTGGGTCTGAATGTCTCAGACAAACTCAGAAAACCAGAACTGCTAAGGGCTATTCTTGAGTTGGAGGCCTTCTCTGTGCGCTGCGCTCAAGCAACGTCGAGGGACGACCGGTTTCGTTTACGAGCATCATCGAGCGACATCCCTCTGGACAGCGGATGCAGTCCCCTGACCATCGGGATCTCCTTCCCCCGGCGGGGCGGTCTGTTACGTCTCGCCTTCGACGCGCGGTATAGCCGGCGCGGATGCAACGGACGCCGCGGCTTCGTTCATCGCGGCCGCAACGCCTCCCGCCAAGCGCGTCCAGGCATGTTTCAGTGCCACGTGTCGTCGTGCGTGCGTGTGTGTGTGTGTGCATGTTTTGCCCACGCTTGTCAAAGCGCGGCAGCCGGGGAGAGGAGCTCCTCAACTGGGAGGCGAGGAGGTCTGACCGGCGCCGGCCTGGCGGACGCGCCCGTCACGCCTGAACATGTTCAAGCGTCGCCGTATCGGATGACTCTTCCCAAGCCGTTCCCTCTTGCCCTCGACTCCGAGGGTATAAAAGCCGCTGCCCCAAACGCCGAGAGAGAGACTTCGATTTCGCCCTTCGAGTAACGTGGTCGCCCTGACCGGCTGCTCTTTTGAGTTGCCAGAATAAACAAGTTGTTCTGTTGCCAGTCGACTTATCCTTTGCCGGGACCTTCGGATGTTTCCAGCTTTGCCCCAGGCCGCCAGGCCAACGCTACCCTTGGGGCTTGCAACCCATTTGCAACAGTGGTTTTGTCGCGCAGTTTATAACAGTTTTATACAAAGTGCATGAAGAAATCATCAGTTTATGACAAAGCGATCCCCACGCTCTGCCAGTGTGCTCGATGGTATCTGAAGTAAGACATCTTACAGTGAAACGAAGCGTCGGTAATTCTACCGTGTGCATTGTATGTGTATGCTAGCTTGCAAAAAAAAAATAGCTGTGTGCAGATTCCGATTCGCCAATACCCAAAGACAATGAAGGCGAAGGGGGTCTCAGCCCTCGTCAATATTGGAGGGGGGTTCCAGACCTCCCATCCCCCTTACTGTAAGCACTGCCTTACGGAGGAGCTTAAGTGCTCCCTCCAATTTTTTTCTCGAGATTTTCGATTCCCCTAAAAAAAAAAAAGAAACTGGGCAAGCCCACATGCGATTATGTCCCATGTCAGGGAGAAGTCCGAAAACACAGCAAAGACGCATCAAACGCCCATTGTTTGGTATCTCTAAGAGGTTTATCGAGGAGGAGTGGCTGTGAACGCGGCAGTGAGATCATTCAGACGATGCGCCGAGCCCGATCGAGGTCAAGCAGATTCCAAAGGATGGCAACAAAGAGAACCCCGGCAAGCCGGCGCGGCAAGAAGTCCTGAATTTCGTGGGCGGCAGTAGTGGAGGGTGCGATAGCCTGGATTCCTTCAAGGGCTGCGGCATTAACACTTGCCTGGATGGCACTGAGGACAGAGCGTTCTATCAACGCCTAGCGGAAGTGAGATTGCCATCAGTGTCCGGATCAGTAGCCGAGCGCGCTAACCACTGAGCCACCGCCGTGTGCTGTGCGACGTCAGTGCACGTTAAAGATCTCGTTCCCTTACGGCGCGGTTCGGGTGTCCACCGAGATATTTGAGGTATGCGTCATTCCCTTTCTTTAAAACCAATTTTCATTTCATTTTCCACCCTTCGCGGTGGCTCAGTGGTTAGTGCGCGCGGCTACTGATCCGGAGTTCCCGGGTTCGAACCCGACCGCGGCGGCTGCGTTTTTATGGAGGCAAAACGCTAATGCGCCCGTGTACTGTGCAATGTCAGTGCACGATAAAGATCCCCAGGTGGTCGAAATTGTTCCGGAGCCCTCCACTACGGCACCTCTTCCTTTCTTCTTTCCCTCCCTCCTTTATCCCTTCCCTTACGGCGCGGTTCAGGTGTACAACGATATATGAGACAGATACTGAGCTATTTCGTTTCCCCCAAAAAATAATTATTATTATTAGGCGGTCGAAGTTATTCCGCTCCACTATGGCGCCTCTTCTTTCACTCCCTCATTTATCCCTTCCCTTACGGCGCGGTTCAGGTGTCCAACAATATATGAGACAGATACTGAGCTATTTCGTTTCCCCAAAACACAATTATTATTATTAGGCGGTCGAAATTATTCCGCTCTACTATGGCGCCTCTTCCTTCTTTCACTCCCTCCTTTATCCCTTCCCTTACGGCGCGGATCAGGTGTCGCTGATATGTGGCAGATACTGCGCCATTTCCTTTCATAATAATAATAATTGGTTTTGGGGGAAAGGAAATGGAGCAGTATCTGTCTCATATATCGTTGGACACCCGAACCGCGCCGTAAGGGAAGGGTTAAAGGAGGGACTAAGAGAAGAAAGGGAGAAAGAGGTCCCGTAGTGGAGGACTCCGGAATAATTTCGACCACCTGGGGATCTTTAACGTGCACTGACATCGCACAGCACACGGGCGCCTTAGCGTTTTTCCTCCATAAAAACGCAACCGCCATTTCCTTTCACCAAAAACCAATTTTCATTTTCAGTTTTTCCCAGGTTGGTCATCCCGAGCTACCTTTCGCGACCAATCACCTGCAGCGGCCGGTGCGTGGTTTGCTGCAATCTGGTGGGCAGGTTGTGATAACGCCGCAAGGTTACTAAACTCAGGCGGCCCGCCTGCCTCCTATATGTTGCTGCTCTGGGGATCTTTCGTCGATTTTAAAGCGAAAGCTTTAGATCTTACGATTTCGCCGTGGCGGTGCTTCGAGTAGGCACATGACGTCACGGCGCGCGCCTCGCCGCAGATTTCTCTCTCTCTCTCGCTCCCTAGTCACTAGTGTGCATGCGCCACTAGTAGCACCGAGCCACAGGTGTTCCGCCGCTGCGCAGCGCCGCGCCTTTCCTCAAAATCCAACTTTCAATTTTCAGTTTTCTCTTTCTTCTTATCCTTCCTCCTTTATCCCTTCCTTTACGGCGCGGTTCTGGTGTCCGCCGAGATATGTGAGACGGTTACGGTGCCATTTCCTTTTCTCACAAACCAAACAAAACAAGTGAGCCGACGGCGTTGACAACTTTGCAAAAGCCGTTCATTTGCACGAAAGGAAAGGCGCACAACCGGCTCCGTGGGTCAGTGGAGTCCCCAATCTCGCTTTCATGTACGTGGCATTGGTCTCCAACTGCAAAAGCCTGCTTTGATTGCGTTCCGCACACTGGGTAGTCAGCGCGCACTCCCTGCCACCCTGGGAGGTGGCATGCAGTTAATGGCTGATTGCGAGAGATTGATCACCAAATGAACGCTGCGGCCTAGCTATTGCTGCAGTGCCGCATGCCAGCCACAACGCTGTCAGCGCTAATGCATTCAGGCCACATCTCTCTCACCACCGCCACATGTATCAAAGCACGAATGAGGCGTCCGCATATCCAGGTAGCCAGTTATGCGCCCTTCCTTTACTCAAAGCCACCGCTGTCTAGAACATTGTCAACGCCAACGCCAATAATGTGGATTAGCTGAGCTAATCCACATTGTTTTTTTTCTATCACTCTCAACGACGCCGACGACCACGCCGATTTTCTGCGGCACGAGCTATCGCGTTAACAATGACGTTTAGAGCTCTAAGCTAATTCAAGCCCTCAGCACCCGATAGTCACATCTCATCTTACTAAGCACCTTCACATCCTGCACTATGCCAAGATGCGCGCACAATACGAACTCCCATTTTCAATCTTCCACTTCCTGCAGACAAGGGAATGGAGGGTGGTGCTCGTTATAGCGTACAAGACGAAAGCCAACGGTTACCGAGACCAAAGAGAATAGAGGATGCCTTTTTTGTAGTGATAGCGACATTACGGTAGCATTTCGAGCCTTCAGCGTGGCGGCGCCGTCACGTGGCTGGTCCCGTGGTGCGGAGCAGCTGCCGACGGCGCGGCGCCGTGGCTGACCACGTGGTTCATCACGTGGTTTGTCACGTGACCAGCCACGTGGTACGGAGCAGCTGCTGCTGCCGGCGGCGCGGCACGCCGGTGAAACCGAGCTGCCACAGCTGTGCGCATGCGCCCAGCGAAACGGAGCGGCGAAAGACTGGCTTTGCAATTCAACTGAGCAAGTTTCACTCGGCCAGCTGTAGCTATCGCGTCACTCCAGTTTAACCAGAGCTAAATCTCACCAATGGGAGATTAATAAAAGCAGAAAAACCACATGCCACCGGCGAGATCATAGCCCACGACTTCCGAATTTCGCGTCCGATGCTCTCCCAACTGAGATACAGCGACGGCGGTCCAATATTCTGCTTAGGGGGTATTTTGAGTGTTCACCAGCGCAGCCCTCGTCTATAGCGACGGACGTAGTACGTCCTGTATTAGCGCAAGTGCCACGTAGTAACGTGGTCGAATGGCGAGGGCGGAAGCAGTGCGAGAACCATCTTATGCTTCCTATGGCATCACGACTGCCAGATTGCAGGCCCTTTTTAAGTCCACTTCCAGTTCTGCCGTTTCAGAAAGAAGAAATTAATTATCAGCAGAATAGTTCTAAAATCCCCCCACCCCCCGCCCTGTGGTTCCTTGGCCATAGTCCCACCACGGCCTGGTCTCTTGCTTGTTTCTTGCCTATATTCACTGCAGTGCAGTGTGCAGCCAGTCTGTGTACAGACTCAAAAATAAAGCGCCCCTTCCAAGCCGTGCAGTGGGGCTCAAGGAGCTTTCTCGGACGGTTGGGAACGAGACAATCTCACCTTGAAGAGTGTAGGAAGGCACAACGAAACAACGCAGTCCTGAAACAAACCACTTGGGCTCTTAACAAAGTGCTCACGTGAACGACAGCAGAGCGCCTCTGGACTACAGCGTAAGTGCATTCCTCTTTGCACACTCATGCCTGAAGGACACACACACACACGAAGCTCAGGAAAATGACCTGATCGGTAATGAGCCGCTTTTCTGTGGCTCGGGTAACAAACGCAGTAAGACGCGTTCGTGTCCAAGTCCTTGGCGAACTGGGCTAACCACCGCGTGCGTCACGACGAGACAGCGGGGCCCTTGACGGACGCCACCTGGTACTTGGCTATCTTCAAGATGACATGCTCCAGCGTCATCTCACTCATGAGTATGTCGAAGACATACTCGCCGAGGTGGTGCTTCATGTCGGTGAGGATCCGCGCCAGATCTCTCCACGGCGGCAGCTTCTGGACCTCGTACTCGACGAAGGCCGTCAGCTGCCCGCTAAACGTGGCCGCGGGCAGCGCCGACCTCACTGCTCCGTCGATGGCCTTCCAGGCAGCCGGGTTGTTGTAGGCCTCAGGCTTCAGCTGTAAACCACGCACAGATGCCGGTTTCGCGCCTGGGGGCACTCTTTTGCACAAATAAGACAATCTCACAGTGTACAACTGTGCTGGTCTTTGTACTTTGTCAGATTATAAACTGACTTTTCGGCGTTTAATCTGAGAAATGAAATGCGATATATTGTCGTGAGAAGCATCGCCCGCCGTGTAAAAGGCCGGAATGTGTCAGCCACTAAATCCGAAGGAAATAGAGTTGCCAAGTGCTTGCGGATTTGTAATGCTGCTTCATTGAGAGGATTTGTACAGCTGCTACAGCTTGCGCCGCTAAGCTTTGCGACATATATGCCGCTCAAATGGGCGAAATCGCGTTAACTAATCGTACAGAAAAAGGAGTGCGCTTTTTCGCAGAACTTGGGTTCTAGTTGGTCCCCTACACACGCCAAAGGCAGTGGCGTATCGATGGCTGCCTAAAAATATTTAATAATTTAAACAATGGGTGCCTGAGAAAACGACGAAAATTTAGACCGCTTTTGGATGAAATAATTGAGAGCAAACACGTGCAAGCGCACAAAAAACACAAACAGACGAAGAAAGAGACTGAGACACCACGAGCGCTTACTTCCAACTGAAAACTTTATTGACAGAAACAGATTAAATCCGCCTTGCTGCATGACGTCATCTGACCGCGCTGCCGACCTCAAATGGCCACACTCAGAAAATTAATTTCTTTGGCTGTCAGTGCAACAGATGGTGCGCTGACGCATGACAGACCCGATTTCCTAATCAGTTCCGCTTGTATTATTTCTCTTACATCCTGGCATTTATGCTTGGCTACTATCTTGCACGCGCTGAAGAACGGTTTGCATGGCTTTTTTGTTCTTCTCAGCGCAGTCATAGCAATGTACAGACAGATATCCGTCCCTGTGATTGCCTACTTTCCTCCTGTGCTCAAGCTGTCTTTTATTAAGGCATCGGCCAGTTTGACCTGTATACCTAGAGCCGCAGGAAAGTGGAATTTCGTAAACCACACCAGAAGCACATGCCACAGAAGGATCAGGGTGTTTGATAGTGCATGGCTCTTTAGGCTTTTGGAAATGATTAGTCATTTTGACCAGCTTTTCAGGAGCAGAGAGCACCACTCTGACGTCACTGCGTTTCGCAACCTTCTTTAGGCGATGCGAAGTGTTATGCAAGTACGGAATTACCACTGTTCGGTTGGCATTTCTGTCACTAGGGTTCTTATCCATTTTCTTTGCTTCTTTCAGCATCCGCTCGGACACAGATACAATAAGGCTGATCGAATACCCGGCTGACTCGAGGCGCGTCGCCTGCCTGCCAAAAGCCTAAAGAGCCATGCACTATCAAACACCGTGATCCTTTTGTGGCATGTGCTTCTGGTGTGGTTTACGAAATTCCCCTTTCGTGCGGCTCTAGGTACATAGGTCAAACTGGCCGATGCCTAAATGAAAGACTGCTTGAGCACAGGAGGAAAGTAGGCAATCACAGGGACGGAAATCTGTCTGTACATTGCTGTGACTGCGCTGAAAAGAACAAAAAACCACGTAAACCGTTCTTCAGCGCGTGCAAGATAGTAGCCAAGCATAAATGCCAGGATGTAAGAGAAATAACAAGCAGATCAGAATAGGAAAGCGGGTGTGTCATGCGTCAGCGCACCATCTGTTGCACTGACAGCCAAAGAAATTAATTTTCTGAGTGTGGCCATTTGAGGTCGGCAGCGCGGTAAGGTGGATTTAATGTGTGTTTCTCTCAATAAAGTTTTCAGTTGGAAGTAAGCGCTCGTGGTTTCTCAGTCTCTTTCTTCGTGTGTTTGGTTTTTTTTGCGCTTGTACGTGGTTGCAATGCACCAACTCGCCCAACAGTCCGTGCACCTGATAATATTTTGTCTATAGGTCTCCGCTCTCCTTCCCACCTCCCTCCATCTATAGATAACTAGCCTCCGGGTGGTTCCCATGGCAACTACGTACCAATTATGAACTGTCCCCAGTATCAACTTATCAACTTTAACCAATATCTGTAGAAGGTTCAGTGGTAGCGGGAAATCCATCTTTTATATTACGAAGAAAATATGTTCAGCCACCAAGGGCAGCGGCGGAGGCCGTTCTGATAGTAAAGCACTATCATGGTGCATTTGCTGCACTGACCTTAAGCTTGAGGACGAACCCTCGGCAATGCCTGGACTGCAACTCGGCCAGGGTGCCGATGCTGCGGAACAGGCCGTCCACCAAGATGGCCATGCGGTCGGACATGATGACGGCGTCGCACAGGCTGGTGGTGACCAGCAGCACGGCCGACTTGCTCAGCTGGCGCAGCACGTGCACCGACTTATAGATGGTGCGCTTCGCGAAAGGGTCGAGGCCGGTCGCCGGGTCGTCCAGCAGCAGCACCGGAGGCAGGCCCACGATGGCCACTGCCACCGCCAGCTTCCGCCGGTTGCTTGCGCTGCATCCGACAACTCGCTACAGCTCTCTTGGAGTATGCGTGCGTGAAAGCTGGGTCTACAGTTCGTCCTTTTCACAATGGCATTACTGCACTGTCTGAATCGGGTAGAAGAGAGAACTACTCGGTAAACTCATGCGCAGCCCGAATTACAGTGCACTTGTCAGTTTAACGCTCGGCGACCAAGCTGCGACCCTTCCATACTCGGAAAACCCAAGGGTACGCTTGTAACCGAGGTGCTTGAACAGTGATAACTCACTTTATGATTACTTTCATTTTTTTATTTTAATGCTCCTTCATATATGTACGTATCATTATAATGATAACCCTTTAATACGCACTATGTTTTATTGATAATTTATAAATTCCCCCCCCCCCCTTTAACAAAGCTTTCATAAAAGCGTGCGTCAAGTTTATACTCCCAGCGAACTAGTGTCACAGAAATGACTAAAACTAATGCATGCGATTCACAATAAGTCAATTCGTGTAGGCAAATCTAAATACGTCTCCCCACTACCTTTCAGTAGGAGGGAACAAAGCAGTAAAATTAGGGTAATTAAATGGCGCAAAAATTGCATGAAATTCTCTTTGCAAAAGATATCTGAATGGAACGTCTTTTACCAGCGGATGTAGTCGCAAATGACGGTGTCCGCTTCGCTCAACTGATCAATAATTGTAATTGACAGAGTCAAACAATATTGCACT
This sequence comes from Amblyomma americanum, assembly GCF_052857255.1. Taxonomy (NCBI): domain Eukaryota; kingdom Metazoa; phylum Arthropoda; class Arachnida; order Ixodida; family Ixodidae; genus Amblyomma; species Amblyomma americanum. The sequence goes on along the minus strand of NC_135499.1, from coordinate 161,935,036 downwards.
GTGCTGTTGATATGGCTGGTAAACTTGGTTTGAACTTGAGAATGCATCGTTCTATAGTCACCATGTCATCGATGTTTTAAAGCGAAACCATTATACGGCTTATAACGGCAACGAAACCAGATGCCTAGAAAAAGTGGCATCTCAAAACCCGCGCGAGCAGGCAAAGGAAAATAAAATTTCTTCCGAAGGTGCGGGGAATTGAACCCAGTACCTTTAGATTGTGAGGCGAGCACGCAACCCTTGGGGTACAAGACTGCGTTGTTGTTGTTGTTGTTGTTTTTGGCGTACAAATGTGAACCTAATACATGCCTTGTCTTACGACTGGATGTTAATGAGTAGGTCTGTGATTAGAAAGGAAGGTGGAAATTTTTTTAATCTTTTAAAAAATTACAAAGGGAATAAAAATTCAAAAATGCTTTCGCATTCAAAGCACGTGAGTAGAATTAAGTGCCTTCCGTAATTTTTGTCTCTGGCTGTTTGTATTTATTTTTATGTGCCGTAATGCTTGAGCGCTGCAGGATATGCGGTAAATAAATAAATATCAATGGCTCAAAAACTTCATGAATTTACGCATGGCGCGCACTTACGCGTTCATGACATTTCAGTCCTTTCTTGAAAAAAAAAACAACCTAATTATGCCCAATCAATATTTTATTTATCACCCGACAGACACTGACTCGAAAGATGCGGGTTCGACCCCGGCCGCGGAGGTCGCATTTCGATGGAGGCGAAATGATATAGAGGCCCGTGCACTGTGCGATGTCAGTGCAAGTTAAGAACCCAGCTGGTCGAAATTATCCGGAGCCCTCCACTACGGCGTCGCTCGTACCCTCTGTCACTATGGGACGTTAGACGCCATATAAACCTTCCAACCAACCAAACGAGCAAGCAGCAGCTTTGCTTTGCTATCACGTGGCGAAAGCCACTACGCCTGTTAGTCACCCCAGAGGAAGCGAGGAAGCGACCGAGTTGGTCTCGAAACGTTGGGCTTTAAATTAATTATTGTTTGGTGCGAGTATTTTTCAACTTTCATTTAAAACTCAACCAGGCGGATTTCTGTCGTAGAATTTCTCGATCACCCAGTGACGCATTTATGTTTTCCTGAAGGGCAGCACCAGGGAAGAGTTTATTCACACCCACCTGCAGTTGTCGATGGTGTCATCTGCGACATCGGCCAGGTTGAGCAGTGCGAACAGGTGCTCCACCAGCGTGGCCCGACTTTGATGCTGCACTCCGCGGATGAACGCGTACAGCGTCAGCGTCTGACGTACGGTGAGCCGCCCGAGGAAGGTGTCGTAGTCGGGGCAGAGGCCGGTGCACTTCTCCCAGCGGGCCACGTCTCGATGTGACACGTCGCCGATGTAGGCGACGCCCCCGCTCGGCGGCTGGATGCCCGAGAGCACGTCCAGGAGGGTGGACTTGCCGCTGCCCAGCATCCCCAGCACGGCAAGCGTCTCGCCGGGGTCCACGTGGAAGCTGACGCCCCGAAGAGCAACCACCCGGTCGTAGCTCTTCTTGAGGTCCAGCGCCAAAAGGGTGGGCTTGCTGAGGTCGTGCCGCTCGAGCACCTTGTTGACGTAGTTGCGCTCGGCCATGACGTCAGGAGAACCTTCCTTGGCGGCCGGCTCCTCGATCTTTTCGGCAGGCGCAAACCAGTGACGCATAAGGGCGTGTTCGACCAGGACGAGCAGCATGAGACAGACGAAGCCTTCGACGAACATCACCGTTAACTCCATCATGGCGCCGTCTCTGTGGAGCAGCAAGCACGAATGAGTTCTGAGCGCGTTAAGTCTCAAACGAGCTTTATTTTGCGTTTGGTTTTATGGTGCGCAAGCGGATAAGGCTATCATGCGCCAAAAACAGGGTCATAAATGTTTGCTCACATCAGTTTACACAAGCTTCTTGTTAATAATACGTCTCTATGTTGCATTCCTTACCAAATGCGTGCGGTCGCAACATTAGGCAAAGCACCCAGGATGCGGAAAACAAAAATGAAATCAGTGTGGAATAATAAATGTTCCGCCGTGAAATTACCGCAGAAAAAATTTATGGGCGTTCGGTTGGATTGATGAGGAGGGAATGCGATAGCATTCTTCTCTTGGTCGCCAATCTATTCCAGTTCGGAGCCGATTGTCTTTCTCTCCCCAATCTATTCCAATTATGATTCTATTCCAGTTCTGACTATGCAGCTACGCAAATCATGTCACATTGATTCCGGTGAGTCCTCGTACCACCATCAGCGCAGCGGTGAAGTGGTTAAACGATGCTCCACGGCACCGATATGTGGATGTTTCAAACAAAGCTACCGATGGGGTTCGCGAGACGCAGGTTGCTCTTACCGAGCAATTCGAGCAGGAACAGCGCCTGCAAACCTCATTTTTGAGCAGATGGTTAATCGGAAGGTTGTCTACTTAGCACTTTGGCCTTCTTTTGTCTGCGTAATTTGCTTCTTAGTCATAGTAATTTTTGCCCACTCATTCTTCTTCCGGCATCTCCTCCTCTCACCTTCAAGTGGAGAGGGGAACGATTCAAAAGTGCCACATGGAGAGGGGGAAATTCCCCTAAACACCACCTGCCATGGCTAGCACGTGGAAGCTTCACACAGACGCCGCGGTGCCAGGACACTTTTCGCCTTCATGGCCCTCCTAGTGCTATCGCATTAAAAGCCGAACCAATGCCCGCATCAGCCACGGATAGTGTTCTGCTAAAGCCGACTCGCCTATGGAACGAGGTGGTCGACAGCGGCTCCACCGAGGTGCGGTTGCTCTCGTAGTAGGTGGCGCAGCAGTAGCGAAGGCCAGTCATCATGATGGCGGCCTCTTCGGCACTGTTCCGCACGTAGGCGCACACGTCGTAGATGAGGCCCGTGTCGGACGTGTGCGAGCAGTAGGCGTTCTCCAGGGCCAGCTGGATCACCTTGACGTGTGCCCACGAGGCGCTGAAGGGCGGGCAGAGGTAGAGGAGCCAGAGCAGCGGATCCCTCGGGTGCTCTGTGCTAATCAGATCCTGACCGCGCTCTGCCTCGACCATGTACAGTTGGTATCCCAATGTGGACACGACACCTGCATGCGCGAAAACAGCAAGTTGTATCCCCAGAGCTCGAAAAGATGCGTTGCTGCTTCCGCTCATCACAGCTAGACGCGGACGGGACATGCTCGCACTTGATAGGCGCCGGCCTCGCTAAGAGATGAGGAGATGAGGAGCTGAGCTAGTTGGCATATAGGTGATGAAGGAATTAATCGAAAAGGCGAACGACAAAAAGATAGGCACACACCATGAAGCCGTACTGACAAATGTGATTAAAGCACAGCTACAGGAACACTCTTGCTACACTCCATTATTACAACACTAAGTTTAGCACTTCCTGTTGGACTAGTTGCTCTTCCATGATATTTGACGAACGGGGATGGAAGCGCTAACATCCACGTCGTCCTTCTGATTGTCCTTTGTCTTTTTACACTGGTTCATCAAAGACGTAAGTTGACGACATAATAATAATAATTATAATAATTGGTTTTTGGGGAAAGGAAATGGCTCAGTATCTGTCTCATATATCGTTTTAACAGGGTGAAGTTTGGGTCACTGACCAAGTCAAAAACAAACGAAAATGACGTTTCGGGTCCCGTACGGGACCCTTGTTCACAATAAGACTGTCAAAGAAGAAGGCGGGATTATATAGTCTTCAGGATTGTTCCTAATCTTTTTGCGTAGATATGATGAAAGGAGCCTTGATTCCTGTTCAAAGTACCCTTCGTCGTCTGGATGACTAATGATTCTAGATGCAGTCTTTTCAAATTATTTCTTTCTGTGGCTACAATCTCCGCCTCGTCCCAGGCTATCTCTTGGCCAGTGTTCTGCACGTGCTCGGCGATAGCGTTCTTTTATGCGCGATGGTTCCTTACGTCGCCTTGATGGTCTTTCATTCGTCGCTGGAAGTTCCCGGTTTCGCCGATATAGACGGATGTGTAGTCATTGCAAGGAACTTGGTAAACCACACCAGGAAATTTGGCGCGAGGCAGGGGGTCCTTTACGTTCACAAGTTCGGCACGTAGCTTGCTTGTTGGCACGTGGGCGATGTGCACTCCGTGCTTCCTGAAGATTCGGGAAAGGGTTTCACTGACTCCAGGTACATAAGGAACAGCAGCACGCTTCATGGTTTTTGCGCTTCCATCTCGTTGTCCCCTCGTGCGTTGCAAGTTTTTAGACATATTGTTCACAAGGTTCCTGGGGTAACCGTTACGCTCGAGATCCCTTTTTATCACCTTAAGTTCGTTGCTGAAGCTTTCCGGGTCTGTGCAGACATTTCTTGCACGGTTCAGTAGTGACGAGATAACTGATCGCTTGTGAGCCAAGGGGTGGGGCGATTCAAAATCGAGATATCGTCCGGAGTGCGTCGGCTTTCGGAACACGCTAAAACTTAAGCGGCACGCGGCACGCTTGACATTGATGTCCAAAAACGGGATGCTGCCATTCATTTCCTCTTCCACGGTAAAATTTATAGACTTATAATTTATAGAATTTATAAAGGGTCCCGTACGGGACCCGAAACGTCATTTTCGTTTGTTTTTGACTTGGTCAGTGACCCAAACTTCACCCTGTTAATATGCTTCATCCTGACCAGACGGTATTCCGTCGAACGTTAGACTACTCATATATCGTTGGACACCTGAACCGCGCCGTAAGGTGATGCTGAATTTTCGGTGCTCACAGAGCGCGACTGAACCGTACGCTAACTCCAGGGGACGCGATGTTTCAGAGCGAAACCAGTGGCTGAGCAGTAGTGGTAAGAAAATGACTGCGCGTTGTTTTCCATTTTATCCACTTTCAGCAAAACTGCACGGAGGACAACATCGGATATACAACTTTGTTCGCAGTGATATCGCATTGGCGAGAAAAGTGGACAGTGCCAGGACTTCCCGCCTCCGGGAGCATGTAATGATCAGAGGAAAGGGGCACAGATTGTGACAAAGCAACGATGCTGCGAATGTAGGCTGCGATAGAGAAGACGTCTCTCACTTGAGCGCACTTCTGGAGCTCGCCCTGCAAGTTAATCAAGCGAACTAAAAAGGCGTTCTAACATCATTTGTGAATGATGCAGACTTATTTGCGCTGAGACCCGCCGCGATAGCTCATTGGCTTTGGAGTTATATCCCGGCAGTGGTGAACGTATTTCTACGGAATGCAAAAACGTCCGTGAGCTGTGTGATGCAAGCGCACGTTAAAGAAACCCAGGTTATCCTCGAAGAAGCAACGTGGCTGGGCCACCTCGGTCGCTCGACCTTTCGGCGGGATCACAACCTGCCCATCGGATTGTGAGCAAACTGCGCACCATGGCAGGTGGCAGTTAGATTAATGAATGGTCACGAGAGGTTGCTCGGGAAGAGCAACCTAAGTCTCACAAGCTCCGCGGTGTCAGCACCCTTCGTCTCAGGGAAGTGGCGCATCGCTTAACCGCTGCAGCACTGCGCCAGGAGTGGTATGGGGACTCCCCAGGATCAATGAATGTAAAGTAGAGTATGACCGATTCCGCATATATGGACATTTGCCCATTAACGCTATCTCCTTAAGGCAGAGCCTAAGTGTTCCCTCCAGATTTTTTTTTGTGTTAGAATACTGGTGTAGAAATGGAATTAATGGTTAAATATCGAATCTTGTCGAATGTCTGAAAAAACGACATCCCGCTCTGAAGAATTAAGGCTCATCTGTTGCAACTGAAATCTTTCACGAAAGCCACTGGCTGAGTGGCAAGATTCAAGAAAGAATTGCGTTGTGCGACTGCTTTCTATGCTTCAAAAGAATCATAGAAAGTATTTATACTTCCGATCGACGACTAATACCTCTGTCGAGCGCACAAGTGCACTTACGGGAGGTGCACTCCGGCACCTTGAGTGACGCTTTAGGCACCGCGGTGATAAAAAGAGAGGCACAGTGTCACTCGTAAGGAAAATGGCGACGAACAACAGCGGGAAAAACAAGTTTTGAAAATTGACTGACGTACCCGCCGCGGTGGCTCAGTGGTTAGGGCACTCGGCTACTGATCCGGAGTTCCTGGGTTCGAACCCGACCGCGGCGGCTGCGTTTTTATGGAGGCAAAACGCTAAGGCACCCGTGTGCTGTGCGATGTCAATGCACGTTAAAGATCCCCAGGTGGTCGAAATTATTCCGGAGCCCTACACTACGGCACCTCTTTCTTCCTTTCTTCTTTCAATCCCTCCTTCATCCCTTCCTTTACGGCGTGGTTCAGGTGTCCAACGATATATATATATATATATATATATATATATATATATATATATATATATATATATATATATATATATATATATATATATATATATATATATATATATATATATATATGAGACAGATACTGCGCCATTTCCTTTCCACAAAAACCTTTTATTATTATTATTATTATTATTATTATTGACGCGGGAGCACGCACACACAAAAACGAATGATTTTTAAAGGAAAATAATGAACAAATACAAGAAAATCAAGACGACGCTTGAGCTATGCCATAAGAGGAAATGGGATAGCGCCTTTATGTATTTTTTAATTACTATAACATCAGTGCACATCCTCAACACACCGTACTGTCATACACACCACAACGCGTTCACTTGGTGCCCCTCTAACACGCTTGAACGAACGACTCTGTAGCATACGCGGATCTTTGAGCCGGATCTTTATAAATACGATGTAATTTTACTTCTTGGCCTGCACAGCATTTGGCGAAGCAGGATGGCTGTACGACACTGCGATGAAGATGCGCGGTCTGTCCGAGATCACTTCAAAGAAAACATATTTAAGCTGGGTGAAGTGTACAAGGAGCTATGTTTTGGAGATGAAGTTATCGACTTGACGGAAGAGTTGTGTTCCTTGAAACAGTTTTGATTTTCTCACGTGGGTGAAACGCATGTCCGCTCTTGAAGTTTGAGAGTGTAGCGCAGAACATGTTTGCGATCTGTTGTAAACTGTCGAAACAGGCAATAAAGACAAAAAAAAAGACTGTAGCATACGCGTTGCGTGCTCGCCTGGCATGCAGTGGGCCTGGGTTTGAACCCCTATGCCAGTGAATTTTCTTTCATTTGAAATTTCTGGCAATGTTTAAGTCACGTCTCTGAGGCCTTCCTCTCAATCATCCTCAATCGACGGCACTTCGACCGAACGAACAGTATACGCTATCGCGTAAAAATTTAGGGGGCCGCTTTGTTCAGCTAAGTGCGGTGAGGAGAAAGCCTTTAGCGCGGTATTGCTGCTTGTGTCACTGATGTGTGGTCAAGATGCTGATTAAGTACACAATACTTTTCGAATCTTAAATGCTGGAGAGACACTGGGGGGCGTTTGAGAGGCATCCGTCTGATTCGGCCCCTTACTGCAAACTCTCCAGCGTCCTAGACGAGGAGAACTACATATTAGTTGGTAGGAAGTAGCGTAGTCGTTGGCACGCTCGGCTGCGGAACGGAAGGATGGTGGTTCGAGTCCCATCGTGCACAAAGGTTTTTTTTTTCATATCGAGTTGCTGAAGAGCGTAACGGAAGGAGGCACGGACGGACACGGTCGCTAGCATGAGCCATTAAAGGCTTTCGCCTTAAAAGCCAGGACCAGCCAAAAAGAGCTCCTAGTAATAATAATAATAATAATAATAATTGGTTTTGGGGGAAAGGACGGCGCAGTATCTGTCTCATGTATCGGCGGGCACCTGAACCGCGCCGTAAGGGAAGGGATAAAGGAGGGAGTGAAAGAAGAAAGGAAGAATAGGTGCCGAAGTGGAGGGCTCCGGAATAATGTCGACCACCTGGGGATCTTTAACGTGCACTGACATCGCACAGCACACGGGCACCTTAGCGTTTTGCCTCCATAAAAACGCAGCCGCCGCGGTGGGGTTCCTAGCCTATCAAGAATTTTCACAACAAACATGGCGGCGCACCGAGGAGTTGCATCGGATCTCGTTCCTTTGGTAGGGTTGTTTGGTATGAAAATCTAAGAAACCTTTTTTTTTTTAAGAGCGTTGCAGCCTGTAAAATAAACTCGTCAGTGCTTCTTTTGTACATTCCATTTTGTGCCTTTGAAGTGGCTACTGGCGAGGCTACATATTCGGCCAGCGAAGTGTATTCCGTAAACGCACTCTCAGCGGAGTTCACTCGGTTTAGCTCTGCAAGAGTACATTTACGGCGAAGCGCACTTATCAGGGGTATTAACGGCAGTTATACTATAAGGAGAAATGCGGAAATTAGCTAGGTACTCACCCGTGAAGAATGTCAAGGCGTTCACCACCAAGAAACCGGAAACGATGGAGTCCGTTAAAAATGAGTAGAAGTAGACAAAAGGCAGCATACTGTGCATGTGCATCACGTGGATAGCGATGCTCATGATAGCTGGAACAAAAAAGAATAAATTTGATCTTAAGCCCAAGGAAATAGAAAAAATTGAAATGGGAAAATTGTAAGGTACTGTCAAGCAAATATTGAAGGTAACGGTCTATTTTCTTATATGTAGAAATATCTTTCTTTTAAAGTGTTTCCATCACAGGCATCGAACAGTTAAGACTGCCATAGAAAACCAATGTGAAACTCATTTGACAATAGCAAAAACGTTAATAGAAAAAAAATAGAAGGCTGCCGTCGGGTGATCTGCGAATATATTGATCGTTATAGTGAAATCTTACATTTGCGTTCATAAACAGTCTCCCGCTCAAAGATGATTTTGTCCAGAATTGTTGGGTATGGCGCGGGCAGATTTTGAAAGTATTCTACTCTCGTGGCATATAGAGGCAAAAGCCATAGGCGCAAAAAGATTTTTTTTACAGACTTTAATCCGAGCCCCCTGCAAATTGACATCAAAACTCTTTGCTAGCCTTGTCTGTGTGAAGTTTAGCGTCTTACGGAAGCTCGACAAAAAAAAAAAAAAATCCGAGCAACACTTAAGCTCCGCCATAAGGGCATGACGCGATAGTGTTAATGGCTCTATTAAGCGGCCTAGGTTCCTCTTTGCATATCACTTCGACGGACACTGTCGGACAAGACACAGAAGGCCTCCCTTCAAACAAGGCGAACGAATCTACCTCGGTGGCCTAGGATTCAGGGCCAAATGGGCGCGGAATCGATAGCCATCTTGCCCCGATTTTGCTTTCAGTGTAATTAATTTATTTTAATTATTACGAGTCATAATGGCATTTGAGTCAAGTTGCGACTTCATATTCACAATTTAGGTGCTATTTTAATCTCTTTTTCAATCCGCCGCTCCACGTGTGACGTCACTAACTTTTCGAACAACTCGCATTTTCTCGCAAGCCGCGGTGGCTCAGTGGTTAGGGCGCTCGACTACTGATCCGGAGTTCCCGGGTTCGAACCCGACCGCGGCGGCTGCGTTTTTATGGAGGAAAAACGCTAAGGCGCCCGTGTGCTGTGCGATGTCAGTGCACGTTAAAGATCCCCAGGTGGTCGAAATTATTCCGGAGCCCTCCACTACGGCGCCTATTACTTCATTTCTTCTTTCACTCCCTCTCTTATCCCTTCCCTTACGGCGCGGTTCAGGTGTCCAGCGATATATAAGACAGATACTGCGCCATTTCCTTTCCCCCAAAAACCAATTATCGCAAGCCGCCGGCGTCGTCGGATTTTCTACTGAACAAGAGCCTGAACGCTGTCGCGTTAACGATGCAGGCGACAACTGTTCGCAACGAGAATTCAAGAGAAAGGGGATTATGTACACTTGACAAGAAATTAGTAGTGTGCACGAAATTGTACAGAAACTTTCTCCTCATGGGGAGCGTGACAAAACTTGGAAATAATCCGCACTTGTAGGGACAGATATTGAGAAGTAGATCAGCATAGCTCTCGTTTGTAGACGCACTCCAATTGTTCCATTACTTAGAATCTTTCTCAGTATAAATAACTTCTTAAACATACTAGCCCAACGGGGACAACATGAGGAACCAACTAGCTCAACAGTATGCCTTTGCTTTTGTCTTTCTCAAGGCACTGCTTCGACCTTGTGTGTCAGGACTGCGGCGTTCGGACATAACCTAAACCGTCTGCCTTAAATTAAGAATAAGAAGAGATAAAAGTTACCGTAGCTGCGGAAGTACTCGTAGAAGATGAAGGTCGGGAACAGCATGCACATCAGGCCCACGAGAGCGATGAACATGTCCCAGACGTAGTTGGCCAGCCAGTACATGGCTGGTGACACTCCCGACACGAACTGCATGCGCTTCGAATTGCTGACGCGGTCATCGATGGGGAAGAAGATGAAGCTGGCGGTGGCCACCGAAATGGCCGCCGGCAGTAGGATGAAGGTCATGAGTCTCAATGACACCATGTTGCTGAGGTCTTCGGCATACTTCGCGTTCTCCGGGCGCCTTGAACTGATAAGCCTCTTGCCCCCTTTTAATGGCCGAAGCACGGCCAGCACGTTGTCGCTGGAGTCTTTTGTTATTTTCTGCAGCAGTGCGGTGGAGATAACATTGATGGACAACGACTGCGTGTGGAAGGAATCGCCGCTGAACCACGCCACGGCTTTTCCCATTTTCGCGTCATTCTTGTCGGCGACAAACTGGGCCCCGAAGAGGTAGTCGCTGTGGCCGCCACGCTTCCTCTTCTCATGGGCAAGCAATGCTTCAAAGTTCGGCACTTTGTCCACGGCAAAATCTTGGGACTGGATGTATTTCTGGTACCCGGCTTCTGCTACGTCCCTTGACCCGTCATCGAAAGTGACGAACGCTTTTTCGGATTTCCGGAAGGAGCTCAAATCGTAGGCAATGTTGTCTGCAGTGAATGGTACTGACACCTGAGGTCCGGTAGTGGTCTCGAACTCACCGCGTAAAGTCAGGATCACTGTGGGCACGATGAAGCAGAACATAGGCAACGCCAGGGTCTGCCAGGTGTAGTGACGCCGCTTGTAAATCATTGCCACGAACAGTTGTCCCAGACCGGGCTTCTCCGGTTTGAGGTCGTAGACTGCCTTGACATGTTCCTGGATCTCTATGGACGACTCGTACTTCTCCCCACCAGCAATTATGCCGCCTTGGTCTTCCGTGAGCACGGTCATGTTGGCCCCGCTATAGGCGACATCTTCGGTAATGCCGTATTTCTTGTCGGGACCTCCGGGACCCGCGGCACCCCCGAGACCCCCCGCCATACGAGTCTTGTACTGATAGTCACCGGAGTCCATTTCCAGTACGATGCGAAAGAAAATATCCTCCATTGTGACAAAGCTGATTGTGAAAGATGTGATGCCGAAAGCGGCTTGGTTAGCTTCTAGCCCTTTCAGCGCAGTCGCCACCGGTGTGTAGTCATCGTGGTGTCCAAGACCAATGGCCGCGAAGGCTCTCTGGTCTTGGAGGACGCGGGCTTGTGGTATGGTATGGCGAACGTTGGCTAAGACACCTTTGCCATTGAACTGGGGACCTTTCATCACTCGTACAGTGTATCCCCAGCCATAGCGCTTCTGTATAAAGTCGGTGGTGCCGTAGCACTTGTGGGCGGCGTAGCCCAAGACAGCAAGCCTGTCGGCTCTTCTGTCAACTTCGTACACGTTTTGCGTTGCTGCAATGATGCACATTGTACTTTTCAAAGACATTAGAGCATTCCAAGCTGTATTCCTTGCCGCTGGGACCATCCTGACCATGACTTCATCCATGACGAGAACCTTCGGGCAGGTCATGAGTGCAATGGCAAGGCTCAGGGTCTTTTGCTGAGATCTGTCCAGTTTGAAGCACACGGTGTTCATAATTGGCTCAAGCTGTAGCATGTCTCGCACCTTAGCCAGCTGGGTGTCCAACACAACGTACGCCTCGTGCCTCATTGAGCCAAAAAAGACAAGGTGCTCGTAAACCGTCAGCTCGAGGAAGAGCACGCTGCGTTGCTGGACGTAGGCGACATGCTGTCTCGCCAAGGCGGTCTGAAGAGCCATGTCGTATCCAAACACGCTTACTTGGCCAGCACTCGGGGGCAGAAAGCCCGTGAGAATTTTGCACAGGCTTGTTTTCCCCGCCCCGCTGGGAGCCACAATACCCAGGATCTCCCCGTTGTATGCCTTGAAGTTCGTGTCACGCAGAACGTGTCTCTGCTTCCCTTCGTACTCGAGCTGGCTGACGGTGACAACGGCTTCGCCGGGCGGGTACTTCTGGAAGTGGTATCCGTCGGGTGCTTTCGGTTCAATTACCTTCACGCTACCCTGCGTGCCCGGTAGCCAGTAGCTAGTGGTGAACGGAAACCACGGCTCCAAGGGAACGCCGATGGCATAGGTAAGCACATTGCCGAAGTACCAAATCATAATGGCGACCAAGATTGTGTAGGCCAGCATAACGATCCAAATCTCGGCCATTTTCACATTGTCCAAGCCGAGAACTTCTTCGTTCACACTTCCGAAAGTGTACTCCTCGCCTGAGAGATGAACAAAGATGAAAATGCAATGAAAGGGCTGCAACACATGAAAATGCATGCAAGTGCCATACTTTGCTTCTAGCTCATCGATATGGAATTTGAGTTTATTTTAACATACTGCACGACAATGGTTTGGTCCAAGCAGGAGAAGCTTCATGTGAATACAATATAGGTATACAAAGCATGATGAAACTACAAAGACTTGATGACATGCATTATATGACACTATATTATGAAATTATTCACCATTGTAAAGAAACAGTACAGTTAATATAGAAGGTATAAATTTAACTCCCTTAAGTCATCTCTCTTGTCGAGTCCACCCTAGCTGTGAAATTATAGTTGTGGAATCTGCGTTAGAAAACTGGCTCAATAAGTGCATTACATGAGCCCCTTTCGCCCTTTCAGAGCGGTGGCGCTGAGACGGTATTCTACGCAGGTGGGATACTTGTGTGAAATATAGGGTATAGTCACTTCATCGCATGTGCGTCCCGGCATTACGTGCACAGCTGTATCTGTGCGGTTTAGAATCAGTGCGAAAAGCAACGATTAAGGGCATCAGCTTTTATGGGAAGAATATGGCCCCGGAGAAACGCCCCTACTCTGGCTGGGCAGCACAATTATTTAAAACAAGAAAGCATGTCATGTTCCTTCCCTGGGACGACACTAGCAGTAACATTTGTTTCAGCTTGTACAGTGTAGTGGGACTGCAATGAATTTCCAGACTTCCCGTCGTCCTCCGGGGGTAAATGGAAAGGAGTAGGTAATAATCTTATCTCTCGCTATATAAGAGCGGTAAAGCGGATCGTGTGGCTTGAATCATAGAAGAGGCGCCTCACCAGGGCAGAGAGAATTTGCGTGGACAGTACTGGCGCCGCGCTTTCTTCCGGGTTCTCAAAAAAGTAACTTCAAATTGGATGGCTCTGCATAATTTCGACCACCTGGGGATCTCAGTTGGAAGCCAACAGACACCAAAACAAAGCTATTGAAGGACTCTGCCGAAACCAGGGAGCATGAGGGATGTTTTTTTTAACTTTTGCTGCTGATCATTGGAGATTAATAGCGTAATTATTTTATCGCTTAGTATAACTGATTATAAACCGGAAGAAAAAGCAGCCACATTCCTCTGGTGGGATCCGAACCCACGAACCCAGCGTTTCGTGTCCCCGGCTGGTCGAAATTATTCCAGAGTCCTCCACTACGGCACCTCTTTCTTCCTTTGTTCTCTTAGTCCCTCCTTCAACCATTCCCTTACGGCGCGGTTCAAGTGTCCGCCGAGATGTGAGACAGATACTGCGCCATTTCCTTTCCCCAAAATAATAATAATAATTAATAATTGTTTTTTTGGGAAAGGAAATGGCGCAGTATCTGTCTCATATATCGTTGGACACCTGAACCATTTCCCCAAAAACCAGTTTTCAATTTTCTGTGTAAGCAAGCCAACCGACACCGAAACAAATCGATTGAAAGTCTCTGCCGAAACCAGGGAGCATGAGGAATGTTATTTTTAACTTGTGGGGCTGATCAATGGAGATTAATAGCGTAATTATTTTATTGCTTAAGATAACTGATTATAAACCGGAAGAAAAAGCAGCCACATGCCGCTGGTGGGATCCGGACCCACGAACTCTGTGTTTCGTTGTCCCCAAGTGGTGAAATTATTCCGGAGCCCTCCGGAAAATAAATAAAATAAAATTATTTTTCCGTGCAGCACGCGTTGTAAAGGTGTGACATAAAGCGAAGAGAAAGCTCACCTGTAATGGCCGCGCATCCTATGATTCTAAAGCACCAGTGGAGGCCCATGCAGGGCGAAAATGCGGTCAGAAGCTTTGTGGTTCGACCCAGGGTGATGTATTCGCCAGCGTAGCCGTCGAAATCTTCAAAGGCGTACCAGGGTACCAGGTAGGCTGTCAGCCAGTAGCAGAGGGCGAATAGCACCGCAGCCGTCGCATTTCTGAAGAACAGCGACACCAGCATGGCCTTGAGGATGTACATCACGGTGAATATGACAAATATGATGACGACCACAAACTTGTCGATGCCCATAAGGTAGGTCTGGGCGTGTTCGCCGCTTTCCCAGTTGGGAGCCACCAGCATGTGAGTCAGATTGCACAAGACGGCAACGAGGCCGACCATCATGGAGGCGATGAAGTGGCCCAGGAAATAGATGGCGCTGTTCAAACCGACGAAGCGCAGTTTCTCGCGCATGCCGCTGTGGTGTTCCTCGACGAGACGGCCCACCAGGGTGCAGAAGGGGATCATGTAGCCAATGCCAGCTCGGAGAGCAGTGAAGCCATAGCGCGATCTGGAAAAATGCAGAGAGCGAGAAGAACAACGAAATTGAGTTCCAAGAAGGTAGTGAACACGACAGAGAAAGGGGGGAGGGGGGGGGGGGCTCTTTGACAGAAGGTGACTGCGATATGTCATCGCGACAGGACAGAGACGAAACAAACTTATTTGGTAGACGATCACGGTATGTCATGCTAAAGTCCGGTTGACAGGTCCAAGCATGCAACCCCAGCTTACGTATAGAATTGTCCGACTCATTTTGCTGCTCCTGGCCCTTCAAGGATGGGAATACAGGGGCCTTCGCCGGTTGTGGCGGGGGCTCCCTGCCACAGGGGTATCTGTTGTGCATGCCGTCGCACTCGCCGCTTCGCTGATTAGACTACACTGCAGTTAGATGACGGCTGTTGGGACGCCATCTTCTAGGGACCATCTCTCGGCCTTAACGACGACGGAACTTCGTCTAATGGGACTAGTAAGGCTTTCGCCTTAATAATGTTTATGAAGTCGAATGCTCATATTATTATAATTTATTAGCTATTTTGTGTACCTTGCCAAAACCATGTGCATCACTTGTGTTAGCCGGCGTTGTGGCGAAGTGGTTACGGTGCTGGGCTGCTAACACGGAAGACGCGGGTTCGATCCCAGTCGCGGTGGTCGAATGTCAATGGAAGCGAAATGCTAGAGGCCCGTGCACTGTGCACGTCATTGCACGTTCAAGAACCTATCAAGAAATTATCCGGAGGCGTCCACTACGGCGTCCCTCATAGCTCGAGTGGCTTTAGGGTGTTAAAACCTCATAACTAAAACTTCTGTGTTGGTGTTATACTGGTCTGCCTGCATTTGTATACTGCAAAAATCTTCATTCTTTATGACAGTGGCCATTTTAACCACCCAATAGGCTTACAGCAGGATTTTGTTAATAGCACTACCTAAAACGGTATCAATAAGAGCTTAACGGAATAATGGCGCAGATCAAGTGACAGGACAGCAGGAGAGCACAAACACACACAAGCGCCGTGATTATGTTCGTGATTAGATTAGGTTTTAGCTTGTGCCGTCCCGTCTTTTACCTCTTGTTTTTTAATAATAATAATTGGTTTTTGGGGAAAGGAAATGGCGCAGTATCTGTCTCATATATCGTTGGACACCTGAACCGCGCCGTAAGGGAAGGGATAAAAGAGGGAGTGAAGGAAGAAAGGAAGAACAGGTGCCGTAGTGGAGGGCTCCGGAATAATTTCGACCACCTGGGGATCTTTAACGTGCAGTGACATCGCACAGCACACGGGCGCCTTAGCGTTTTTCCTCCATAAAAACGCAGCCGCCGCGGTCGGGTTCGAACCCGGGAGCTCCGGATCAGTAGTCGAGCGCCCTAACCACTGAGCCACCGCGGCGGGTTTTTTCCAGTTAGTCATTTAAGACAGGGATGTTCCACGTGCTGCGGTAGAGCTTATTGCTCTCGTCATGTTGTTTGCCTTGTGTGATATGATGATTTGCCGCTTCGCACATCGCGTCCATGTGCATCACTGTTTCATTATTGTTCACAGTTTGGGCGTCTTGCTTGGTATAAATTCGGCATATTGGCAGCCAAACAATAAAGTTGTAAGTGGCGCTTGTGTGTGTTTGTGCTCTTCTGCTGTCCTGTCACTTGATCTGCGCCATTATTCCATTAAGCATGTCTGACCAACTTGCCCAATCCTTTACGCTTCTTAACCAATAAGAGGTCCAGTCAGTACCTGCATTTATTTCTCGCAAATAGCACATTGCACATAGTGTCTGGAAGTCTCGCTGTCAGTTATTCAAGCAACGAGTGCCCATTCGCACACGCCGTACTAATTAATCTTAGCGACCTGGATTTGCGACAGCAGTTACGCTTTCCCAACAATCACTCACCTGACATCCTTGGGATAAGGGCCCTCTGGTACCCGGTTCGTGACGATAGTGTACTGGCGCTCCTGTGAGCTCAGTTCCTTGCGCACTATGGTCATGTGCCCCTGCGCTAGCGCCATCTGCAAGAATGCCACCGACTCGCGCTGCGTCAACGTTGACGGCAGTGGCTCCAACAGCTTGATGCTTTTCGCGCGCTGCGACAGGTAGCGGAAGTCGTCGTACAGGCTCACGCGGAACTTGAGATCTCTCGGATAGCCACTGGCCAGGAGCCGCCGATTGGACGGCTCGAAGGACAAGAGCTCGACTCCCACGATGCGTTGCTCGGGTCCTCGCTTGGGCACAGGCACCACACGTTTGAACACGTTCGCCATGGCTTGCATGTTGGAGTAGCCCCTGGTCGTCGGTGGCTCCGAGGGAAACGCAGTCTTCATCAGCTTTTGCGCGTGTTCGGAGTTTGGGGTGTACATAATCTGCGAAAACATGTGGAGGTATGGCATTAACGGATATACACACACGCACACAAAAAAGAATCGCTGAACCTAGGTCACAAGAACATTCAACTTCAAAATTGATTCGAAGAAAAATTTTACATGGATGATGCTACCCTCCTATTCACTAGAAAGGAACGCCTCTGGTGCTGGACAGGCGCTCTCCTCCGTCCGTGTGCGATAACCCTCCCCCGCGGTCTTACCCGTGCAGAGGAGGTTGTGCTCCGGAGGATCCGGGTCGGGGTTGCCCTCACTTGCCGTCACACGGACATGCCCTCAATTTCGCCATTTATATCCCCGCCTAGGGCGTCCATTCTGCAACTCACAAGACACTGAGGCTGACATTCACCACTTGTGGGTTTGCCCGGCGCTGAAGCCAACGAGAATTCGGCACCTGGCAACAGCGGGTCTCCCGCCGAACAACACGTCCTCATATATTGCTTGGAAGCAGGGGCTACACCACCGCTCCCTCCTCGCGTTCATTAGATCGGCCCACCATTTTTCATTCATTTAACACCCCCACTCCTTTTTCATTCTGCATCCCCACCTCCCTTATGCCCTGAGGTAATAAATAACGTTATAAAAAAAAATAGCGCTAAATAGGCTGTCAAACTTGGCGTAAATGATTAGGACGGAGTGGACAACAGCTGACAATTTCATTACTTGCCCGACACCGTGCTTAATTACTTTTCATGGTTGGCGTGTGATTTTCTCACCAGTTGGGGCGCTCGAAAGACGCTCAGGTTCCGCTCATCATACACACTCGCCGCCGTGAACCGTAGGGAGCTGTTGTCGGATTCGGATGGTTTCAAGTAGGGCCGGTCGTTCTCGATGCCCGCGAAAGACAATACCACGAGGAAGACTTCGGCCAACGCGAGGAAGTAGTGCCGCTTGATGAGCTGCACGAAGACGTCCTTCCATATGATGGCGGTGATCTGCGCCAACACGCCCATGGCCCTGCAAAGGGAAGGATTAGTTAGGTAACTAGTGGAAAGCGGAGTGGCGGACGCACATTAATTCACTTGGCGCAAGAACGACATCCCACTTGAAAAACAGTAGAGAATGTTTTGCCATCACAACAGACTTTCTAACAGTATTTTGAGGCTAGGACTTGTGATGGCAGAAGTACTTTTAACGGCGGAAGTTCTTAGTAATGCGGAATTTAGGATCCTTAATATTTTTGTACTAGGACTTGTTTGGTTTATGGTTTATGGGGGTTTAACGTCCCAAAGCGACTAAGGCTATGATGGACGCCGTAGTGAAGGGCTCCGGAAATTTCGACCACCTGGGGTTCTTTAACATGCACATACATCGCACAGTACACGGACCTCTAGAATTTCGCCTCCATCGAAATTCGACCGCCGCGGCCGGGATCGAACCCGCGTCTTTCGGGCCAGCAGCCGAGCGCCATAGACACTCAGCCACCGCGGCGGCTACTAGGAGTTGTGATGGCAGAAGTACTTTTACCTGACAGCCGATTCTTAGTACTGCGTATTCTCAGGATTCTTAATTGAAACATTTGAACTTCGTTATAACGAAGTTGAAGGAGCCCGGCGATTGCTTCGTTATAGCCGTACCTTCGTTGTAGCCAGTTTTGAGAGAGCTTCAAAGGGCAATCGTCATTCTTTCGTTGTAGCCACTATTCCGTCAGAAACCGTTTCGTTATAACGAGGTTCAACTGTAGCCATGACTTCGTTATAGCCCGTTTTGACAAAGCTTCCAAAGGGAATTGTCATTTCTTCGTTATATTCATTATTTCGTTCTAAACAGTTTCGTTATAACGGGGTTCGACTGTACTACAGAACGGATTGTAGTTAGCCCAAAACGAGAGAATTTTGTCCTATTTTTGGAATAACTCCGGCGTCATGTGAAGCTGGGAGGAAGTGTGTGCCGCACAACCAGTAGACGCAGAAAGACAAGCCTTTTAGTTAGCTGCTAGTTTAATTTGAACAGTAACTCTTCTTCAGCTTCACTTCACCCATAGAACGCATATAGAAGGCCTACTATACGATTTTTGACCACACATTGGCAGCCACGGCTGGCTGCCCGGGGATAGCTAGGGGTCAGCAAAAATAAAATAATCGGTACCATTTGCAACGTCCCAAGAGGATAGGAATACGAAGGACAGCCAGATGTACAGCAATGTCTCGCTACCTTTCAGTTTGCTTTTACCCATAACCGAATAAATAGTTACCCTCAATTTCGAAATACAAAAGGAATAGAATGCGTATTAAGTCGCTTTATTGCTCAGAGTTGTGCGAAAAAATGAGTTGAGGTCGAGGCAGTAAAAGCACGCGAACGGTTCAAGATCGCAAAAGAATTGGAGGGGACAATTAAGCTTCGCCTTAAGGGTACGGCGCGGTAGCGTATTTGGTTAATTCCCATATGTGCAGAAGGAGATTCTCTACTTTACATTGAAAGACCCCCGAGAGTCGTCATACTTCTCCTGGCGCAGTGGTGCAGCGGTTAAGCGATGCGCGACTGCCCTGCAATGGCAGGTGCTACCACCTGCCATCGCAGGTGGAATTTTACTGCCACCAGCCACGGTTGACAGTTTGCTCACTACACGGTGGCCAGGTTGCGATGAATCTGCAACGTCACGTGACCTATATCACGTGACCTGCCTCCTTAGGTTGCACAACGAATCCTTTAACTCTGTCGCGTTAAAACTGTCCTGTCGACAAAGCAAGCCTATGCTCTAGCTCGTCGCGACGTCAAGAATAGCACTAGGTGAGTCTAATGCGCGGACATATACGGCTAAAGGCACACGCGTTAACGTTAGTCTTCGGAACGCGAGCCACAAAAAATTAGCTCCTGTTTAACTACTGCTGAGCCTGGTTAGAGAGTGAAAGTTGCGGTCTATCGGGCAAGTATACGCGGCTTGGCCTCTGTAACGTTGAGTGCGTTCCGCACACTGGGTAGGCAGCGCGCCCACCCTGCCACCCAGCTAGGTGGCAGTTAAATTAACGGTTGATCGCGAGAGGTTCACTCAGTGAACGCTGCGGCCTATTGTACCTCAAATTACCGGCGAAATGAAAGGTCAAATGTCAAATTCAAAGGTCAGAGGTCGAAGGTCAAGTGGTGCGACATCATGGTGGACCACATATGGTAAGGCCTATAGCCACACTTGACCTCGGGGATATCGGCTTTACCTATAGCGTAGTGAAACTTTCGCTTCAAAACCTAATTTTTCTCCGCAGTCTTGAAGCGTGGCCTGACATTATATAGAGTGCACTTTGTACGCTGTGCAAGCAAGACCAGAGCCACCTCAGTTTCATGACTACAAGATAAAATGAAAATAAATAAGGCTTTAATGCGACAGCAATAAAAGCCTCGCGAAAAAATGTGTTATCGTTCATAAAATTCGCCCATTGGTTGGAAGGAACTGACATCACCAGGCGTCAACTGCTTCTAATGCTACCCCATTGCCAACACATAAAATAATAAGGTGTCCCTGTGAATTCTGTCACGGCTTATTCCCCGTTCCGAAAACTTCTTTGAGCACCTGTGCGTATACGGCATTTCCGTGCGGGCATGTGGGTTACCGAGGTGCAATGGCGATAGGATTTCAATCGTACGTAACCTATTGACTAGTCGCACACACTGCAGCAAGAAAGCTAGCTGAGAAAGAGAATAAGGACGCTTCGTCATGTAATAGGCATCTATAGTACACAACTCGGAAAATATGGTTGCGTTTCCTGCAATCTTTTATTAGATGAACCACGCACAAATCAGTTCTCAGAATGACACCCTGAATGTCCTGCCAAGGCCATATGCACGTCACGGGATCGAGCGGCCGCGTGCAAGTGAACGGCTAGGGGGAATAGTTACGGGCGAGACTAATCGAATTGTAAGACGGTTAGGTAAATATCAGAGGGGAAATTGGTTTCGCGCTCCACAGCTTTGTAGAAATGTTTCCCGCTTCGGACAGTTGTGGGAAGTACAGAAGAAGAGTATTCAAGAAAGGGACAGCACTGCATATACAGGCGGCCACCCGAAATAGCCACGCTCGGCTTAGGGCAGGGCTAACGTTAGGGCGGGGCCAGCGGTCTAGCGGGCGAGATTACAGTTTATAGGGCATAGGCCTACACGCGGCTAACGCACTAACGAGGCAAGGCGATGCACTAAACTCTCTACTGGCTGCCAGCGCGACTGAGCCTGAAGAAGCCGGCCACCAGATTCAGCGGCTTGGTTTAGGACGCAGGTAAAGGCGGGTAATGGCTCAGCGAGCAAGGCTATACTGTCAGGGTCGCACACACTGCAGTAAGAAAGCTGAGAAAGAAAATAGGGTCGCTGCTCTAAGAAATTAACTAATGACTGGTTACCGGTATGGGTGAGCCGGAGGCAGCCGTCTACCAGTTGCAGCTAAGCCGCGCACGGCTTAGGGCACCAGTAAAGGTAGGTCGCGGCTCAACAGCGGAGGTGTGAGCCTAGCTAGGGCCAACGCCTCTAGACTGCTAACGCCTAGACGAGGCAAAACGATGCTCTAGAACAGCGTATACAATCGGTCGCCGGTATACAGGCAAGCTGGGGAGAGCAGGCCGCCGGAGAGAGCGGCTGGGCGGACGGTACGGGTAATTAGCGGGTCTGCGTTCCGCTCAGGGCTAACGCTTGCAGTCTGAAAACGCCCCCATAACTGAAATACGATGGGTCAGCCACTCGCGACTGGTTGCCGAGAAGGAGGGTGAGACAAAGGGAGCCGGTTTACCACAGACATCGACTTAGCTTAGGACACGGGTAAGGACGGGAAATGACTGAGCGGGCGGGGCTAGCATAAAGCATAGACAGGCTCTAGGCAACTTGCGACTCGCTGCCGGTATGTGTGAACCCGAGTGAACGGGTGGAAAAGGCACAGCCGGTAAAGGCGGACAACGGCTTAGCCGGGGAAGGTGACGGTTTAGGGCTAACCCCTGTTGAAGGGGCTAACCCCTGCTGAAGGAGCTAACCCCTGCTGAAGCAGTGCTATGAGCAACTTACGATTGCTTGGAAGCGAGTCCTCCAGCGAGGTCCGGAAAGCGCCGTCAGAACACAGCTGCGACAGGCGATGCGCAAGACCGAAGCCCAGGAACCACGCGCCGCGTGCTTCCCCGTGAAGCTCGAGGGCTGTGCACTCGCGTGACTATTGTTGCCGCAAAGCCTTTTCCAGAGACAACACGAAGAAGACGACAGCACATAGAAGATCACTTTATTTCGACTTCTCTTCGACCTCAGTTTTGAAAAAGAAAGATGCAGGAGGGTTTTGTGGCGACGGAAGGCATTGCTGATACATGCCGGGTCCAGGCATGAGGAATGATTTCCGTCGGGATTTCTGGCTTGTTGCCTCTCATAGGCATGTACCAACATGGGTAGGGAAATCGCTGTTTCGATTAAATGAAAATTCTTTAATCTTAGTACCAGCTAAAATTTGAACAAAATCCACGTCCAAGCTTATCTGGATAACACGAAGAACACCCATATCAGTTCCAAAAATTCTGGACAAACCCTTTAGTTTGCAAGGTTACCATCATGTGCCGCATGGCGCTGAACATTGTTGTTGTTGTTGTTAGCCTATCAAAAGATGGCACATACCCACACTGGGGGATCGGCCAAGAATCGGGTGGCTATTCGCCTGAACGCAGTTAACAAAAAGGAAAAGCACGTGGGAGCGCAACACCGGTGAATTTTTCGTCATGAACAGAAAAGGGATGAGTGTTTTGATTTTAAAATTTTAAGAATAATAATAAAGAGAGGGATTAAATATTCAAAATCGTCCCCGGAATTTACTTCTTTTACTTTCCCCTTCCCCCTTCCTCAGTGCAGAGTGGCAGGACAGGGTCACCTTACCACAGGCTGACCTCTCCATCTTTCCTTTAATTGAAATATTCCCTCTCTGTCTCTCCCCCAAAATTTTCAATGAATCACATTCTGCATTGCTGTTCTGTGGTCTTCGGAAGTTGTCGGTGTGAGCGGAGGAATCACTTGACATGTCAGGTTTTGCAGCGATTAGGGAGAGCGGGATATTACAATCAACACATTCGCACAGAATCTCGCCCTATACTCTGGAGCTTTCTTACACTTACAAGCAAAAATGTCCCCTTTGATTTACGCGTCTTTCCCCGGTGCAACGGTAACTAATGGATACCCTCACACATAGGTGTCAGCGGAAATTAAATCGCGGATGTCCTCGCTAAACTTGTTCATGGGATACCATCGACGAACAGTAGAATGGGCATGGAAAAAGAACAAAGAAAATGAGAGAGAATGTTTGGAACATTCATATAAAGTGCGAAAGTACGGCGTAAGATGGCAGGTGTTGCCACCGGTGGAATTTGTGCGATCCAGTTTGCTCTTCCTTAGCCACTGCCCCTGTGATGGCCGGTGCTGCCATCGGCGGAATCTGAGCGATCGCAATTGGCCTCGGACAGACGCACACACAAATGTTAGATGATTTTTCTCGGACCAGAACCGCCGGATTAGTGCTTTGGCACTAACGAAATTGCCCAGCCAATGTCATCGACAGTGTTCAGTGCTTGGCGGTGAGCGCTCCGCCCTACGGGGCGGATTCCTCAGGCTCAAGCTGTCCTGATCCTCTTTCAATGGCATCCTCTTCCCCCATAGGCCTGGCTAGCAGGACGCGCCGTGCCCTAATACTGGTGTTGACCTTCGCTGCGGATACCAACTTGCGTGCGCGTCCACTGCGCGCGTCCTGTGCCCTTGCTACAGTGATGTGATCTGCTTACCTTGTCCCTCATCTCCCAATGCCTTGCTTTACTTAATCCCCCTTCTCACCATCTCCTTTAATTGCATCCCCCTGCGCAGCGCCATTGGGTTGATCCCTATAGAAGAGACAGCCCGTGTACTGTGCGATGTCAGCGCACGTTAAAGAACCTCAGGTAGTCAAAATTTCAGGAGCCCTTCAATACGGCGCCCCTCATAGGCTGAGTCGCTCTGGGACGTAAACACCCCTAAACCATAAACCACAAGTTACAGCGCCGCGTACCCCTAGGTTTCAGTACCCCCCCCCCCCCCCCCCCCCAATTCATCATAACTGATATCCACATCCTATTCACCCCCTCCAGTGATAAGCGTCTTGCCCAGACGAAGAGAAGTCCTCTTGTCGCAACGTCAGCTAACCGCACTAAGGCTCCCCCTCAACCCTTGTTCACTTCGTTTTGCGCTGGCAGGAAATAAATTTGCACATAAATTGTAGAGGCATTACCGACAGCATATCAAAGCCTGCACTGCAGTCAGAAAAGGAAAGGTGAGCAATTACAGTGAGGTAAGTATGAAGTGAAACGAAAGAAGGGATTAATGTACGAGAAACTTGGGGGATGCCTAAGCTTCGCCTTTATCGACAGGCCGCCGCTTATCGACAGCCGCTATCGGCCGCCGCTCGCAGGGATGGGGAAGGGGGGGGGGGGCGGTTCCGCGTTATAACAGAGCAGCTGAGCAAGGCCTCCGCCGGTTTTACTCCTGGGATTTTTCATTCACGAACGACGCGGCGGAGCATAGCGGAGCCGCGGTAGCCTTAAACTGTGGCGAAGCCGGCTCTTCCGTCTCACGAGCTCCTGAACGATCCCGTGATAAAAAGGGAAAAATAAGCTGCTGGGGGCCTATCTGAACATAAAGAGGGAAAGGAAAAAACTTCGCCGCACTAAATGTTTTGTAGCGATATCTACACTACACCTGCCACTTCGCGAGGTCAGCGTGGCTGCGCGCTGAGCCGTGGCACCACCGCTCCTCCAGCTGTGCGAATGCGCGGAGTGACGTCATAGCCCGCAGCTGGTGTGCGCGCCGCGCGCCTCGCCGCTGCGCCGACGGCGGAGCAGACGCCGCCCGCCTCGTCAGTTGTGCGCATGCGCGGAGTGACATCAGAGCACGCAGCTGGTGTGAGCGCCGCGGCCACCGTGGCAGCTGCCGGCGGCGCGGCGCGCCGGCGAAACAGAGTGGGGGAGGAGTGGAGAGGGGGAGAGAGCGAATCCACGTCCAGGGACGAAGATGAAGATGGAACGCCCAGCGAAACGCAGCGGCAAAAGACTGACTGCAATTCGACCGAGCGAGTTCCACTCGGCCAGCTGTAGCTATCGCGTCACTCCAGGTTTAACCAGAGCTAAACCACAGCATTCTTTTCATTTCCCCCTTCCCACTGCAACGTAACAGCAAAAATTCAAGGCACAATAATAAACAATACGCACCAATATAACAAATCCGTGTGCGCTGTAGGTTAACTCGCAGCCTTCCAGTATAGAATATTCATTGGCTAAATGTACGTCTTGAAAGTAAAAATTGTTTTCGAACTATAGCACGTTTCACGACAGCGTGCATTCGTATCAGGAAACGAGCTTATATTTCTATCAAAAATTGCTGGTCCATTGGCGTATGCAGCAAAGAAACAGCGGCGAGAGCCGATGGGCTGCCAGCTCTGGTGCAAACCGATTACGCATAGCCTCGCTGCAGAAAACGATAGCTGATGTGTGGCACTAACTTTAGGCAGTCGAAGATACGAAGGTCCCTCCCACACACCAAATGCAACGACGTGAGAGTATTCGTAGTTGGTTTTGTTTCAGCGATATACCTATGCAGCTCATACCCTCCTATTCTTCTGTGCTAAGGTATTCTACCCATGTAATGCTGCCCTGTCACTCGTTGAGATCAAAATTTTCGGCCACGAGAAGCATAATGTTTTGGGCCACAAATATGCATGGACTTCGCACTATTTCTGGGGCGTTACTCGCGTTAAAGAATTAAGCATGATTAAAGAATTAAGTGGGGCTAGTTGGTGCTTTTGATCCACAGACTGCGACATATTGCTAGCGTTAAAATACAAAGGACAAAGAGCAGAAACACATAGGACGGCGTCTGTCCTGTGTTTTTCTGCTCTTTGTCTTTTGTATTTTAACGCTAGCAATATGTCGCAGTCTGTGGATACTCGCGTTGCTGTCGCGCTGTGCTCTGATTGCTGTCGTGCCTTATTTTGACTGACGTGTCGCGCTCTCGGCTTTCGGCCGCTGCAGCTCCCCTTTCCTTAGTTTGCTGCGCGCATCGAATAGCCGTTTTGTTGCTCTGTTGGCCCGGCCCGCGAATTCAACACTCGTTTCGATGGCATGACAGAGGCATCTCGACTACGGCTTCCTATTCTCTCCTGACTGCACACACATCCGCATGCAATGAGAAACGCCCCGGCGACCCCCCTCCTAAACGCAGATGTCAAGGCTGCTAACACAGCCAAGCACACTACAGGCAGTGTTCTCCAGTGTTGCCAGGGCTTTCGCCCGGCAACATTTGCTGTTTTAGTGCGCTAGCACTTATAGTGGTCATTCCGCCTGCCTGCCTGCCTGCCTCAAGCCCGTTTTGTGGCAGACTGCTCACCTGCTCACCACCCGCGTAATTAGTTTACATAAATAAAATTTATTCTCCCCCTCACCTGCCCACCGGGTGATGGCAACCTGCCCTCTCTGTCAGGCGGCAGCACATTTAATCATGAGAGGCCGCTCAGAGAGAGCAACCTGGGTCGCAACCCAACCCAAGTCCCAACGATGGCGAGAGAGAGAGAGAGAGAAAGACGAACGGAAAGGCAGGGAGGTTAACTAGGCTACGCCCGGTATGCTACCCTACACGTGGTAAGGGGAACGGAGGGAGAGATAGAAAGGGCCGAGAGAAAAGGGAGATGATCACTTTTCCACCTGTCCGTTGGCCGTTACTTGCAGGGTACGCAGGGCACATACTGATTGTTCACAACCTTGCACTCAGTCCTGAGTCCTTTAAGAACTTGAGAAGTGCCTTCAAAGCTGTCCTCTGCGATGAAGGCCTACTCCAAGGACCCAGAATCTTAGCTTCAGTAAGGGGCCGAGGGTCTAAGCGGCGGAGTGTTGCAGCCAGGAAGGCACGCTCACGCTGAAACCGAGGGCAGTTACAAAGAAGGTGTTCTATTGTTTCGTCGCACCCACAGATCTCACACGCAGAAGAGTCTACCATTGCGATTAAGTGGAAGTAGGCATTTGTAAACGCCACTCCCAGCCACAGGCGACACAACAGCGTAGCATCGCAGCGGGAGAGGCCGGACAGAGGATAGTTGAAGTAAGGGGACTAGGCGGTGCAGACGGCATGCGGAGTTTCCAGGAGAAGACCATGACGCTAAAATCTCATTTCGGCCAAGCATTCGCAGATGTCTTGCTGCGTCGGCTCTTGTCAACGGTACCTGGACAATGTTGGCACCGCCGTGAGCCGACTGAGCTGCACCGTCAGCTGCGTCGTTTCCGAAAATGCCAGTGTCCCGCTATCCACTGGAATACGATATCATGACCCTCTTCTTGCGCCTGGTGTTTAAGATGTCTTAATTCGGCTAACGATGGCGATCTGCAGTAGCACTTGCCTTGTGCGACTGCGCCATTGCTCACCTGCCCACGGGTGGCTTACTTGCCAAGGTGTAGCCGGTGGGCAGGTGAGCAGTGGCGCAGTGGCACAAGGCAGGTGCTATGGCAGGCGTTGCCATGTCCTCCTTTCACTTTTGCATGAAAGAACCGACACACCAACAACCACCTTATCCTAGCAAAGCAGCGCAGCAACGAAACACATTATGCCAGCGCACATGTCCGCATTTTGGACTGAGTACCTAAATAGGCGGACACTGTTTTTTTTTTCATTTCAAAAGGCCCGCCTTATCCCCTTTAATTTCCCGGAGTTCCAAGACAATGCAGCCGCCGTGTGCCCGACGTTTTATGATAAAGCTTTAGAACCTGATGTTCTTCATGCCTCTTCGCTACCTCTGTGGTAGATGGATTTTCTCTCTTCGCGCAAATTCACCGTTTGGAATAAGAAAAAGAAAAGACTACAGGCTGGTTTCATCATTGTATACTAGCAGGGCTCGATGCTGAGGTCCATGTGTCCGCATGCGAATGTCTGGTGGGCATCTTGGGTGCCTAACGGGCTCATTTCGAGCCAAATAATTTTGTGCATAATTGTCTCTGTAATGGCAGGTCTTATTACGACATGAGTTTCTGGTGATGTAGGGGTGTGTGGTTCATGCCAGGGATGATATGGTTCCGTCTGTATTCCATTTAATTAGGACGGAAATTGCAGAGGCAATAAAGAAAGGACATCAAAGCCCGAACTGCAGTCAGAAAAGCAATGATGAGTAATTGTGTTGAGACAGGTATGAAATCAGACGGCAAGAATGGATTGCTGTACAAAAAAGGGGCAAAGATTTTTCACCCCCTCGAAGCAAAAATAAAATAAATGAAGTCCCACCCACCACCACTTTCCACGAAATGCACAACCTCCCCAGGTATATACATGTCGGAGACTTAATACGAGAACATAATCACATATCTACACGCCAAACATTGTAGCGCATGAAATAACACGCCACACTTAATTATAGAATTAACATATAGTTTTACTTTAGTATTATTTTACACTTACAGTGTTATTAGCTTTTATATTAAATTGCTTTATATTTTACAGTTGCAGTATTGTTTCTTTTTATTTTACACTAGTTATTTTATTTTGTAGTTAGAGCATTGCTAGTTGTATTTTCTAGTAGTAGTATTTTCTAGTAGTATTATCGAATGCTCTATTTCCGCAGTGGAGTTCTGCGGTAACTATCCCTTTACGTGTACCCGTTTAGTACACGGGCGTTTTCGTACCCATTCTCCAACCTGGGTAACAGCCTCCGAGGCCGGGTGTCTAGCCCGTGCATCCTGCCCAACACAGTCGCGGAACGCCATAGCCACTGCGCCACCTCGAAGGGTAAGTACTATGGGCGTAAGGGTTGCCTTTATGTCTGCAAGGTCCAGCGATAGGTGCATTGATGCTCGTCTTATGCCGATGAGAGGCAAGCAGCTAGTTTTGGAGATACATTCATGGCGCACTTGTGTAGTGGTCAAGTGACGCACCCCTGCGCTGGCAGGCGGCTGTTCCAAACATAGCCACCCGTAGGCTTATGCGACCCAGGTTTACCGTGACATCAATGTCACGTGACCATGACATTAACGCACCCACCGGTTACGCCGACGGCGACGAGAAAGCCAGGGGCGGGCTCCTAACAGCTATATCACTGTCAAAACAATGGGCCCGCTTAAGTTACGTTAAGAGTTGAATGCGATACCAGTGGATTTCACATTTGTCACAGCTTCTGTTGCAACTTCTCTTTGTGTCTGCGTCGGTTTCTTTGTAAATGCCGGGAAACCAACCACCGTATTCGGACGCTGGCTGCAGTGGCAGGCATCCGCTATGCGGTGAAGGTGCCGACATGGGCATATATCACATTTTAACTCGACAGCGTTAGCCCCCCCCCCCCCCCCTCTGGAAAAAAATTGTCCGGTGACGGCGACCGTTTGAAGCCGGAGCGGCCGGAGCAACCGGCAGCTCCCGTAGCCTACGTGGGGAAACATTAGGTCACGTGACCCTGTGGCGTCATCTCAACCTGCCCGCCGGATTGTGAGCAAACTGACCACCGTGGTTGGTGGCAGTTAAATTAATAATTCGTCGCGAGGGGTTGCTCAAGCAGGGCAACGGTCTCACAAGAACACGAGTGGCAGCACCTGTCATCGCTGTGATGCAGAGAATGACGAATTCCGCATATATGTGGATTAACCCTAACCACTGAGCCACCGCGGCGGGTAACGGGTCAATCCACATATATGCGGGATTGGTCCTTCTCTGCATCACATTCATGGATCTCTGGGAGTACTCAAATCACTCCTGGGGCAGCGGTGAAGCTACTCATCCGGAGTACCCGGGTTCGAACCCGACGGCGGCTGTGTTTCGATGGAGGCGAAACGCAAAGGCGCCCGTGTGCTGTGCGATGTCAGTGCACGTTAAAGGTCCCCAGGTGGTCGAAATTATTCCGGAGCCCTCCACTACGGCCTCTTTCTTCCTTTCTTCTTTCACTCCCTCCTTTATCTCCTCCCTTACGGCGCGGTTCAAGTGTCCGCCGATATGTGCGACAGATACTGCGCCATTTCCTTTTCCCAAAAACCAATTCAATTCAATGCAATGTGGATTAACCCATTGACGCTATCGCGTCATACCTCCAAGGCAAGCTTACGTGTCCCCTCCAGATTTTTTATTCCGATTCTCTATCTAGGTTGCTGTCTCACAGCTAGGTTTCTCACAACCTGGTGGGCGGATAATGGTGACGTCGCAGGAGCTGCGACAGATGTGAAGTCTAATGCTGTAGCATTCGACTCTAAGGGAGATTTAAGCCTCTATATTAACTTCTTTGTAGGGACAAAGGAGGCCACTTATGCTGTGCTTACCTTCTCCCATCCTCCTTTATACTTGACTCCAAGCCTCCTATCGGCATAAGACGAGCATAAAAGCACTTATCGCGGAATTTTACAGCCCCGCCGCGCTGGCTCAGTGGTTAGGGCGCTCGACTACTGATCCGGAGTTCCCGGGTTCGAACCCGACCGCGGCGGCTGCGTTTTTATGGAGGAAAAACGATAAGGCGCCCGTGTGCTGTGCGATGTCAGTGCACGTTAAAGATCCCCAGGTGGTCGAAATTATTCCGGAGCCCTCCACTACGGCATCTATTCTTCCTTTCTTCTTTCAATCCCTCCTATATCTCTTCCCTTACGGCGCGGTTCAGGTGTCCAAAGATATATGAGACAGATACTGCGCCATATCCTTTCCCCAAAAAAACCAATTATTATTATTATTATTATTATAATTTTACCGACATAAAGGCAACCCTTAAGCCTATGGTACTTACCCTTCGTGGTAGCACAGTGGCTATGGAGTCCCGCGACTTAGTTGGGCAGGATGCACGGGCTAGAAACCCGGCCTCGGAGGCTGTTACCCAGGTTGGAGAATGGGTACGAAAACGCCCGTATGCATAGCGCTATCTTTTCGGGCTAACCTGAGCTATTTATGTTAATTGCTGTGGCAGCCGCTAGATGGCACTACATGTAAAAAATACGTTGTCACTAGTCGTCTGCGCATTCTACTGTGAGTGAATGCGGAGAGATGGACGTCCACCTCGAACAGCGTGTAAACATAGAATTCTGTGTGAAGCGTGGCAAGACAGCCACACAGACGTATGAGCTCCTTCGTGACGCTTACGGCAACGAGACATTATCGCGGGAGCGAGTTTTCGAGGGGCACAAGAGGTTCATTTCGGGGTGAACGTCGGTGGAAGACGACACAAGGCAGGGGCGCCCTTCAACCTCACGGAATGAAAATAACTTGGCTCGGATGAGGGAAATCGTACAGAAAGACAGCACCATTACAGTCCGCATACTATCAGATGCTCTCGACATTAGTAAGACAACATGCCACCAAATTTTGCGTGACAACTTGGGGAAACGAAAGCTGAATGCCAGACTTGTGCCGCACTCCCTCACACAGGACCAGAAGAACACGCGGGCATCAGTGAGCGCTGATTTGCTCTCTGAGGCAGAGAAGGATGCTGCATCACTGCTGGACACGAAACATGGGGTTTTCAATACGATCCTCAAACAAAAAGGCAGAGTGCCGACGGTCCATAAGCTCTCCGGGGTCGAGAAAGGTGCGGCGACAGATGACCAAAAAAAAAAGAAGATATTGATATTTTTTTTCGATGCCAGAGGTGTTGTACACCACGAGTTGGTCCCACAAAGGCAGACGGTGAATCAGAAGTTTTATATCCGCGTGCTCCAACACATGCGTTAGGCACTGCGATGCCGTCGCCCTGACTTAAGGGCATCTGGACAATGGAGCCTTCTCCACGATAACCCAAAGCTGCACACTGCTCTGAGAGTGACAAAATTTCTCGCCAAGCACAGCATTACTGTACTTCCCCATTCGCCATACTCGCCTGACCTCTCCCCATGCGATTTTTTTCCTGTTTCCTCGTGTGATAGAGCTCTAAAAGGTCGCTGGATGGGGAGCGTGGAGGCCATTCAAGACGCCACGACAAAGGAGCTGACAGCACTGCCAAAAGAACCGTTTTCCAACTGTTTCTAAGACCTCAAGAAGCGTTGGAAATTGAGTATAGACTGCAAGGGAGACTATTTCGAAGGGGTGCTGCACAAATGGTTTCAATGTTAAACGCATTTTTTAATGGACTCAGTCTCGGAACTTTACGGACAAAGGTTGTATGTATAATGTGTTAATCTTCCGTTATGTATATTCCTGGGAAGGTGGTGCATTTTGTGGAAAGTGGTGGTGGGTGGGATTTGATATATCGATGCGTATTGTTTTTTAGTGCCCATTTATTTTTTTAGTCTTATGCGACGGGGGAAATAAACATTTATTACGGGAAAGTTTTTTTTTTATGCCTTTCCCGCTCCTTGTTCAGATGAGCACCTAGCAGCTTATCTTTGCCCCTGTTTCGCACATTTATCCATTCTTGGGGTCTCATTTCATACTTGTCTTAATGTAATTACCCACCTTTCCTTTTCAGACTGCAGTTCCGGCTTTGATGTGCTTTCGGTAATGCGTCTACAATTTCAGTCCAAATGAAATGAGCCGCTGCGGTGGCTCAGTTTTTATGGTGATCGGCTGCTGGCCTGAAAGACGCGGGTTCGATCCCAACCGCGGCTTTCGCATATCGATTGAGGCTAAATGCTAGAGGACCGAGTACTGTGCGTCGTCAGTGCACGTTAAAGAACCCCAAGCGGTCGAAATCACCTGGAGCCCTCCACAACGGCGTCTCTCATAGCCTTTAGGCGCTTTGGGACGTTAAACCCCATAAAACCAAACCAAGCAAATGGAATTCGGATGGAATCACATCATCGCCGCCGTGTACAACAGATCACAATGAACTCCTGCCATAACCATAAAATACCTGCCATTATAGGCACAATTATACATAAAACTGTTCGTGCTTGGAATGTGTGCCCTTTAGCTACAAAAGCCGACAGGCAAAAATTTGCATGGGGACACAGTGATCGAGCCCTGCTAGCATTCAATAAGGAAACTAGCCAGTTCATCTTCCTTAATTTTACGCTAAACGAAGAATTTGCGCTATAAGAGAAAAGCCATCAAACACAGAGGAGGTGAAGAGGCATGGAGAACATGGGGGTTCTTACGCTATCGCCGAAATGGTCGGGTAGGGATGCTGCATTCTCTTCGGGACAACGCAAACTAGGGAGACGAGGCGAGATGAATGAAAAGAAAAGCGTCAGATGTTCAGTATTGTCACAGTATTATTACTTTTTATTTAATATTTGTTATTTATAGTCAGAGAATTACTCGTAGTACTACTTGTATTTTGGTAGTAGTATTATTGAATGCTCTATTTCCGCAGTGGAGTTCTACGGAAAGTGTTCCTTTACGTGTACCCGTTTAGTACACGGGCGTTTTCGTACCCATTCCCCAACCTGGGTAACAGCCTCCGAGGCCGGGTTCCTAGCCCGTGCATCCTGGCCAACACAGTCGCGGAACACCATAGCCACTGTGCTACCACGAAGGGCAAGTGCCATGGGCTTAGGGGTTGCCTTTATGTCTGTAATTAAGGTCCAGCGACACACACACACACACACACACACACACACACACACACACACACACACACACACACACACACACACACACACACACACACACACACACACACACACACACACACACACACACACACACACACACACACACACACACACACACACACACACACACACACACACACACACACACACACACACACACACACACACACACACACACGCATGCACGCACGCGCGCGCGCGCGCACAGATCAGTCGGTGCAAGTCCAGGTTTGCGCAACTTTTTACTTCGCCCGCTGCCGGTTTTTGGCGCTGGCGCCTTGCGCTAATTTTTCTCCTCCAAATGGAGCTTCCTCACTCTTCAAAACATTTGAATTGAAACGCGAGAGCGTGCATGCCGCGACCCACTGTCAGGAAAAATTTTCTCGCTGGAAAAGAAGCGAGTGCGGTGCAATACGTGCTGTTTGCAGAGCAAAGCAAATGTTTCGTACAGTGAGCCGTGCAGTGCAAGCGGCAAGAATGGTTTCGAGAGCCTTGAAACTCTGTTTAGCAATCGCGAACCTTGAAGAATGTGTGCTGCTGCTTTAGGAGCCGAGACAAACGCGCAACGCTCACAGCTTTTTTTTTCACGTGCATTGCTGCGATTTTAAGGAGTGCGCCGGAAGAGGTCAAGGCACTGCTCGTCGCACATTCGCGCTTAGACGGAGTGGCGCCTGCCTGCCTCGAAACGATGATGGAGGAGTCGAATGAGGCAGTCACTGCGAAACGACTGCGATCCATGCACTTTCCGGGAGCCAGTGCCCTTGAACGTGTATCCAGCAGTGTTCCGCAGAATTTATTAGATGAGTGCAAAGCTCCGCTGAAGCCTGGACAATTTCAGAAAAGAAGCGGCTCGTTTCTACCTTCGCTTCGTGCGTCATTTTTTTCCAGAGACACTGTCGTCACGCTCTATGCTCGGGGGGTGCGCTTTGAAAGAAAAGAAAGTTGCCCGCTTGCCTGGAAAGAGAAACAGAAATGAACGCGGGCATGTGTTCTTTTGAGTAGGCCTTAAACGGCTCCCCGGCCTGCAGTGACGCGGTTCGGTGTGCTCAGAACTTCGGCTTAAGAGCATGTCACGCCGCTCGGACATGCTTTCAATTTCGCTTTGCTTCTTGCTGTGGGTGCGCAGACGATACTACACACACATACACCATTTCTAGTTTCGGGTCTATCTTCAGTCATCGCCTGCTTTTATTGCGTCCGCCTTGCGTATCGACTACATTAACAATGTTCATAAACTCACAGATACCTTCTCATATTGAAGAAACTACGCTTTCCCTCATGGTGAACAATCATAAATCTCCGGTATATTATTCTACCGTGAATAAGCCCCAGGAGTTGATTTGTGTTGGCCTGTAGTGTTTGTAAACCTGACGCATGACTGCAGCTTTGGTGCCACGCGCAGTTCACTACGT
Organism: Amblyomma americanum; assembly: GCF_052857255.1. NCBI lineage: Eukaryota > Metazoa > Arthropoda > Arachnida > Ixodida > Ixodidae > Amblyomma > Amblyomma americanum. The sequence goes on along the minus strand of NC_135499.1, from coordinate 161,900,120 downwards.
CTCATCTTGCACTGCATCTTGACCTACTCAACTCTTCGCCATATATGGTTCACCGTATTCAGTTTGTCTCGTTTGCTTGCAAGGAATGCGAAACGCACTTCCCTCGCCTTCAGAAGAAACGAAAGGAAAAGTGGCAGTGGCTATGCTGTACCGTGACTTGTCACCATTATCTTTGTACAAGACACACTGGCCAATCCCCCACTGTGGGTATGTGCCACTCCAACAGAGGACGACAACAACAACAACAACAACAACAATAACCTTTGTGACGCTTATGCAACACACTCAAGATAGCAAGTTTGCTCACGATAACAAGACGTAACATCAGGTTTGGAAAGCTCCGCTGCCATGACGAAATGTGTGAGGGGCAGTTTGGAGATGAAATAGTATTTAAAACTGAAGAGCAAGTTCAGCTCTCCAATTTTGTCGACCAGACGGTCTTTCGCCTGGTCTGCTCGCGTCGCGAGCAGACGCCGCTGCAAATGGCAAGCGCTCTGTGCTCCCGCGCGTACTCTTGTGCGTTTCTTCACTACGGTCCTGCATGGATCGCTGAACGACCGTCACGTCGCCGCTCCCATGATAGTACTAAAAAATTGAAGGGGACACATAAGCTCTCTCTTAAGGGTATGACGCAATAGTGTTATATGTTAATGCCATGATATATGCGGAATTGGTCATTCTCTACTTTACAATCATAGATCCCCGGGTGTCCTCATACCCCTCCTGGCGCAGTGGCGCAGCGGTTGAGCGATACTCAAATTGCTCTTCCCGAGCAACCTCTCGCGACCAATCAGTGACTTAACTGCCACCTGCCACGGTGGCCAGTTTGCTCACAATCCAGTGGGCAGGTTGCCACCTGCCACCTAGGTCGGTTCTTTGGGTGATTTTTCGTGGATCTCTCGCTCAGGACCAACGATGCCGACGACGGCGCCTGCTCTCCCGAAACACGGGTTCCTTACGCTATCGCGTTAAGATTGGAGAACTGTACCTCACATCACGTCACTTGGTCAGTGCAGATTGGTATGTCACGACTTGTCACGTTTAAATAACGCAGCAAGACGAAGACCAAAGAGGTGTTTGACAGCTGCCGCATCTCGTGGGAGCGGGTACAAGAAAGTGAGGCAGAAACACTTAACGAGGTCGACACTGCGGAGAAAACAGAGACTGGAATTCACGAAGGAGAGCGCAGTGGCCGCGGCAGTGAAGACGGCGGGTATTCGTTAACGGTCCGTATAGGGTTGGCATGGATGTGCGCTTATGTAACGACCAAGATACTCCAAAGTCAAGGGACCGGCTCGTTGCCTTTCCCTGTGTTTTACGACCGGAGATTTCGTTTTCTCTTGGACGCGCGCACCTCCCCGGCAAAATGACCTGCACAGACAGCGCGCGCCGGCCGAAGCTCCAGTGGCTTCCAGCGTAGTACAGGGGAGGTAGACGAGGAGAGCGCCGTGTCTTGAGGGCCAGCGTTGCGCGCCGGGCCGGTGATCGTAGCGCACGTGGCGTACATGGCCTAAGGTGTTGCCGGAAGACGAAGGGCCGTTTCTTCCGCCGGCACTGCTGCGAGCAGCAGAGCGAGCCCAGCCAAGCGTCTCTCCCGGTCGACCGGCCGCCCCGTCCGGCCCGGCGAGTCGCCGCCGCACAACAGCAGCAGCAGCGGTGCCGAGTTTTTTCGCCGGCTGTGGAGGGTGCGCGTGGACGACGCACCAGGAAGCTCGTCTCGGTGGCCGCACCACGCGATCACCGCCGCGCTCCGTCGTCCACCTTGTCCCTCGCCGCACGCACATGGCACAGCGCGGGCAGCTTCCGCGGCTGCTGCCGCTGCGTGGCGCCCCTCAAGAAACCAGAACAGAAAGGAAGGGATCGGAGTGAGGCAGGGGAAGAAATTGGGTTCTGGCCGGACGCGGCCAATGTATATAGCGACACGGGCCGAAATAGCACCTTCGGACCGTCCTTTGTGGTCGGAGCATCTTGGGCGGCGGCGACAACAACAATGCAGTCAGTGCGCACCACGTGGTGGGCCACTTGTGTCCCTGCGTGATGTTTGTATTGCTGGTCCAGATGTGCACGGACAATGGTTGGGAACGGCGCCGTATTCTTTGTGTGTCTTCTCTTTCGGGACCTGGCAGTTGGGGCGACCGAAGATTGTGCGGAAAGGAGACCATGAGCGAGGCATCTGGAGTAGCTGTCCTCATACACAGAGGGAAAAGGAAGGAGGCTGTTAATAGCATGCTCGCTTGGATGGTTTCATTAATGCCAAATGTGCATAAAAGCCTCATTTTCTTGAGTGTGTGGCGTGTGTGGGGGGAGGGGGCAATTCCGATCTATAGCAGTAAGCAGGCGTTGAGCCTGAGCTGAAGTGCCCTTCTCCAAAACTACTTTCCCGGCAGCCATCATTTCCATCCGCACGAATACGCAAAAGAAGACAGTAGATTTCTGCGGAGCAATGCCTATTGATGAGCGCTTTTCGCACCGGCGTGTGACGGCATAATGTGACACGGCCTTGAGACGTTACGTTGTTAACAAAAGGAGCAAAACACTGCGAAAGTTAATGGCTTCCTGGGTCTCCGCCTTTTGCTCCGCAGCCAGCCAATCGCTCTATATTCAAATTTTGTTTTCTTTTCGTGGCAGGCTCGCCAGCGAATTCGTGTACGCAAAACATACTACGTAGCACAAAATAGGAAAAACCGAAATAAGCGCAATCCTGCTCTTGAGGTTCCCGTGGCAGAACGATAGCTGTTGGATGGCTACAGCTTTTTGTTCGTGCGCTGCCAGCTCCCCGCACAGCCAAATAGACATCGTCTAGATCCGGAAGCTTATCTATACAGACCGTCAATCGTAACATTGACCGAGTGGTGAAACTTCGTGCTTTTTTTGTAATAGCGAAGTACTAGTGCCGACGCAGACCGGAGAAGGCGGGTGCCTACTGCGCCTGCGCAGTTAAGGCCGCGCGCCCTCTTGTGGTCACTCGGGGAATGAGTTAACAACTGGAATGAGTTGCAGCGCGGCCGTCCGGCTGCGATGAAACTCTCGCTTCTGGAGCAACGAAGCATTACGAGGCGAGCTCACGTATCCCATTGCGTTCGCTTTGTCGACCTATGTTGACGTCTAAGCCGCACACCATCTGGAATGCGCGTTGGCCAGCATTCATCGTTAAAGGACCACGGTAGCGCCTCTTCAGTCGTAATGAAAGGCTACCAATGGATGACCGACGCAATACAAACATTACAGTGGAACTCATGAATACGGGCGTGTTAATTTGTTTGCAAGGCATTCGCGGGGTACATTGTGTGTCACACGCTAGTCAGCAGCCCTTTTGACCACCTAAATCAGTGTTCTCCACCTATGAATGACCGAAGTTGCACACATCTGTCTCGCTATTGAAGGCGATCTGCTGGATTACAAGCGATAGTAAGGCGTTTAATTTTATTTAAATGACTGAGCAGTGAAAAGCTGCCGCCGCCAGGTGACGTCCATGCACTGCCTCTCCCACTGATGACTGCATGCCTTTCACCAGCCGCGATCACCACATCCCAGCAAAGTTGCGAGGGTGCTGTTTCTGGGGCACTTTAGCACTGCGTAGTGTCGCCCAATTTCATCCAGTCGAGTGATACGTGGCGTGATGCGACATGTGAAACATTACGTGACGGGACACATACGTCAAGCGGGGCGCCACATTTAGTAATATAGAGTCCGAAGTGTGGCCTTGTGGTAGAGCATCCGCCTCGCATTCGGGAGGTGCTGGGTTCGATCTCCAATGCCTTCGGGTACCCACCGGTTTCTTAATGGGTGCAAGATTTCCCCTGACCTGGTACTCAGCCCTTCTATAGGGTGAGGTGCTTGGGAAAAGGGTCTTCGGCCAAAACCGTTGGCTTGACGGATCAGAGATAAGTTCCGCCGTCAAGCAACCCTAAATGCGCCTCGTGCGGCAGTAGCCCAACTTGCCCTTTTTTCTACCGCACAAGGCGCATTTAGGGTTCGCTGGCGCCGGAACAAGTCACTGGCCTGTCAACACAACGGTTTGGTCTAAGACCGTTTTCCCAAGCATTTCACTCCGGAAAAGCTGAGCACCAGGCCTGGGAAATCTTGTACCATACATTTGGAAACCGGTCAGTAACCGGCGGCACTGGGGATCGAACCCAGCGCCTCCCGAATGAGAGGCGGATGCTCTACCACAAGGCCATCGCTTCTGTACCGTGGCACAACGCCTTCGTAGTTGTCTCTAGTGTTGTCTCCCGTTGAGTTGTGCGTCTTAACTGCACAGCAAAGGCACGCGCAAGCAACTTTTCGCATTGCCCCGGCTGACTCTTTGCTGCTCCCAGCAGCGTTCCACTTCCCTTGAAGTCCATTTTTTTTAGCTCGAAGAGACCAAAAGTTATTGTTTCTCATAATCAAATATCCGTCGAAAACCAATTTAATTCGACCGTTTCCTGAAATGTACGCTGCTCAGCTCCCGTCGCTTAAAGTGAACAGCTTAAATTAAAGCGATGGTAGCCTCGAAGAGGTTGCTATAAGAGATAGATGACAGAGGCCATCACCTAGATATTTACTCCTTTCAGGCTACCATCTGCTCTTGTAACTACACGATTGCTGCTGAGTTATTCTGGTCAGCCTAGGACAGCATTTCTGCGTCACCTTTATTATACCTGTGGACCACTTTGTCCTCTTTTTCGAGATTTTGGGTACGGGAGAGCAGTGAAAGGAGAGAACTGAAGAAAACTGGTTATGAGGAATGGAAAGGGGCAGTACATGTAACTGTCTCACTCATGGTGGGACCTCAACCACGCTATGAGTAAAGGGGTGGAGGAGGGAGGGACCTAAGTGGTTCTTTAACCAGCACTGACTTCGCGCAGCACACTGAAATTAGTAGTAATTGGTTTTTGGGGAAAGGAAATGGCGCAGTATCTGTGTCATATACCGTTGGACACCTGAACCGCGCCGTAAGGGAAGGGATAAAGGAAGGAGTGAAAGAAGAAGGGAAGAAAGAGGTGCCGTAGCGGAGGGCTCCGGAATAATTTCGATCACCTGGGGATTTTTAACGTGCACTGACATCGCACAGCACACGGGCGCCTTAGCGTTTTTCCTCCATAAAAACGCAGCCGCCGCGGTCGGGTTCGAACCCGGGAACTCCGGATCGAAATTGCGCACTGAAATTGAAATTGGTTTTTGGTCAAAGGAAATGGAGCAGTATCTGTCTCACATCTCGGCGGACACCTGAACCGCGCCGTAAGGGAAGGGATAAAGGAGGGAGTGAAAGAAGAAAGGAAGAAAGAGGTGCCGTACTGGAGGGCTCCGGAATGGCGCATTTTGCATTTCGCGCTCGTCGAAACGCGGTCGCCGCTGTCGGGATTTCATGCCTCGTCCTTGTTCTCAGCTAGCGTTCTAAAAAAAGAAATTACAGCCTAATCAGTGCTAGGCCCGGATTTCCCAACTCCATGAAATGGAATAGTAAGTATTCCGTTATGCACCAGGTACCTTCTCGTAGCGCACAGAGCACCCATGGAGGCCCACGTATTCGTCAAGGCATGTCAAGGCTATCATCTATTCTTGTGAATACATGGATGCTCCTTTGTCATCTAGATCAGTTTGGGCCTGTGTTTCTCTGCCACCTTTATGCCAGTTAGTCACAACAATTTTTACCTGGAACCAGATTAAGGCCCCAGAATGTGGGCCGCCTGCTCGGCTAGAGCTCGCCGGTTATCCAGCACTGTCGAGTTTAGCCATGCGCTCCGTGCCGAGTTCTACGGCGTTCAAGTTGTCAATACCTGCTACCGGTTAAAGGAAGTCTGACACGTTCTTTTTCTTTTGTGCGGCACCGGCATAGCAGCTTATGCGCCATCGTCATTGCCATCAGCTAGGCACGCCGCCATTTATTATTATTTATTTTTTCTGAGAGGGCCAAGACAATTTTGCAAAAATACCGAGGGTATAGCTGGGCGGAGCCTGAAATGGAAAATTGCGGGGGCAGGGGGGCATGTCGATTTTGAGGGGGGGGGGGGGGGGGGGGGGCGAGCTCTGATAAAAGTAGCTTTGAAATTTTTCGGTTGCAGCTTATTTTTTCTTTTAGATAATGACCTCGAAAATTAGCAAACAATTATTTCTAGCCCGAAGTTTGTTGAAATTTTAGACGAAAGAATAAACTTTAGAAATGAACAAACGTAACTGGACGAACTCTACGCCAAGCGCAAATTTTCTGTAAAAATTTTCATTAATCCCTTCGCACTATATTTCAAGTTATACTTAAACCAAGATGGAAAAAAAAAACAGCAGTGTGAGTAAGCACGCGAATCCACTTCTTCGCGTGATCAAGAAGTTTTTGTGCTTCGAAATATTTTTCAGACCTAGTACTTGAAGATCCGTTCTTCCCAATCTTCAGACAATGACATATAAAGAAATATATTGTCTAAATAAAAGATACTGACCAGCCATCCAGTGCATGCTCTTTTTCTGAAATCGCCCATCAGACGGGAGATCCTGGTTATATGTATCATCATCATCATCATCATCATCATCATCATCGTCGTTATTTTTTCTGAAGGACCCCTAGACGGGGCATTACATAAAGATGGAGCAAAAAACAATACCACAAGCAACACTAACATTTGGGATATAACAGTGAAGAAGGAAAACAAATTTTAAAAGGTCATTAAATAACGAAACTGTGAATGAACAATCACAAATACACTGTAGCGATCGCGCAATATCAGGAACAGCAAAACGGGAACACTGTCTGTATGCATTAATACTGCAAAGGGAGGTTCAACAACTTGGAAAAATGTAATTAGTGCAGAGGTGGTACAAAAGTGACGGGCTGAAAGTGGGACTAAGGACGAAGGTAGCATAAGAGCAGGTTTTAGTGGACGGAAGTTTAGTGGACTTCAATGCAAGAAAGTAAGAGGTAGCTTCTATTTTGCTATCTGTCCATGACGTAAAAAAAGGGGGATCTGCAAGCTGCTCAAAGAACTCTTTCTTGCGACTGTTTAGGGCTGTTTAGGACGAGGTGCACTAGAGGTACAGACGTCTGGCTGAGATATAATTTGTCTCACTTTAAAACAACTGCGTGACCGCTGAATGCATTGAAAGCACAAAGATACGGTTTAGGTGCGTAAGTTTCCGTTGTAGGAGGCCCAGAGACGCCGTCGAGAGACATCCAAGGGGGAGCCAGTTTTTCTCAGTCGCGGGAACTGCCTCGAGCTGCTCATCTCAGAGTGTCGTGTGAATGGAACCTATTCACTCACAAACTGACGCCAAGCGCAGCAGCGCCAAGACGTCAAGGGTCAACTTGAGAGTGCAGAGATCCACTTGAACAACATTGTCATTGGGCAGCACAGAAAAAAGGGGAGAGTTTTGAGTCGCGGCATACTATGATGCACTGCTCTGTCCCTTCACTCCCGCTGACTTCACAGCGCGAAATACACAAGGGCGATAGACGCAAAAACAATAGAGACTGGCGCCTACTTTTCCGTCTGACGTTTTTGTGTCTATCCACCTTGTGTATTTCGCGCTGTGAAGTCAACACGAACGGCCACTAACTTGACCAAACGAGAATTCTGACCCCTTTACTGGCTGGCGCCACGAAGCGGTCATACTGGCTAGCGGACATATGAACAAGCCTGATTTAGGGTAGTGACCTGTTCTCACTGCCCTTTGTCATTTGAGCTCTGAACACCACCTCCCCAATAAAATACAAGTTCTCAAGTCCCCAAGTGGTGACACTAAAAAGAAGCTGAAGCCTTTGACCCCTGTGAGGCCAAGGCCACGTTTGGCCAGCTTGCTACTCTGGTGGAGATTGACTGCAAAACCCTTAGTCGCTGGTTCCAGCGGCTCTTGTTCAGTGTGGACCGCTTGCATGTTTTATTTCTCCCGTGCCTTCACCTTATGCGGATTTATGGGCTACTGCTAATGGGGGCACTACAATTCACACAAGGGAATTTCTGAACTTCATGGCGGAAAATGTAAGCCAGAGTTGTTTTCCCATTGCTAATTTCTCTGCTGGCGGAATTAGGGCGGAAAGGTGGTGGTAGCGTACCCTCTCTCCACTCTCCTTTCTTATATCTTCCCGTGGTCGTGACGTCGTAAATGAATGCATGCCAACGATTCCTGTTGGCGCTGATTGCCGTAGTTGAAAGCGCCGCCTGACCGATGTTACGCCGTCTTGTCACACAAAGAAACGCTTTTACACTCTTCAGCGCGTACGGCGGGCAAAGCGGTTTCGGAACGAACGCTGTTTACAGACTCGCTCCGCTTTGGGAGGTCTCCGAAGCCTCGGAAGAATGAAGAGTAGAAATGGAAAGAAGGGGGACATGTCAGCACGCGCACATATTCGGCCGAAAGCGCTTGCGTCGCGCGCACATTCCCAAAACGCGAAAACCTTCAACTGGCCACGCATACGCACGCCTTTTAATTCCGCACGCTATTTTCTCGCCGTCGAGCTGCTCTCTTTCTCTAAGCGGCGTGTGTGGGCGCGCTTTCATTCCTGCCGACGTCGTCGCTTGTCTGGGCGCGAAGGTCCGGTTCTAGGCGGAGAATGCGCGACAGAAAAAGCGGCGTTGCCGAAAGCGTGCACTGAGGCCGGCAAAGCACGCTAGAGGCTTACAGGTAAGCCCGCAGCCAAGAGGCACGACGACGCATCTGGCGAAGCCAACCAGCAAGGCAGACGCGAAACGACGGTCGACGATCGTCGAGCGTGCCCACGCGAAAGAGTGAAAAAAGAAAACAAGAAAAGAAAGTAGAGAAAGAAAGAGGAAAAAGAGTCAAAGCGGCGAGCTCCGACTGCGAGAGTGGACTAAATGCAAACAGCTTGAGGGACAAAAAGCTCGAAAGGAACGGAAAGCATACAAAAAAAGAGAAGAGAGAGAGAGAAAGGAAATAAAGCAAAAAGTTAAGGGGAAAGCCAAGAAGAAGAGTGGAAGGGGGCGGGTAATTTCACTCCCCCGCTTACTCTGCCCGCGCATAAGCGTTGGAATAGCGCGTCTCTTTCACCGTCGTATGGACCTACCCGAGACGGGTATGAAAGCACGGCGCTGCCGGAGCATCGGGGCTAATGCTCGGCGCACGCTTCGGCATCACGCGCAGCGTCCCCGACGCCACTTCGTGCAAAACTCGGCGAGGGTCGACGGTCTGACTGCTGGATGCTTGGCTGGTTGGCCGGCAGAAGGCACCGACTGTTTTGCTTGATGGTCGCAGGCGCGCCATACAGTCCCTGCGCGCGCCCGGCAGTGTAGAGCTGCTCGCATTCTGTGTATGCGATGTTGGTGCGTAACAGGAGATAACCCTTTTCACGGCCGCTTGCTCGGTTGGTCGAGACTTGGCGAGGGAAGGTGAGGCCTTTGTAGAGGTGGTCGTGCCGTGTCGCCTAGAGGACACGCTGTTTCTTGTGTGTTTGTTTTTCTTTACATGTGGGGACTACGAAATCGCGACGTTCGAAGTTTAGAAGCTTTGCGGGTGTGTTTGGGAGCGCCCGAGAGTTTTGTGTGCATGTGCTCCACTTCATCTTTTAGCCTGGGCTCCATGTACGCGAAAACTTACGCGAACGCGAAGGCGACGGCGGCGGCGACGGCTGGCGTTCGCTCTGTCGCTTGTGGGCAACCTCCATGCAAGCGAAGGCGGCAGGCGACGCGAACCCGCGACGTGCGCAGCGGATTCCGTGCTTTGCGCACTCAAGCTTAGAAACACGCCCGTAACCTGTTCTCTCTCTCTTAAATGTTTGTGTGTGCCTCATAGTCAGGGCCAAAGGAATATTTCCTCTACGGCAGCGGTGTAGCGGCAGTGGAGATAGCCAAAGGCGTGCTTGCGGAGACGAAGTCACATCACGGGTTCACGGGGGAGGTGTGCTTTCGTTCGGTGCCAGTGCACTCCGGCTTAGTAAAAACACTCCCATAAACTGTCGCCGCAACCTGAATGTAAGTGAGCAAACTATAATTTACCAGAGAGAATGCGCGCCGCGAGTGTTTCTGCTCAGTTGGAGCGCAGCGGCACGGTGGATCGAGCGCCGGTACCCGCGGCTCGACACGCATCTCTCCCTGCAGTACGCCCGCTCGCGTAGCCCGCTCCAAATGCTGTTAGCCCTCCGCACCCAACAAGTAGATTGTTTTAATTATTTAAATCGTGCGGGTCTGCCTCTCAGCTACAAAACCAAATATTTTCTCGACGGTGGCGATGACCAAGACGACGGGCTGGTTTCGTGAGATGTGCCCGTGAGAAACCGTACACAAACCGGAAACGGCTTTGGGGGGCTCTGATTGGCCAGTCGCGTGGGGCACTTCCGGGCGATGAGCGAAATTTTCTGTGGGTGCAGATCCGAGCGACACGGCAAGCGACACATGCATTTGCTTCGCGCGACGGCGTCGCTCGTTCGCTTGCCGCCGTCGCCTTCGCGTTCGCGTGAGTTTTCGCGTACATGGAGTCCAGGCTTTAATCACCATCCCCTGGAGTAGCCTGCCAGGACCATGCAAACAATTCCAGTAATATTTTTAAAATATTCCTCTTAAACGCAAGCCATGACGAAACGTGTGAAGACAGGATTACAGAAATGTGCCCAACGTCTTCTTTCGCTCCGCAGGTCTTCCCAGGAGGACGCGGTACCGCTTACAACAATGTGTGATGAGTTAATGATTTAAAAGCAAATTATTTTACACATCCCACTCAGCTGATCATTGTGACAACAGAACACACTCATCAATGATGCATTTCTGCATGGTTTATGATGTACAAAAATAAAATAAAAATAAAAGTGTTTTTTTTTCTACCAACATCACAAAGTAATGCTCTCTTAAAAATAGTTTAAACATCCACCGAACCACTATGTGTGCAACTTCCCCTGGAACGGGAAAGTAACACTCCAAGAACAGACCCCGCCAATAATAAGAGCAAACCGCTTCCTTCGGCACCCCTTAAAGGAGCAAGCCACTTTCCGTGCGCAGTTTATTCAATGGAACTTACGTCCTCGTCTTGAAGAGTACGTGTGTGATACTTGAGCACGAGTGTAAGAGAGTTAACCCTGGTAGGGTGATTGTTGCGCTCACACCCTTCCAATATGGTCACGAACAGTTTTAGTTTTCAATTAATTATTTCTGCATAATTATCTGTAACAAGCCGAATCTTGACTGCTTTAAAAGCAGTTTTCCTCTTGGCGTATGATATCCAGAAACCATTTTCAAATGACCAAAAAATTCGCCTTTTTGTGAAAACTGGTTGTTCATAATGAATGGACTTGTACGTCAGAATGCTGTGCAAACTATACACACCCGACTGTAGACAAGTAGCAAAAGTCCTCTTCCACGAGTCTTTAAAAAGCGCGTTGCCTGGGAAAGCCTCTTCAGAATAAGCGCACTTTTCTTCGTCATCTGAGCAAGAGGCCTGTTTATTAGAAGTGGAACGAAGCGGAGGGCGACATGTATGGCCGCCACATTTTGCTTGAATGGACCTGAGCCAGGGATGGGGATGCTCTGCGTCATTCAGACCCGTAGGCCAACCCATTGCGGGATATCGCCGATCAACCATGTACCCAGTGGATATGCAATATCCCGTATACAGTCGGAAAACTCCTCTTTTTGCCCGAACTGCACGTTTGGGCTTCGCGTGAGAGGGGCTCGGTACGCGGTGACTGTACACCGTGCGAGTCGGTGCAGGTTTTGATTAATGCAATTTCTGAGGCATATGTTGTGCGTAGTCGTACAGTTCTGCTTCTCCGACTTCTCCTGCGGACAGAACGGTCACTTCCTAAAACATTTCTGAAAGCGAGCTCTCCAAATCACAGAACGAAAACATTTCGAAGTGTTGTGCTGCGGCTTGTTTGAAGAGAATGCACAATGAAAAAGCACAGCAAACGTGATTGAGTTTTAACGAAGTTACACCAAGTAGACGTGCGAAAGCATGTGTTTAGCCTGGTTGGCTCATGGTTTTGCTTCGCTGGGTCGTCGGCACGTCTGGCGACGATATTAGTCCTACAGTAGTATTAGTTGACGAAGACGACGATGCACAATGTACCGCGCGAGAGACTCGTGGAAGAGGACTTTTGCTACAATTTTGTCGTCATCTTCCATGGATACTTCTTGTTTATTCAACTACACCTTGGCCAATCCCCCCGCGTGGGTATGTGCCATATACCTGGGGTGAAGAAGAAGAAGAAGAAGAAGAAGAAGAAGAAGAAGAAGAAGAAGAAGAAGAAGAAGAAGAAGAAGAAGAAGAAGAAGAAGAAGAAGAAGCGCGAGAGTGTGTCTCAGTCTAACACGAGCTGATCTGTTCGCGCCGCCGTGGGTTCGAGTCCCAGTTGCGGCAATATTTATTTTATTTTATACATTTATGGTTTGGCCAATGTCATCCTCAAGGTCAAGCTTCACACAAACTCGGTGAGCCGGTTTGATCTCGTGAAGTATTGCTTTCGTACTAAAATGAAGTGAACAAGCCTTCATCAGGCCACAAAGTGTGTGTGTGTGTGTGGGGGGGGGGGGTGAGAGAGAGAGAGAGAGAGAGAGAGAGAGAGAGAGAAAGAGCTGTTCACCCATCTCCGCTGTGTAGGAGCGGCGACATTTAAACAAAGAAAGAAGAAAATGCAGAAGACCCCCCCCCCCCCCCCCTCCCCCTCCCTTATCCCATGCAGGTCCGACGTGGAGCGATCAAACGACCCAGTTTACTTCCGTCCCGGCGCGCGTATACGCGTCCGTCTCTACGCGGAGCCCTTCACGGTCGACAGGAAGCCAACAATAGTTCTTTTCCTCGCCAGAAGACGGAGCGATCAAGGGGAATGCTCAAACACTGCCTCCACCGCCATCCCCGAAGGCGCTTGATGGGCGCCGCGGCCGGCGACTGACGGGTTGAGAGGCCGGCCGGGCGGCGCGGGACCGGACGGTGCCGGGCCGCCTGTAGTCGCACATCACACGAGAGGAAGCGCTATGACGTGTGTGTACAGACCATCTAGAAGGCGCGGCCGAGGCGCTCGGATGATACGCCCGATGCGTGCGCATCGCGTCCACGGTTTTGCGCTAAAAAAAAAAAAAATGCCGCATGGACGCGCGGGTTGCTTGCCACCTAAAATGGGGCTGTCAGTTCGCACACAAGAACGAATTTTACAGTAATTTGAAAATGTCTTGAAGGTATTTTAGGACCAGCCTAAGAAAGATAGAGAAAATAATGAAAAAAAACATCCTTGGCACTTTTACTTGGGGAGGAAAGTTTGGCTGAATGCTCATGATGATTTCCTATTGCCGCTACCTGATTACAAGAAAAGGGTTGAGGGAACGTCTTCGCCGTTACCGTACCCGGGAAAAGTTAGCTTGCGTGCCAGCCTGCCTGCATGCTAGTGCGGGCAAGAGGTGGGGAGAGGCAGATAGAACTAAAAAAATAAATGAAGTAGACGAAAGTTCTGAGACGTTCCGAGAGCCTGGACTTAGTCCTGTCCGGAATCTCAATTTCAAAGCAACCGAACGGTTCGAAAATTGGAAAGCATCATGTGGAGACGACGGCTTTCGTTAAAAGCATTAATGATGTGGGTGAGGCTGCTGTCTGTTGATTTTCTCCTTCTGCTATTTTTAATGCGCCAACGGAGCTCCCACCCAAACAGTGGAGGCATAGCAATGGTTCTAAAGTTTTTGCAGACTTCTCTGCTAGCAACCGTCAGTGTAGTTTCCTTCTTCTCTGCAAACGAAGTCGGAGTCAGTGGTTCAAAAAGTTCGTAATAGGAATGACATACCGATGGTTGGATCAATTACTCCCATTTTAAACTGAAATGCGCTCCTTACAACCCGCCGTCAACTATCTGCATGCATCGTGGCCACATGTTTAACTTGGCAGTGATTAGTTGCTGTGATTTCTGCTAGGGCAAAGTAGAAAGATGCAATTCTAGGAAACACAAAACACAATAAACAAGGAAGGGTCCAGGTGGAGCCTCATCCTTCAGCCCAGACAAAGAGAAGTTCTCTTCCTGCCTGCCACATGGAGCGGCTGATGCAACCCAAGGAGGTCGCCATCTTCTTCCCGATAATAAAGTTTTCTCTCTCTCTCTCTCTCTTGTCGAAACGTTGTCTAGCGGGCTGAGGCTCTCCCTCGACATTTGTTCATTCTGTCTTGAGCTGTCAAGAATCATATCTTCCTTCCTTCTCTCAGCTAGGAATTCTAGGAAACTATTTGAATGCTTACCTGAAACGCACGCAGTGAGCCTGTGCGGTAAATTGGTTCGGTTCTACTCATTCAAACGTGTATATATTACACGGGTCGAATTCTAATCCAGGAATTTGTCGTGGAAAGGCAGTACGGAACCTCAGTGACACGACGAGTGCCGCGTTACTTGACGGATAGAGGTGAGCACTCTGTGCGGCAAGACAGCAGCAGCAAAAAAAAAAAAAGAAAAATAAAGAAAAAGCTATAAACAAAAGGAAAGTGATATAGTGTGAACTAAAGCCCCTCCATGACGCTACCGCTTTAACTGGTCGGAAAAAAACGTCATGGAGGGGCTTTAGTGTGAACAAGAGGTGGTGATAATAATAATAATAATTGATTTTTGGGGAAAGGAAATGGCGCAGTATCTGTCTCATATATCGTTGGACACCTGAACCGCGCCGTAAGGGAAGGGATAAAGGAGGGAGTGAAAGTGGTTTTACATTTCGGAATGCAGCAATCGTGCTACGTTGGGTTATCAGCGCTGCACTTGAGATTAGGATGGTCATGCGCCGCGATCAATTGATCCAAGTCAGATGCCAACATCAATACAGCTACACTACTCGCTTTACTCCTGTTTACCTCTCTCTCTACCTCCATGTGTCACGTGCATACTGCATCATCACGTGCATTATCCGTGCCATTAAACAAACTTCTGAAACGTTGGTCGGTTTCACCATCGTCGCATTCATAGCCATCGCCAGAAACGACACCATCATCAGTCAGGTTGCTTATGCTGCAGGACGAATGACCTTCCCAGTGCTCTCCAATTAGTCCCGCTCTACGCCATCTATACGGCCACCCTATAGCACTGAATGTTCCGCTCCCGGCCACGTTCTTTTTCCCTTGGAAGCCACTTTGTTACCCTGACGAACCGTTATCCGTTTGTTCTTCGCATGACGTGCGAGTTCGCACGACCGTGGCAAATCAGGGTGTACGTGGCCGTCCTGGACGCAATTAAAATGTTCGCATCACACACGGCTCGGTAAGCGACGCTTAGTTTAGCCAATGTATAAACACCCACTTTCAGAAACTGCCTCGCTATTTGCACAACACGAACTGCTTTTTTCTTTCTTCTCCAACCATAGAAGAGGGCGAAAAAAAAAAAGAAGACAACGAACGTCGAGCCACGTATTATACGGCGCGGGCCCTTCATCCAGCAGCGGCCGCCTCGTGATTCGACAGGCATGCAGGTGGCATTTTGTACAGGACGCGCAAGAGTTCCGCGCAAGGAGGACAGGGGGCCGGCGTATATACGTGTGTTTGTGTACACGTTGACGCAATTGGAGCGTGGGCAAGGAAGAAAAATATGGGTGAAGACGCTCTGCGGAACCAGTTATCGAAACATTGGAGAGAGAGAGAGAGGAAGAGGCGAGAAGAGTGCGATGAGGCTAGCTAGCGTGACGCGCTGGCAGCCAAGCGAACGGCAGGGAGGACGACTGGGCTGCTGGGCGAGACAGGCGGAGGAGGAGAGTGGGCCGAAAGTGGCGGAATGACTGAGGGAGAGAGAGAGAGCGGAGGCAGCAGTTAGAGAACAAAGTAAACGGATACGCGTATAAGGACGAGGAAACTGAGCGAGGAGCAGGACGTTGTCGCCGTCGTGCTGGAGCCTACGATCGCGGTCGAGAAGGATCCTACGAGCTCCCGGAACCGCTGGTGTCGGCTGCCGCGTCTCTTGAAGGGATGATGCTCCCGCGCGATAAACATAACGCGTTCCCCGATAATAATAAGATACGGCAGTGATTGTTTCACTTTTTTTTTTCACGGCTTATCAGTGAGTGTCAAACACTTTGTCACTTACCGGTCAGTTTAGAGGCCAGAGTATCGATTATTTAACCGTGGCAGACAAGTGTTAAACACAAAAGAACAGCGCTGTAAGAAAGCCGATATAGACATACATACTTGCCAACCAGATCCGTTCTTATTTTCCGTTGCCGCCAAAGTGGAGCAGCGCTTATCTCCGCTGAGCTCGTGTTTGTGTATGCGCATGCGCACTCGTGCAATCGCCGTTCGAATCGCAGAACTTGTTTCAAATATAGGTTCCATTTCGGGCCGACAAAGAGGTTACGTAAGGAAGGCGCGGCTTGGCATCCGCAGGGCTGCAAACCAACTTGTGTTGACAACGAAACGCGAGCTGCGTCGGGCGCTCGCGTGACGTTCGCTGAAAGCCCGGTTGCGCCAGGCTCGTCACGATGAGTGCCCATAACGGGCAGCTGTGCGGGGGCGTTGCGGCTGCAGGGCTTGTACAGTGTGAAGTCACGAACGCAAGCTATAGTGGTCGCGTATCTGGGGGACGAGCACTGCGTTGTACGCGTATGTTGAAACCCGTTGCGAAGGCAGCGAGCAAAAGCGGGCACGATAATGGACAGTTAGCGCCAGCAGAAGTTTACGGGATGCGTGGGCTTCCAAGGAACAAATTGACTGCAGCGCCGCCTCGCGGCCTAGTGTTCAATAAGTCCCTGGTGAACATAAAATAGAAAACTAGAAATAACAGGCAAGAAGAAGCTCAGTCCTTCGTAATGTTCGAAAAGAAACTCGTATCATGTCATTTATCGACCTTGTATCTCGTTTTTAAAGTAGTGAACTATCGAACAATAAAGAGTACAATCAAACCGCACAGCATTGTTACGCTTGGGCAGAAGAGAAAGATGTATATTTGTTCACCAAATAAGCTTGTATCTCGTTTTTAAAGTAGTGAAATATCGAACAATAAAGAGTACAATCAAACCGCACAGCATTGTTACGCTTGGGCAGAAGAGAAAGATGTATATTTGTTCACCAAATAAGCTTGTATCTCGTTTTTAAAGTAGTGAAATATCGAACAATAAAGAGTACAATAAAACCGCACAGCGTTGTTACGCTTGGGCAGAAGTGAAAGATTTATATTTTTTTCACCAAATCAGTTTGTATCTCGTTTTTAAAGTAATGAAATATCGAACAATAAAGGGTACCATCAAACCGCACAGCGTTGTTACGCTTGGGCAGAAGTGAAAGATGTATATTTTTTCACCAAATCAGCTACGAGACTGTTTATATACACCATCTGGAAACGACGATGGCCATGATGAATAAATGAAAAACACCAGTGCATTATATGCTCGATTAATCTTTTAATCTTTCAAGTTCTACCCTACAGTTCATTTGTGTATAATCACGTTCCTTCTCCTTTTCTTTCTGCGCAAAAATGCCGAAATGAGAGCAATAAGTTTGCGCAATACCAATTCCCAATCGCGACAGTGGCAAGCTTTTAACGGAATCAAATGTTATGAGTCATAATCACACAGGCTGTAAGACGGCATATTACGTCTTAAATATGCCGTAATACATAAGGAAGTTTCTGCGAGACGATAAAGGTTCGGGAACAGCACTGCTCACGTCGTTAATGCGAACATGCAATAATTACTATCCTGGTTGGCGTAAACCACCACCACATTACAGTTTTCTTCGTCTTCGCCACCAACATATATGCATGAAGAAAGGAACGCAAACCGTAAACCATTCCAGTAAAACGCTGCGTAACGAAAACGAAAACGCGGAAATATAAAGCTCCGCGCAGGAGACTGCTTGAAAGCAATCAAGAAGAGGCCCCGTGCCATTTCCTTGGTCATTACAAGCGGGCGCCGAAAGACTGCCGCCCGAAATAGTTACGATTCAGGACTAAAGAGGAAATGGGAATAGTGACTGGCGCACAGAACATATCAATTAAAGCGCGCACAATTACGTAAGTTCTTGTATTTTCGTCGCTAGTTTCTTAAAACCAGCGTTTTAGTTTTGTGCAATAAATCACCATTTGACTGCAGTGTGAAAGTAATCTGCCTAATAGGAACGAAGTCTTTCGCGATATGATTTCTTCCGTAGCGTACAGAGTCATTATATTCCTTACAGCGGAACACGCGGTGGTAATGCACGGCCATTAAAACCATGCTCCCTGGACAGAAACCATTGGGAGATAGAAGAAAGGTACAGAGCTTTGTTCACAAATGGAGACTGGTGAGAGACTTCCTCAAAAGCATGACTGCCTTTACTGAGGTTAGACAGCGGGTGTACGCGAGGTGACCGGGTATGAAGGTCCGGGTCCTTTCACCAAGTACTTGACTTGTACAAAGACGAGCGCCAGACAAGGACAGAGTCGTGACCATTTGGAGGGAACTGGTAGGTGGCATGCGGCAACGCTCGTCGAACCTAAGACTTCCACCACCTGAGCCGCGTGCGTTACCACAAGAATCAGGTATGTTCATTACAAATCCAGCTGGGACTATCTAACATTCGAACCTCGTTATAACTAAACTGTTTATAACGAAATAATGGATATAAAGAGGAAATGATGATTCCCCTTGGAAGTTCGGCCAACACGGAATGCAACGAAGCCAAGGCTATCGCCGGCTCCCTTTGACTTCGTTATAAGGAGGTTTAATTGTATCATGTTGAGCTTAGGAAATATAGAGGGAAGTTGTCTTCTGCTAGCCTAGCATTGTCGCTCGCTGCAGGGCACAGTCTCGCGATTGGAGCTCTCCATAGGATGCACCTGAGGTGAGATGAGGAGGTTTGGGGGACGTTGAAGGGATCGTCACCGCAGTCCAACTTGACGGTTGGGCCAGGTTTGCGGAAAAGGCGGCGAGTGCAGATCACAGGGAGGTAGTTTATTTGTTCCCACTGAATGAGAGTATCGTCGGCACAGGACAACGAATAGGAGGAGAAGGAAAGGGACCACCGAAGCCTGTGGAGAGAGAGAGAGAGAGGGGGGGGGGGGTCTTGGCGTTCTTATCGGTGTGCAGTGGATGGATGGGAACAACTTTATTTGGCAAAATAAAGGACCCATAGTGGTCTCTTACTGGCCTAGAATTCCACGGACTTGAACTTCACGTAAGGCACAGCCCACTAGCTATTTCTGGCAGGCGGGCTGAGCGGTCCGCAAACCAGCCTCACAGGAGGACTGAGTGGGATGGAGTGGAGCATGCGGGGGACTGCCTCTGGGGAGGGGCATTCGTATAATTAGGGGAAAAGTGTAGATTTAGGTACGGCACAAGAGTTACATTGGGGGGGAGTGGGGTGAAAACATGAGAGGAAGTACAGTGAAATGAAGCATCCCGTCTGTAGTTGTCGCCTTGTGGCGCTGGGTTGGGGCGACAAGAGACGACTAGGGGATTGTTGGAGGATGTCAAGAGAGTAGTTTAGAAATGGGAAGAAAATTGGAAAATCCGAAGATATTGAGCCCGCTAGGAATTAACGACTAGATGACACTTGTCACCAACCCCATACAAAGGCAGGCTAATAATTATCTGCCTGTCTAGGTACACAGCGGAACAGCATCGTGCGGCTGTGTTTGTGGAATGTTGCTATTTGATGATATGTTGAAAAGACCGATGTGGCCTCTTGCATGCTGTTGTGTGCCTGATCCTCCGGAGCCCGGGAGGAGAGTTCTCCGGCCCAAGCATGAACGCGCTGATTACCGGGGATCGAGACATGTGCAGATATCCATGTAAGAGTGGCCATTCGGTCGAGAGATGGGGCTGTGGTGAGGATGTGTTCGGTGGCCAGTGATGCCGCGCTCTGTAGGTAGTGGTAGTATGAGGCACGAGACTCTGCGCATGTTTCTGTGGTTTCCATGTCAATGATGGAGTGGGCCAGCACAAGTGCTACGGCGGCTTCCTCCGCCTCTCCCGGGTATGAGTTCTGAGAGCGGCGGCAGCCCCCATTGCGTCGTCTTCGTAGTCTGCGACTGCCGTGAACAGTCCTAGATTGTTGTGCTCTGCCTCGTCGACATAGAGTATGTCGGAGTGGTTTCTGTACCTCTCGGTGTAATATCTCGCTCGAGCCTGCCGCCTCCCCTGATGGAGGGTAGCGCTCATGTTGCGTGGGAGCGGCTTCTGGTGTATGTGACCCTGCGTGCGCGGAGGAATCATGAAATGGGTAGGACTTAATGTAAAGGGACTGGGTGGATTCAGACGAAGCAGTAGGCGCTGTCCGGTGTCCTTGCGGCTCTGCCGGACCAGTTGGTTGGTACGTTAGCCCTCTATTCGGTCACGGTATTGCAGGTCCCGGTGGCCAGAAGACTAGCCGTGCTAACTGAACTTGGAAGGCGTAAGGCGGAGTTAACGGCCATGCGTGTTAGGATGTCCGCGTGTTGTGCTTGGCGCTGAGTGAGTATATTGCATAAAAAGTGATGTGTGGTGCGGCTGATTATTAATGCATTGATCGTATTGAATGTCTCGCGTTCGGAAAAACCACGGTTGCGTGCTGCGGCACGCTTGATGACTGCAGCGATCTGTTTGGTCTGCTTCTGCAAGAGCTGGAGGGTGCGGGTTGCCTGAAGATTGTACTGCGGTGGTCGCACCCGCGGTGGATCCGGTCGGATGATTTCACAGTCCAGAGCT
This sequence comes from Amblyomma americanum, assembly GCF_052857255.1. NCBI lineage: Eukaryota > Metazoa > Arthropoda > Arachnida > Ixodida > Ixodidae > Amblyomma > Amblyomma americanum. The sequence continues at coordinate 161,879,595 of NC_135499.1, read as the reverse complement.
CGAGCACGCTCATTATCCGTATGTCTGCAGTCCATGAATCCATTCAAGGCGAATTTGAAGTGCAGAGATAGGATACCAGGACTTTGGATACAATCACCACAAACGACATCAACCTAACTACGCCCACTGCTCTCCAACGGCGTCTCCCATATCAATCCAAAACAGGAGACTAGTGCGCGGGCGATCAGCGATGAGGATTAAAGTAGACCGGCTGGCGCTTCGTCTTCGTGTTTTGAACAATGGGTCCTACTACGGCGTCGACACCGCCGCCGGCGCGAAACTACGGATCCAGCTCAGAAGAGCTAACGCTGTAACTTAAGCTCACAGGGTAATCTGTGCTAGGCCTGGATTGACCTACTACATGACACGCACTAGTGCATTCCTTTATGAAGACGGGCACCATCTGGCTGCGTTTCGCTTGCTAGGGCTCCCACAGGGGCCATGTATTCTTCAAGGTTGCCATCTACGCTTGTAAACACATGGGTGATCCCCTGTTCGCCAGGTCAGTTTAGGCCTGTATTTCGAGATAACATTCATGGCAAAATCTGCACCGTAATGAACTTCGTTGGCAGTGATTGAGGAGGTCTGGTATGTTTTTTCGTGTGGGATCGCCACAGCGGCCAGACACTTGGCGAATTTTATGGAGCGCAGCTCTTTAGGCTGCCGTTCGTGGATTCCGCGTCGTACTCGTTGTCAGCGTCGTCGTAGTCGGCGCAACACGTCATCTGACAGGTGGCGTGTGTGGGCGGGTGACAGGTGGCGTGTTGGCAGGTAGTGAAAGAGCGAAATGCCACCTGCCACGTCGAGAGCGGAGGGATGGACAACCGGAAGGTGGCTGCCACAGGAAGATCCCGAAGGGTGGCCAGCAGCGTAACACGCCAGCTACCAGCCTTCGCAGGGTAGTAGCTGCCACGGCTGAAAAGCTATGCTGAAATTTCGCATTACCTTTCTTTAGAGAGGGGGGGGGGGTGCTCAATGCCTACCTACTTCCCTTCCCTATCCCCCTGCACTCATGACTACATGTCACCAATCCGCATACGATCCATCAAGTCTTATCACTGAACCTTACAGATATATAAGGCGACCCTAAGCCCATGGTACTTACCCTTCGTGGTAGCACAGTGGCTATGGCGCTCCGCGACTGTGTTGGGCAGGATGCACGGGTTAGTAACCCGGCCTCGGAGGTTGTTACCCAGGTTGGAGAATGGGTACGAAAACGCCCGTGTACTAAACAGGTACACGTAAAGGGATAATTTCCGTAGAACTCCACTGCGGAAATAGAGCATTCAATAATACTACTACAAAACACTACTGGCGATGCTCTGACTACAAAATAAAAAGAACTAGTGTAAAATAAGAAGTAACAATACTGCAACTGTAAAACATAAAACAATTTAATTAAAAAGTGATAACACTGTAACTGTAAAATAATAATAAAGTAAAACTATATGTTAATTCTATAATTACGTGTGGCTTGTTATTTCATACGCTACAAAGTTTGGCGGGTTGATGTACGAATAATTTCCCGTGTTAAGTTTCCGTTATGTATATACCTGGGGAGGTGGTGCATTTCGTGGAAAGTGGTGGTGTGTGGGGTTTGATATATTTATGTGTGTGTTGCTTGTTATCGCGCATAGTGTTTTTGTTGCTTCGTTGAGTTGGAAGGGGTTAGCAAATATTTAGTTGCTGCGAAGATTTTTGTAGCGAGAGGTATACATTGGCCACGAACTCGCAGTTTCGCCGTGCTCGCATTTCCACCGTGCTCGCACCGCACCACGTGACCAACCGCCTGACGAACCACGTGACGAACCACGTGACAACAACTAGACAGACAACCAGACTAACCAGGACTTGCAATCAAGATTGACCAAGGCTAACCAAGCTATGCCTTAGCTTTTGCTACGTATATCCTGGCATAGCCGGGCTATAAGCCACTGCCAATTTTTTTTTTCTTCCTTCCCCGCTCCGTGCTCAGATGGGCCCCTTGCAGTTCACCTTTGCCTCCTTTTCATATATTAATCCATCGTTGCTGTTTAATTTCATACTTATCTCAATGTAATTGCTCACCGTTCCTTTTCTGACTACGGTTCAGGCTTTCGACAATGCCTGGGAAATTTCCGTGCAAATTATAGGGACGCCTCACGTTTGTGGGCGGGCTTCGCAGCTTGCTTCGTAGCCTCCTTTTCGTTGTCGTGATCACATTCTAGGAGAGCAGGAAACAGAGGTTATGTGTGACCACCGCAGGCCTGTAAGTCTCAAAGTTCGCGCTGACGAACACTCTGACGTCATAGCAATCATGCAAGACAAAGGGGACGAAGAAAAAGGAAAGCTTGCTGGTTTGTTACAGTGGCGTCTCGATTACAAAGCATTCCACTGTTAAGTCTGTACCGTCGTTTAGAAAAACGGCCTATACCACGCCGACTTCGTTTAGACTGCAATGCCACGCTACTTTCCGGCGGCAGCGCTTGTTGTCGAGGCTACCGTCACCGTTAGTAAAATGCATTGGTGCTTTCTGTGATTAAGGTGGGCCCAGGCTTGTATGTAAGGCCGGTGGTGGGAGGAATTTCGTAGATGGGAGATGAGCATTCATTGATGGGTGCATGCAAGGGTTGCTGGGAGGTGAAACTTGTCGAGTGATTCTAGAGGCTTCACACGGGCACACAGACCATGGCTTTTCGCCAAAAGGGGTAGTATTCTACCGCCAAGGTCGCCAGTTATTGCTTGACTTAGTCTCACAAGGAGACAAGCTAATATAACCAGAAAATCTCCGGTTTGTTTCGCTTGTTTCAAGAAGTTATTCAGTACTCTCGTATTTCATGAACGTGTGCTCCCGCCGGGAATCGCTGCAAGTGGAACGCGGTGGCCTTTCGCGGTGAGCCTCTGACGTCACGGTGGTGAGAAAAGCTTTCCGCTGTCATTCCGGCCGTTTTTGTTCGCCTCCTCAGGCCAATTGAGGCGTCGGTCGCATGCACTGAAGACCTGGTGTTCAAAACCGCATAGCTTGGGTGACACTCTAATTATACTACGCTTGTGCGCTATCCTGCGCCATCAAAACACAAATTGGCTTATTAAAGATCCCAAGTTGGTCGAAATTATTCCGTAGCCCTCCACTACGGCACCTCTTTCTTCCTTTCTTCGTTCACTCCCTCCTTTATCCCTTCCCTTACGGCGCGGTTCAGGTGTCCGCCGATATGTGAGACAGATACTGCGCCATTTCCTCCCCCCCAAAAAACAATTATTATTATATTATTATTATTATTATTATTATTATTATTATTATTATTATTATTATTATTATTATTATTATTATTATTATTACTATTATTATTTATTGAAAGCCACATACATCAGCGGCCACCTCCATGGCACGGAAATTTTTTCTTTGCTGATTTATTTTTTGGGGGGGGGGGACTCTTTCAAGCATAACCCAAGCGAGAAATTATTCACCAGAAAATCGCAATGGCTGTTTATTTTTCTAATATGATAGCAATTCATGAAATGTATTGCGCAAATAGGAACACCCTCCCACCCCAGCCCTTTCATTCCCTGCCCCCTTCACTTAACTACCCCTGCAAGACTTGCCCAATTAATCCTCCGCTGCACAGAATGCGCTGAACAGGCGCTCCGACGACAGCTACACGTTAAGGCATGGTGGCCGAAGCGTAGCTCGCCTCGTGCGTGCCGTACGTGCTCGAGACGCGGGTCAGAGACTCTCTTGTTCCGGAAATGTAGGGCACGAATACGCGTCTCCGTTCAAGGAGGACTGCATTTAACAGCGCTGCAATTAACACTGCCCACCGAACAGCCTTGCTTCTGCTTCGAGGAATGGGTTTTTGCGCGCACTTTTCGAGAGCATCAGCCGGATATATCTGACTGACGTTATTTCTATCGTCGGCAAATATGTGCGTCCCCGCAGGCCTGCTGTAGTCTGTACGTCTGTACAAAGCAAGCAAACGCAGCAGTGACGTCATATTTTATGAAATCAGCTGATCACGCACTGAACAATGGCAAGACGGCACTGCCGTGTTCATCCCCTGTTCAGTCAGTGGGAGTTTGATCCATGTGAACCTAACTGATGTGCTTTGTGCGAACTACAAAAAATTGGAAGATGGGGAGGGTGGCAGGCAGTGCAGCGTTGCTGTCTCTTCTGGCCAGCGGAGAGCAACAAGCTTAAGAGTTTTCCTTTTTTTTTTTGAAAGAAGGATGAAAAAAAAAATGAGGGACAGGATGTGCGCGCCTACAATGCGACAGAAAACTCGTGAAGTGCGAATTTCTGGAACTCTCCCCTATCTTTTCTCGCCATCTCACCCCTCTGTACTTCCCCCTGCTATCCTCTCCCTGCCCTTTTGTTTACACCGGCCGCAGTTCAGGAGTTTAAGCCGCGAATGGCAACATCTTTCCCTTGCTTTTTATATTTGTTTGCAATAATAAACCACTACTACTATACTGCTGCTGCTACTACTACTACTATCAGTAGTAGTACGACTACTATTACTATACTACCACTACTACTCATCATCATCATCATTTATTTACCCTTAAAGGCCCTTGGTTTAGGGCATTACATAAGGGGGTGGGGGAGTAGTCGTTACATATACAATGGTACAACAAAAATCAATACAAAGTGCAGGGTTCTTGTTAAACATTAACATCATTACAAGCATCAACACTAATAAAGACACAGCGGCTCAAGAACAACTTGGAAAAAACAAAAAACAAAAAACAGACGCATACACATTCAAAAACACAGCAAAATATCTCAGCCCTTAAAATGTGCTGTTAATAAGTGCCTGAATTTATTAGGTTCTATTTCAGTAACTATGGAATCGGGTAAGTCATTCCACAATGTAATGGAGCTAAGTAAAAAGGATTTATTAAATGAGTTTGTGGAGCCATGTATGCGCTGCAAACTTAAAGAATTGAAAAGTCGGCGTGAGGTGCGAAGCGGAAGGTGTAATACAGAATTTCTTAGCTGTGGGAAGGTACGGTACAATTTGTGAAATAGGCAAAGCTGTGAAATTTTACGCCGAAGTTCCAGGGGTTGAAGATCAAGGGATGCCTTGATAAGAGTTATACTGTGTCGTCTGTCATACTGCGATGTGATAAAACGGGCTGCGCGATTTTGGATGGCTTCAAGCTGATCGATTAGATATTTCTGATGGTGATTCCAGATCGCCGAGGCATATTCGAGTTTCGAACGGATGAATGTTGCGTAGGCGAGTTGACGGATAGAACGGGGTGAAAAAGCGAGGGATCGTCTGATAAACCCAAACAACTTGGAAGCATCTGTACAAAGTTTTGCAATGTGCTCAGACCATGTTAGTTTGTTGTTCACGATGATTCCAAGATACCTGTATGATTCTGTTTCAGAGAGTGGTGTAGAACTTAATGAATATGGATAGCTGAGGTTATTTCGCTTTCTTGATACATGCATGAACTTACATTTGGAAATGTTCAGTTGCATAAGCCATGACGTACACCAGGTTTCTATGAGATTTAGGTCGCGTTGAAGCAGAGTGTGATCATCGGGAGTAGATATGCGGCGGTAAAGGACGCAATCGTCTGCGAAGAGGCGGATACAAGATGATATGGCATTAGGAAGATCATTTATAAATATCAGAAAAAGGAGTGGTCCCAGCACCGATCCCTGGGGGACACCAGAGATGAGTGTAGTATTTTGCGATCTGTGGTTCTCTATTACTGTATATTGTGAGCGTTCGCGGAGAAAGCAGTCAATCCATGACAAGATTAAAGGGTTAATGTGGAGGCAGGACAGTTTTGCCATTAAACGCTGATGTGGAACGCGATCGAAGGCTTTGGAGAAGTCTAGGTAAATGACGTCAGTTTGGAAGGAAGAATCTAAGTTTAAGTGAAGCTCTGTGGTGAATTCAAAAAGCTGGGACTCGCAAGAATGGCCTGATCTAAAACCATGCTGTTTTTCATAAAAGAAAGCGTTATTGTCGAGGTGTTATGCGATCTGCGAATATAAAATGTGCTCCAGTAGCTTGCATGGAATAGATGTTAATGAAATTGGGGGGGCTACTAATACTGCTACAATTATTACCATACTACTACTACTACTACTACTACTACTACTACTACTACTACTACTACTACTACTACTACTACTGATGGGGAACTTCCAAAACACAGCACGACAACAGCCCGGCCTGCGAAGAGCACACGCAGCAGGACGATTAAACGTAGTGAACTGCTGATGACGTGAGCAGTGTGCGCGAGGAAGAAGTTTCAACACGGTATGCGTGCTGCGTACTTCGAGAAACGACGAAGTAAAATAAATGAAAAAAATGAAACGGCGTGTGCCTGTGCCGTTTTGCAAGAGCGCCCCGCTGTGGCCGGTGGAAGTCGGCCACAGACCACGTCCCCCCCACAGTGACTTTTATGCCCCGTTCCGTGCGGTGAACACGGCTTCCGTGCGAAAGCCGGGACGCGCTTTGGGTCAAGCGATTTACACTGCGAGCGGCCTGTATTATCTTCTTTTTGACGAAACTCCCGAATCGGACTGGTTCTACGCAACCCAGGACATCGCGTATGACTAAGTTATCCCGTCAAAGGGTACGTGTTTCTTCTCGTTTCTGCTTACTCAAAACGCCGTGTCCAAAGGAGAAGCTGGGAGGTTCTTTCACCATCTCAGAATGTCCGAGAGAATATGAAATTCTGCAGCAGCAACCGAAAGCTGACAGCCCAACGTTTCATTGCCTGCAGCAAAACGATAATTATAAAAATAAAAAAAGTAAAGTAATCATACAGACGTTTGCAACGATCTAACCTAACTTAATCTCTGTATTTGACTTGTGTTCTGTCGCTTACTACGTGGGGTCGGAATGCCACTGTATTCGTCCCACGTCCATTCTGCAATTGCAGCTAATAAATGAGTTCAAGCAAAAAAAAAAAACGCATCGACTCCATCGAGTTGGCATCGTGCAGGCTGTCATGTTAACCGGCGACGGATTGTCAAAGGGACAGTGATGTAACTGCCGTGAATATTCCTTTCTTATTTTTCGCTGTCAAAGGAACCGATGCGAATACATCTTATAAGCGAGACCGTGCGCGAAGCAGGCCGCAACAAGAACGGCCAGGAGAGGAAGAAACCGAGAAAGAGTTTGAGAAAGAGCGGTTAGAGAGGGTGAGAGAAAAAGAACCGGCGGGAGAAAAGAAGCGGAAACTCGACGCCAGCGCCACCGCCGTTCCGTGCTCGCCGCGTGCGCGGAGTAGCAGTCGAGCGCGTGTGCCAGTGTGTCGTCTGCTCTCGTTGTGGATTGGCTTGGATTTCAAAACTTCGACTGCGGGCAGGCAAGTGTCTCCGTGTTTTCTGTCTGTCTTTTGTTTGTTCGACGTGTCTGCTCCGGCGAGTAGAGTGCGCGGGATTAACTCTCAGTTATATCTAAACCCGATCCCGAAAGCTCTTCGGAATGTCGCCGATGCCAGCGCGTGAGGTTCGCATGGAACCTCGTTCGTAATGAATGCGCGTGTGCGTGCAGGAGTTGAACGCGCAGCGCTTTTTTTGCAGCGCGGGGGACACAAGAAGAGCGGACGTTTTTTCAAATGGGAACTGAGCGCGGCTTCCCACGTAGCGAAAGAGACGAGAAGCGGTTCACATACAAATAAAATAGCAAGACCAAACGCGTTGAGAGAGCTGGTTTTGTGTGCTGACAAAGCGGAGCACTGTGTCGCCGGAACTTTAAACTGTGAAATCATGTGGGAAAAAAAGTACAAATAAAAGAGAGAGTGTCCGTGCAGGCTCGTGAAAACCGGATGAAATTAGTCATTACGTTTTACCTTACTTTACATGATTGTTTACGTTAGTAATGCTGCACTGCCATGCACGATTATCTAGAACTTGCATGAGCTGGGCTTTGCGCCGTGTAGAGGCTAGTTTTGCCGGTTCGCAAATTTAGTAACCTTGGCCGCGCTGTCGCTTAGAATGCGTATCTTATTCTTAGCAGTAATTAGTGTGTTTCTAACCTTGAAGCTTCTAATGAGCGTTTCGTTGTTATGTAGTACAGTCATGGAAAAGCTAAGCAGAAGTGACGGAGCTACGATCAAGAACTACCGTTGTCGCCATGTAGCCATGCGAGCACGGACCGATAATAGAATAAACGCCATCTCGAGGGTGCAGACAAGCAAGCCTCTAATCAGAGGCGACCCGAGGGGCGTGCCTTTACTGCTTTTGCCGCATAGTTTCGCAAACGTGCGTCCAGTGGCATTATTGTGAACTAAATGATATTCCACATGAAATGAGACGCAAACAGCACTCTTGCGGGGATGCTTATCTCTTTGTTGGTTCGTGTTCTCGCGGCTGGCGGCGTGGCGCCACCGGTAGTTTTTGGTGTACGCTCCATCGTTTCAGGTTACCTTGTCCACGAATGTACGCGGGATGTATAGTAGGCGCCTCAAACTGCGGATGTACGTCGCGTTGTCATCACTGTGCTGCAAAATATGCGTAAAAGGCGATGTTGTTCAACAGGTCGACACTTGAACACAAATCCTATTTGACCATTTCTTTCCCTTATTCTTGCCGGTGCACTATAGGAGCTTGCTCATCAGATGCTGCGATACGAAACTAACGCGCCAAGTGCGGCGATGGTCTGCCTGCAGCTTGCAAGGTTTTCTGTGTGTCGCGCAGTCGCCATGGAATGTCGCTGGCGTGCTTAGTCGGGCGGGGATGTAAGAGGAAGTTTCGCGAGCGCCATGTACGCGTTGCTCCTCCGTCGTGTCGCAAGCGTCCGGAGGAGGATAGCAGACGACGCGAGTCGCATACGAGGAAGACGCCGCGCGAAACTGACAAGCATCTCGGGAGCCCTCTTCGGTGCGGTGGTGTCGGATATGAGAGGCGATGTGATCCTTGTTTCTTTTTACTTTCGCAGGTTGGGGGGGGGGGGGGGGGGAGTCTTAAAATAAACACCGCGTGTCGGGGAGACGACAGCGAGGCAAGACACGACCGACGCGATCGTGTCTTTGCGCTTGTTGAAGTTGGTTTGCGATGCGTGTGTGTATAGGTATATAAATTGAGGAAGTGTGTTGAGCAGTGTATATTTCACGGCAGATTATAGTAACTTGCCGCTAGTTCCATGCAAATAATGCCCAAGCGGAAACAGATAAGACAGAACCTATTAAGTGTTTGTTGCTGTCGGCTTCGATATGCTACTGTGCATGCAGGTATATGAACTGAATGCATGCTGTGTGGTATGCATCACGGGAGGCCTGAGCGATTTACCCTTGATTCCATGCGAACAGTGATCAAGCATAAAGAGGTGTGACAGAACATACAATGTGGTTGCATGCGTTTGAAGATCCCGGGTTTTGTTGATATATGAAGTGAATGTGTATTGTGCAGCACGCTTCGCAAAAGACCTTACTGGCTTGACAATGTTGGATGCATACAATACCGAGCAATATCGACGTAAGCGATAGGTGGTGATCTGTAATTCGTAGTGAAAGTGAACAAAGAGCTTGACGAAGATATGGAACACAATGAAGAAAAAAGAACACCGCAAGCACTTTTGTTGATTTCAATTTGCCCAAACAAAAGGATATGAAGTAGGACGTACACAAGGGGCAAAATTAGCTCGGCGTGAAGTCGGCCTTAGGTAGGAAAGCCGACCAAAACTGTTCGGGCCGCCCTTGCTGAAAGACCACGGGCCGAGGTTGGGTATTGACATCGGCCTTCCAGGGGCCGACTACCCGACGAGTCTTGTCGACTTCCAGGCGTAGGGCCGAGCAGGAGCCTATATACACAACCGAGTCCGAATTTTAATTGTTTGGTAAGTGGCCCGAGGTCATTTTTTGATGCCAGCCCAAGTATGAACCGATCACTTTTGAGACCGCTGTCCAACCACCCGATATCACTGCCCCGATAACCAAGCTGTATTAATACAGCCTTCTCTTTGGTCCCTCTCCTTTGATACTCTTGCCACCTCGACAGCTTCGCGGGGGACGTTAAGCAGTTGCTACACACCCGCATCCATGGCCTGCAGATATGGCTCATGGTTTGCTCTATATTGATTGAATGAACGAATGAAGTCATTTAATTGCTTGTCGTGGTTACTCAAACAAGGGGGTAATGGCTGCATTCATTGAACACCGAGCAAGCCATGATCCGGCTGCGGACCTCTGTACGTGTTTTTGTAGCAACTGCTTAATATTCCCTGCGAAGCAATGCCACTTGCTTCAGTGCACAAGGGCTGCAAGAAAAACAAAAAGAACCATGCAACGCGAACGTTTACGCAATCATAAAACGTTTTATTACGTGAAGAATAGATCACTGTTGCGCACTGTTTTTATTTATGGAAGTAATGAACTCATAATGGCAACAATTTTCCACTCTCACTTCGTTTACTCTGCACACGTTTCAAGTGTGATTTTTCACACCGCAAAATAAGAAGTCGACTTTCTTTGCTCACGAGCACCAAACGGAACAAGTTGAAGTAGCAGGTACATACGTGGGCGTGCCAACCTAGCATATATGTTTTCTGCAGCAGAACAGTGGGGGCAATTACGTTATTATACATAAAGTAACCCAGTAAAACCAAAAGGCCGCTGCAGAGATACCTCACACATTGCACGCTGTTGTAGCAAGGTGGGAATGCTCTTCTGCAATAGAAGAACAGCGAGAAAACTGATACAGGAGTGTCCACATTTTTAATCTCTAACGCTTCTGAAAGCTTTCATGTCACTTGTGCAGTAGCTCTGTGCAGTTTCTGAGTGCAGGTAAAGGTGCCCATTAATCTGTTTTTTTGTTGTTGTTGTTGTTGTAACAGCGGTCTTTTAATCTATTGTTTTAATGCCTGCCCTTTGCCCAAAACCTTAAAGGGCACAGAATAATGCAACAGCGTAGATCTTCTCAACAAATTTTAAAAAACCTGTAATGGTGCTGCTTGCCAGACAGCTACATTGCATGATGGTAACCCTCGATAGTTTACACATTCTGGGCAAGCCCTTGTGGACCGTAATATAGTGATTAACTATGGCCTATTAGCCATCTTTCTTTTTCAAATACAAGGAGGTGGCGCGAACGTGCGGATTTACTCTCTTGTATCCTTCATGTGTTTTTTGTGAAGATCTGTTCTTGTTGGTTCACTGATATTCTTAAGCACTTTTTCCGCTACGCAAAAAGTAAGCAGTACTGATATACCGAGCCTGTGGGGGAATCTGGCCACTTGCGACGCCCCCTACGAGTCAAATAGTAAAAAAGTAAGGAGAACGGTATGTGAAATTCAATGTCCGGAAGCTGCGGCTATGAGTCACGGTGCAGTGGAGGGCTTCGGCATAGGTTGGACAAACTGTGGTCCCGCATGTCAGCTATGGGCGACGCCGCAGTGGAAAGCTCCAGGTTAGTTTAGACTGCCTGTGGTTGTTTAACAAGTAAAATTACTTGCACAGTACACGAGTGTTTTTGTATTTCACCTCCATCAAAATGGGCCTGCACCATCCAGGATTTGATCTCGCGAGCTTGGATACGCTGCGGCAGTACAGATAAAGTAGCATTTTCCTCCCCGAAACGGCTTGCCAGCATATGCAGGCAAGTTAATGTTAAATACCAAGCTATAGACTTTTTCTAAGCGATAACACCGTTGATTTGTTAGATGCCCTGAAAGGGGTCTCGTGTCGTTCCTTTAATCTGTGGCGTGGCACATTTGGGCAAACTAGCAGGTGTTTATTACAAACTAAAAAGAGCACTCGGGCCACATCCTTCACATGCAGGCCCTCATTTCAGGAACTGCGGTTGCAACAAGACTTTGAAAAAAAAAAGAAAACACTCTGTGTACAGGTGGGCTGCAAAATTAAAAAAAATTTGTGAGGAATCAGAGAAAAAAATGGGCCTACTTGTGTGCGCAAATTATTTCCTTCACTTCTTCGCTCACAAGGGAAATGTCCCACCTATTCAAAACTATGCCAAATGTGTGAATGTACAAGATTATTTCGCTTTTCGCGATATTGGTGGCTTTTTTTTTCTGTAGACTTGGTTCGCGATCACCTATTCCTCACAGACAAGAGATCAGCACTGAGTTAAGAGTGCGCAAGAGGGGCTGTCAGCTCCTTCACTTTCATTAGATAAAATTTTGGCACGAGTGATGAATGTGCTGAAATATCGAGCACACCCATAAAGCACCGCATTGACAGGAAAAAACGAACAGCCATTTCACTCTAAACATTCTCAAAAGGAGTTTGCCACAGTGAAATCTAAAACGGACAGCTCAAAGACATCAATTCTCACCTTTTCAAGCAATTCTGAAACTGTACAAGCAGAACACACGTTATTCCCAAGGAACGATCTTTCTTTTAATGTTAGAAGCAAAAAAAGAAAAAAATTTCTGGCCACACATTATAATATAACTTGGCCCCCTCAAAAACTGTTCTGAATACCAAAGTAGCTTGTCTGCTGGAAATATTTACTTAGAAGTAAATGAAATAAATAAGCTTTTAGGAACTATATAACGCTGACTTATGATCTGGTAAGAGCACCAATACTGGTAATACGCTTATTAAAAATGTATTCGATAAGATAATGTGAGCAAAAATGTTGGTATTGAATAGGCCCTTTTGGGGGGAAATATCACACAGAAAGGATGCTTACAACAACAAAGATTTTTTATCCAAATCAATATATCACAACTAAAGCCATCCACAATACAATATGGAACGGCTGTGGAACGGCCGAAACGTCAAATTACATTGTTTCAAACGTTGGTCTCTCTTTATTCACTATATATATATATATATATATATATATATATATATATATATATATATATATATATATATATATATATATATATATATATATATATATATATATATATATATATATATATATATATATATAATATATATATATATATATATATATATATATATATATATATATATATATATATATATATATATATATATATATATATATATATATATATACATATATATACGCACTTCAGCTCCAGTCTCACAGTGATTCCTTCAAGGAAATTTGGTCCACTTTAGTAGCTGCTATGTGGCAAAATTTTGTTAAGAGGTTTAACATTGTTTTATTTTCACATGGCTATCCTGATTGCTTAGCTTAGTGCCGCTCAATAAGCCAATGTTTGACACAATATTCATATATTGTTCGCAGATATATATATATATATATATATATATATATATATATATATATATATATATATATATATATATATATATATATATATATATATATATATATATATATATATATCTGCGAACAATATATGAATATTGTGTCAAACATTGGCTTATTGAGCGGCACTAAGCTAAGCAATCAGGATAGCCATGTGAAAATAAAACAATGTTAAACCTCTTAACAAAATTTTGCCACATAGCAGCTACTAAAGTGGACCAAATTTCCTTGAAGGAATCACTGTGAGACTGGAGCTGAAGTGCGTTTAAGTTGTCAATCATGAAGCACATTAGTGAGGATCGCTACGTATGGAAACTTTACAAATGCAGTATTGTGAAGTTGCGTCTAGTCGGCTGCCCACCAGGGTCCACTAAACGGCCAATGGTCGGCAGTCGGCCACGCCACCTAGGTATAATGTGTGGTACACAATAGCGCCAAGTGTCATTTGCTGTCCGCAGAAGGCCGTTATTGGAAAGTACTTGATTAAAGAGTGGCCGGCAACATGGTCACTGACACAGTGTGCTATCGGCTTTTGACGCTACGAGTATATATGTCCTTTCCTCCAAAGTCCTCACTTACAAGCTCAACCGCGCGGCTTGATTAACGTTCCCTCTAGAGACTAATGCTTTAAATGCAACTGGCACGACGCAGTGAGCAAACGTCGACGTAGCGCGTCAAATTATTCTTGTCCGATCTGGTTTAAGACACCACCTCATAAGCTCGGGGAAATTTATGACAAACTCCTCATGCTTTGCATTGCTGCTGAAAAAAAGTAAGCTAATCTGGCCGGGTGCGCTTCATCACCGCTTGAGACGCCTGGAAAGAATGCTGGTCGCGCGCTATGCAAATTGTGGGAAATGGCGCGCGCCCCGGTCAAACGGGCTCGGAGGAGATGAACACACGAAGCGACGCGAAGCACCCTGACCTTTGTGAAGACCCATGTTATCGATTGCAACTGCGATTCTGTTCGGCCTCGCTCGAGCTGAGAAGCCGGGTCTCTCGAAGTCGGCTTTCTCGACGTAAGCTCTGCATGCAGGGGTCCTTGAGAGCATTATCGAACGGCGTTCGGCTGTAGTCGCATCTCCGATGGCAGATTAACGCCGCCGCCGCCGCGCATATTTGCATGCGCGTGCGCGGATGCGTGAGACAGGTCTGCGCGATGAGCACTCCTGCATGCTCGGGTGAAAGAATTTGGGACTTCCAACTTTACTGACGCTCGCGCGATAGGTAGCGCACGTTTCGTGAGTTATCTGTTTACCGCCCTTCGGTTTTGACAGCTGCTTGTCGTTTTACTGACTCCTGTAACATTTGGTTAGTCTGTAATTCCTTGTCGAAGCTAATTCGTTACGCTTACTCGCGCCCCCTTCCGTTTTTTTCTCTTCTTTTTCGCGAAGCCTAGGCGTTATCTGCGTGCCCGTCTTAACTATATGCACCCAAATTGCGGGAAGGATTACTCGCGCTAACTGACAGATGCCTGAAAGGGCTGCGATGCATCTTCTTCAAAACGTCTGTCCGCACGAAGCCGCGTTGATATACTCTCAGAGGCGCATTCAATTTTAGAAGAACTGTCCCTGAACCGGCCAACTGGCCTGTACGGGAGGTTTTTACTCTATAGGTCGTTTCTTATGCTAATCTGGAAACTGATCTTATCTAACGAAATTCAACCTGGACAGAGCTAATGTAGAGATATATAGTTTATACCGGAGGTCTAAAGAAAGTATGTTACGTTCTGTATGCCCTACACGTCAACGTACGCCGAACAAACGCTGCAGGAAAGAAGCTACATTAACTGCACATCTGGCCACTGATTGTGGTGTGGGATCCTGGTTTGCTTTGTGTACTGCTGCTAGGATTGAGAGCAGGATAACGGCAAAGCCGAAAGGACACTTCACGAGGTATTACTGTTTTTTTTTGTCTCCTACTGTGTGTAATAGAGCAACTACGAAAAATATATGTCTCAAGAAGCGAGCATTCCGCACAAAGAACAATACAGGGACGTCGGACATACAACGCTGAACTTGCAGCCTGCGCCGACAGGTCATCAGTAGGGTAGAGTACCTGAAACGCACTGAGAAGATGTGTGACAACAAGCAAGCAGTGTCCCTGTTTCTCGTTTTGAACAGGCTTGCAATGCATTTGGAGTCATTCGTTGACCACGGAATGATAAGGTATTCGATTGCATCTTCGAACAAGCTGATTTGCTGTCATTCCAAACGCACTCGAAGTATACGTTGATTTTTAAAGGGCGATCGTGCTTCATAACGGCTTGTCGAAGGCCTTTACACGTCACCTTTACATGTCAAGAAAACGCGCTTGCCACCCGTATAGGTATAGAATTGGTGACATTACCTTAGGCACAAGTAAGGGATTTAAATATGTGGGAGTCTTTTTTACACCTGATTTACGGTGGAACAGGCACATTAACTATATTGGAAATAGGGCGGCATCAGTTCTGAGTTTCTTGCAGAGGAATTTCATTCATCTTCCAAGTAACTTAAAAACCCAGCTGTACATCAGTCGTGTTCGACCAATACTTGAGTATTCGTGTCTTTGTTGGGATCGTCACACAGCTGAGCTTATAGACAAATTAGAGAAAATGCAGAACAGGGTAGTCAGATTTGTTCTTGGAAATTACAGCCGGAAACTTAGCATGACAGAAAGCAGACATGAACATCAATGGCAAGAGCTATAAGGATCGTAGAAGAAATAATAGATTAAATTTTTTCATAACATTTATTACTCTAAAACAGGCATCAACCGCGAAAAGTATATCCAGACACCAAATTATATATCGAAGCGACTGGACCACGATTTGAAGGTCAGGGAATTTTCTTGTAGGGGGGACATCTTGCTTTACTCTTTTTTTGTTAGAACTGTGCGAGAATGGAACAGTTTGCCATCAAGCAGCGTGTATATTTCGATGAACAATGCTTTTTACCATGCGTTGAAATAATATGTAAAGTGACAGTTAACGTTTGTAGCCCCCCTGCTGTAATGCCCTACGGGCGATGCAGGTATCCAACAAATAAATAAAATAAATAAAATGGCTGTGCTCTTTTTTGCTTCTTTGGCGGCGCGAAAGCATAAAAACATTCGCCTCTCCATCGATGCCGAGAAAGATGAGGCAAACATTGGATGATAACGTGGGGATATGATACACTGAAGAAGCGCCTATACAGGAATTGCGCGCCGCGAACTGGTCACGTGACAGAAATAACAGCGTTATAGTCGGGTGCAACTATAACATCACAAACTCTGATTTAATATTTCTTCTATAGACTTCGACGCACACTACGGGATGGCTTATATTAGGTTATACGTTAGTATTAGGTTAGTTCCGAAGAAAGGAGAACGGGGCAACTAACGCTTCAGCTGCTGTACGCAGGATGGTAATCACCCGCTATATTGGCACGCTAGCTCCTCCTGTTCTTCCTCTTGTCTCCACAGGCACCGCTCCATTGTTCAGAGCTACACCGACGAGCCGCGCGTGTCTCACAGGAGGTATACGTTGCTTGTCCAACTATGTGGCGCCGTTGTGAGCGCTAGAAGGTAAAAGTTGTTAGATGAGCGCGTAATTGCTTCCCCCATCGAAAGCTGAGCGCCCGAGCCAAAAGCAGGGAACATCCAAGAGGACACAGCGCGTAACTTCTCGTGCATTCGAACCTAGGCCGAGAGCTAAAGGGCCAAACACCACGTCGTCTTTCTTCCCGGCTTCTCCGTCCGTCCACGCATTTCTTCCACAATTTCCGAACGAGGCGTTTACGAAGAGGCCGGACGGAGATATAGCGTAGGAAGGAAGGCAGGCGAAACCGCCTTGGCGGACACGAGCGGAGCCCGCAGCGAGGGTCCCAAGACGCACGCGCGGTCTGCGGCGAAGCCACGCAGTCAGCGGGAGAGAATCTGGAACGGGCCCTCACGAGCATGTAATCGAGCAGGCACGCGCCCCGTAATGGTCCGCGAACGAGCCGAGAAATGAAAGCATCCGAGCGAGGAAAAAACACAGCGGTTTTGGTGGTGGCTGTTGGGGGGGGGGGGGGGGGGGGGCGGGAGGCTATTTTTCCTTCTTGCACGTTTCTCTCTGAACACCGTGCGCGCGGCTTATATACCTCTTCGCGCCGCTCCGGAGACAGGTATATGTACGAGTGGTACGTGTACTACAACGGCGGCAGGTGTATAATCTGTTTCCTCCGAGGCACTGTTTTCACCGAGACTTTTGCCGCCCCAAACGGGCGTTGAATGCGAGTCGTTACGACAACGACGCCAGATGAAATGCGGTGCGGTTCTGGGTTTTCACCTTTTCTGTATTTTTTTGTTTATGCCGGATATCGGCGTGCCTTGCGAGAAGGCCTGTACCGTGTGTAAGTGTACTCCGGGACGCGGCGTGACGTCCTCGTTGCGTTTCGTGTGCCTATAAGTACGTTCTTATCTTCTTGCTAGGCTGTTTTTCTCTCTCTCTCTCTCTTTCCACAGGCACTGAGCGTGTAGAGCGGCTATGCTCCGTAGAAAGTCGCTCAACGAATGGGGCAAGGACACGCGCGAGGCGGAAACGCGAGGCGCGTTTCGTACGATCCGCGTGCTCTTTCGATTAAGAGGCGAGCCCCTCGAAGCGAGTAAATCACGCAGCCGTGATATGCTGGAAAGTTTGCCTCTGCCCCGTGCTGTGGAAATCACAAATGACACCCCAAAGTCTCGCACGAAGGCTTGCGTGTCTCAACGGACTGCATAAAGCGGGGTTGTTGATGATGATGGGACGTCGTTGAAACTTGTGGGGAATCAGGTATACGGTAGCCGGCATTTGCACCATCTAAGCGACGTAATTGTATACATCAGAGCATTAGTGCACCATAAGGATTCGCCGCTCTGTGCGTATTTGAATGTAATTGCACCTGCACTGTGCCTTCTTCATACCCAGTAATTATGGACAAAAGCATTTCTGAGCGGGAAACCATTTATGGACGTAATTTTTTCATATAATATAAGATTTCACTTTAACAATCAATACATCCGCAGATCACCTGACGGCAGTCTTGTATATTGTTTCTATCCACTTTTTTGCTATCGTCAAAAGAGTTCATCATTGGTTTTCTATGGCAGTCTTAACTGCTCTACGCGATCGCTGGAAACACTTTAAAAGAAAGATTTTGCTACATACCACAATAATGGACCATTGCCTCCAATATTTCCATAACAGTGTCTTGCAATTTTGCAATTTTCAAAATGTTTGCCCGAGAAAAGCTGGACTTGTTAACCGTGTCCAGCTGCTAAGAATCCTCAGCTTGCACTCTGACTGCGAATAGTAGGACTTGTGACGTCACCAAAGGCTAACGACACCTTATAGCGTCACGCCTCATTTGCGGGAACTCTTGACCGTGAACTATAGAAAGGAATAAAAGATCCGTGGTACGTATTGCATGGTGGAGGGCATTCGAATCTCGGCGCCATTTCGCTTTCTAAATCATCGTTCCCTCCGACAGCGTTTTCTTCAGGCTCCCACGGGCTGCTTGCTACTCGCCCGCCGCGGCACAGCGTCGGCATCGCACGCAGGAAGACTCTTCGCGCTGCAGGCGTCCAGCGGCAATCACCCACCAGAAGAGGTGGCCGCTGTGCCTTTGGCACAAGGTAGAGGGGGGACCCGTAGGAGCCAGTGTCCACGAACGCTGCAGCCGGGCCCGCGACCATTGATGCGTGAAGCCAATGTGCGCCTCCCAATGACAGCGCGTCCACTTTTCCAGGCGAAGTAGGGTCAACGACCGCACTGGCACCCATGCTGCGCTGCCTGGGGTATATATAATGCAAGCGCTGTTATATTGCGCAGGCCTTCCGTTGTTATTCGTATTTTTCTCCATCAAAGATCGATGCATACACAAACAAGGCCACGGCTCATTGCACGCGAGAGCTATTTCGCCTGTAGGCCGGAGAAGGCGAACCATCCCTGCAGAGCAGCCCCGCTCTGGCCTGTGCGCGGCGAACCATTGCGTAGCCGAAGCCGTGAAGCTGCATTGTATAGTTAGCGCGGCAAGTGCATGACTGAGTCCATTCCAACCACAAAACAGCTCAGTAGCGTTAAAGGCCTCGTTGTCCAGAAAATCCGTCGTCGGCATTTGAGCGAAAAATCAAGAGCATAAATCTGGCAGATGGTACTCAGAGAGCAGCCTAGGAGGCAGGTGGGCCACCTAGATCACGTGACATTGCGGCGTTATCACAACCTGCCCACCGGATAATGAGTAAACAACTGCCCACCGTAGCAGGTGGCAGTTAAATTAGTTTGTCGGAAATAGCTACCTGGGCGCACACGGCCCACCGCGGGTGCACCTGCCACCGAAGGGCAGTGGCGCATCGCTTAACCGCTGCACCACTGCACCAGGAAAGGTATGAGGAGTCCCAGGGATATATGAATTTGAAGTATGCATAGTGACCTTCTACGTATATTGGAATTAACCCATTACGCTATCGCGTCATACTCTTAAGGCGGTGCTTAAGTGTCGCCTCCAGTTTTTGTTAGGTTCCCACCTTTTTTGTTGTGACCTTTCTCTTGCGTTTCATGAATTACTGTCCTGCAATGCAGAAATACATTCTAATAATGCTTGCGCGCCAGATTTTCATGAGCCCAATTTTGCGCCCGCGCAGCCAAAGATCACCTGGATACATCCAGGTCCAAGCTTGCACGGTTAACAGTGAAGAGAGCCTCTGTCTTTGTAAGCGTATAGTCAGTATGCATGGCGAAGTATATTAGCGTAGACAGCGCACATGGCTGCGTAGGTGGGAGGATAGGTTATCCATTTCTTGCAGGCTAGCTTGGAAGACAAAAGAAGTGTACGAAGAAGAAGAAAATAGCCCTTGTAAAATACATGGCTAACAACAACAACAACAACAGACAACAACAACAACAACAACAACAACAACGACTTGGGCTTTGTTAAGACCCCGTCAGAAGAGCGCATCACGGTTTCCCGGATATTGCGAAGGAGCACGGGCTCACTTTGAAAAGGCCGCAGACATTTTCACCCTGTGAGATCCTCAAGGAAAAACCACGCCAGACTGGATACGAAAAACGAAAACAAGAAGGAACAACTAGACAGACGTGCTTCGTCCGTCTAGCCGTTCTTTTTGTGTTTTCGTTTTTCGTAACCAGTCCGGAGCGCTGTTTTCTAAAGAATGATAAACCAACTAGCCTCGCTTGTTGCCCTCGTACGCAAACAGCCGCCTATACCACCACCGTTGGGAGTAGTCGACTTTGTGGCCGCGGTAGAGTAAACAAACCGGGGTAAACTGAGCGGGCCTAAATGAACAGGATGCAAGGTGCGATGGCACGGAAAAGTTGCCGAACAAAGAAGGTCATAAGACAACAACAAGAAAGTGCTACGACTGCAACTACGACGACGACAAAGCGATGATCTACACGTGGTACTACTTCAAAGAAAACAACATCAAGATCGCAGTACAAAAGCGACCACAACGATAGCCTCGACATTGTACGAGAAGTTCAGCACAATGAAGGCACACTCTTTAGTAATGGAATTCTACCCCACGGCTTGGGCCGTATACCCTACCTCTTAAGATAGTGCGCTAGAGGACAGCTATTGTTTACTCCCTTTTTATTTATTTATTGTTTAGATTGCATCAACCTAGCTCTGCAAAGGCAAAAAAAAAAACACCCTTCACATTGCACAAGTACAGGCACAGCATGTACAACTGCAACGACAACGACAGCGTCAACTTTGTAATTTGTACTACAACAACACCAAAAATCCGCCGAGAATGCTAGCTAAGCAAGATGGAGCTTCATCTTTGCCTGCACAATCCCAGTACACGACCTCTGCGTGGAATGCCCACGATGCTTAGGATGCGTCCGATGTAAGCCGGTGTATATTTACCGCGAGAACTGCCGCTGTCCTGGGACGACCGGCGCGTTCGCTACGGGCACAGCCACACCGCGTATAGAAGGCGACCCCCGTTCCGAGGGGGGCTTCCTTTTCCTCATCTGGGCTCGAAATCTTGCTCGCTGATATTGTATCTGCGGGAAACCGTTTTTAGGAAAAACCAGTTGACCCAGTCTCGAAGCGCTACGTAGGTATTTCTATTATTATTGCTTTTTTTCTTTTTCTTTCCGCCGACTTCGACGGTGCCGGCCAGTCAGCTCCGTACGTGGCCCCGGCACAAAATGCCCGGTGTTCCGCGGACGCAAAGCAGAGCGAAAGAAGAAACCAGCGCGAACTAATAAGGAAGCTGTGGGAAGAGAGAAGAAATAAGAAAGAGAGAAATTCGTACTTCTTGGAGTGTGGTCGCCCCCTCCTCTGCCTGCTCCCCGTGCGTTAGTGGCCGCACGCGCACATAAACGATGGTACTATGAAGAAGATAGAAAAAGAAGTGTGCCGCGCGATCAAATAAAGTAAGAAGGGCGAAAGAAAAGAGGAGGGGGGGGCACACGCTCACGCGCACAGCTGCATATATAGCGTTCGACCGGAGCGCAATGAATGAGAGACGCGGGGCCCAATTGAGAAAGTAGGTTTCACGCGAGCCTGTTTCGGCAGTGGTGGTGGTCCCCCCACGTTATGTGGCACCAAAATCAGTCCGCCGCTGAGCACACTATACAAGGGCAAGGAAGCGAGGGGGGTGGAGAGAGGGAGAATTCTCGCAGTAGACTGGGTAGACCGATCTGGGGGGAGACCTTCACCTTTTGCGTTGACCTTCTTCTATACCACGCACGCCCACCGCGTAGCGAATATTCGCCCAACGAAATCGGCCCGTCGTGCACGTGAAGCTGCTCGGTCCACTTCTGTCCCGCTTCCCCACGCAGGTCGGTCGGTCGGTCAGCGGAGTTTCGCTAGGCGTGCGTGGCGAAACGAATTC
This sequence comes from Amblyomma americanum, assembly GCF_052857255.1. NCBI lineage: Eukaryota > Metazoa > Arthropoda > Arachnida > Ixodida > Ixodidae > Amblyomma > Amblyomma americanum. The sequence continues at coordinate 161,857,589 of NC_135499.1, read as the reverse complement.
CCCGGCTCACTGCGTGCCCGAATCAGTTTCGGAAGAACATTGGTTTCGCCGAAGGAAGAACTGATATCGGCGGCGAGGCTGTTGCTGGTCTTGCTCCGGATAGGCACGGAACGGCTGTTAAACTCTACTCTGCGGAATCGTCGGGGTCGCTCAGCCGCGACTTACTATATGTAGCCCCGCAGCCAGTGGGCAAGAGGTCGTGGGCTTCGTGCGGTCGGCAGTAGTGTGTGGCCGCATTCCAACTGGAGCGAAATGTGAACGCAGAACGACGCGCTGAGATTCACATCCTCTCCTCATACCTCGCCGGGTGTCTGAAATTGATGCGGATTCTTGAAGTGCAGCTCCTCCTTCCCTGTCAAGGCACAATGTAGTTTTTGCAGGAAAAAAATACACAAAACTTTACTCTCTCTGCGTTAACGTGAGAAGTTGGGCTATCTGGTACGTGTTCTATCGCCACCTATCATCGTATTTATTATCTATCATCATTATACCTTTATTTTCTGGCAACATGATGCTCAAGTAGCAACTTGAGACGAAAGGTACAGGTGTTCGCACTGGCACCGAGACGTTAGATACTTCCCTCGTTGTGTATAGGGCCCAGATATGAACGCCATGCATAACGTTGCAAGTGAGTGCTCCCTCTTCATAGCTACACGAAAAAACGAACCCTTTCTTAAACGTCGCATAAGGCTAAACGAAGCCACTATTCATTCGTAGGCGATATATAGATATTACTTTTTTTTTTCATAGCTGAAGCTAGCCACACCATCAATCCGTGAATAGAGGTTCGTTACAACAGCTCTCTCTCTCTCCCTTCCCCTTTGTCTTTTCCGCTGCCTTCTGTTCTGACACCATAAAGTTCTTTACACGCGCTCCCATCCAAGGACGCGGAGGTTGCCTCGTTATCACGGCGTGTGAATGTGTCAACGGAGGTGACGTACGCCCTGTATTGTCTTCCAGTCAGCCTGTCACGAACAGCATGCGTCGCGCTCCAATTTTCTATGTTTTTTTGCTGCCGCATGTCTCGCAGGCTGTTATGTGGGCGCACTATCTGTAGTATTTTACGGATCCGCGCATACAGTCTAATAACGACAATCAGAATGGCTGTGTTCGCGACCTGAATAAGCGCTTCCGAAACTGCGTGGTTCTTCACACCAAGGCGGGCATCGAAATCGCACTTTAATATTCATCGCCTTTAGCTGGCGACCACTTTGCACAGTCGTGGGCAAAAATTAGAGACCCCACCCCTCCTCGTGGTCCGAAGCTTGCCCAACAAGTTTCGGCTACATCGCGCCAAAATACGTTCGCTTTCGAGAAGCTTGCCGGCAAAGCAACACCCTCCAGTGCACATAACTCGTCAACATAGCCAACATTCGTTGGGCTAGAGCGCCGAGGGTAACTGCGTTTTCGAAATTCTAAAAACTGATATGGATATTGCTTAAGGTGGCTACACTCCTCTCAGTAGACAAGGAGAGTAACAGTAATAGTTAAGAAGTGAACTGCTCAATATTAGTTACCCAGCCTACTGGTTAGCAGGTCTTAGCTGTATTCTGGTGTACTACATCGCTGTAGACAAGGAGGGTAACAGTAATAGTTAAGAAGTGAACTATACTCAATATTAGTTATCCAGCCTACTGGTTAGCAGGTCTTAGCTGTATTCTGGTGTACTACATCGCTGTAGACAAGGAGAGTAACAGTAATAGTTCAGAAGTGAACTATACTCAATATTAGTTACCCAGCCTACTGGTTAGCAGGTCTTAGCTGTATTCTGGTGTACTACATCGCTGGCAATGCTGTGCCGAAGAAAGCACTCTTCTAACTCAAAAAGAATATTTAAAAAAAACTTTGCTAAGTCTTACGTGAAACACCCTGTATACGAAGTGTTTACGAAGCGGTCGAGTATTCTATGTGACGCTGTCACGTGGTATTAATTCGATATTCATCCAGTGAAACTTCGCGTGTTCGCCCAGCTGCGCAGTTAGTGACGAGGGCAATGCTACACCTATAGCCTGCCTCGATAAATCCGCACCACGTTGTGGAACCTACGGCTGTATCGACGGACCGAACCTACGAAACTTTATGCCCGTAACAGCGGCTCACGCGCTGTCCACGTAGAACTTTATGAAATCAATTCCTGGTTACGTAAGGCATGGCTTGCACGGAAGTTCTTCAGTTCAACCAGTCACAAAACTCTGAGTTATTATTAGGCCGCACACGTGGTCAGTTTGGGCAGGTTAGAAGATTATGGCGCCGCCTATGAGCTAGAGAGTCCTTCATCGGTGGCGTCTTGCAGCTCTCTATATATACATACCTTGAACAGTCCAGGGCAGCTAATATTAATGTCACAAGTATCGTGATAGCTTCGTTGCGGGCCTATAGCGTTAATGTGTTACAGAAACTCTTGGGTCCGCCAAGTTTTGAATCGATAAGTGCCGCAATTCTAGTGCATGGGTCCCGTGGGGAGTTTAACAATTGGTATGATAAAACCCGCTGTCTTCCATTAAGGGCTTCTGGAAGCCCCAGCGTCATTATGCGAAGAATCGATGCACTGATGGCGCCGATGTTCCTCGCACGCTCCGCGAAGAAACATGCAGCCTTATGACTTCCGTGGTGTCCATCCGTCCCAATGGTCGACGGACGGCCCACGCTCTCAATACGTGGAGAAGTCACCCCGTACGAAGCTGACTTCGCAGCCGAGTCTCAGTTGCCCGTCGGGCTCTTCTCGTGTACGCGAAGGCGACGACTGGTGTGGCAAATCTGAAAGTGTAATGGCCCATGCTAATCGGCCATTGTTCCGAGATCGGCGACCGCGGGACGGGCGCTCAGTGAGCCTTGACGGTGCGCCACCGGTGTGTGCTGCACCAGCGACGGCGGCGCCAGTCATGCGGCGGGCGCCTTCTGCGCCTCTTCCCTGGGCGTCGTCGACGCCGACCCGTTACGTGTGTGTGGACAGGGGACACAGCAGCCGCACGCGGGGGCCGACAGCGGAAGTGCACGCTCGCGGGCCGCGAGCCGTGCTGTGACGCTGTTGAGTTACGAAGCAACTGTACACGGCGCGTGTCGGCGGGGGGTTTTCCGGCACGATGCTGTCTATGGCCGCGGAGATGTAGCGGCTATTGCGATGCTGTCACTCGGCTACTGCAACCCGCTGCCGTCGAAATGGGGATCAGGACTACACAGGCTCAGTCACCTCCTCTCCCCTTCCCTTGCAAGTCGTGGGCGGCCTGTTACTGTTTTAATGAGAAAGAGTGAGAGAGAGAGAGAGAAAGGTAGAAAGCTTGCTGTCACGAAGGTTGGAGAGGTCAACCGCCTGCAACTCCAGACTGGGGAGGGGAACCACAGAAAAATGATAGTGAAAACGTGATGTGGTGTCGTCATAGTACATTAAGCTACACACACAGTGTCCAGGGCAGTGCACTGTTTTCGATGGCTGGTGCGGAATGCACGAGCTGGAAAAAGCGCCTCGTTATGTGTTTCTTAGCAGTAAGCAGTTACCACAATTACGCCCCATTGGCTCAACAAGGGCTGTCCGGGAGGCCGTATCTTACAGCGCCCCGAATCTAGTTCGCGTGGTGTCTTTATCTCACGTGCACCGACACCTTAGCATTGGATGATTCTAGCATTTCACTGTTGCCGACATGCGGCTGCTGCTACGATCAGGTCACGATCCGGTGACCGCTCCTTTTCAGGTGCCGTGCTAAGACTACGCAGTAGGCGTTTCCTTCGGGCAGTCGCTGCAGTATGAAATGATTATTACAGAGCTGTTTAGCATGGAAGAAGCGTAGAATGACCCCGGTTACTTTTCTATCGTTACTTCGGTGCACGGGCAGCATTCCGCCATAAGTATTCCGCTGAGTGTATAAGCAGCCGTCTTGTCACGGAAGACGTTCGGATCGCGTCTAGATTCCTCGGATGTAAATTTTCTTTTTCTATGCTTATTTGATAACGTGTAACGTGAGAGGGTAACGGTAAGCGTTATCCTGGGGCGGCATCGAAAATCAACACTCTGTGTGACCGCTAGGGAAGGTATTCCACTGGGTATGAACATAATATCGAAGTGTTACAAAACTTATAATGATCAAACAACAGCATATTTACATGCAGCTTTACTGAAACAAGCAAACACAGATTATTTTATCACAGAAGTTCACCTTTTTTTCCCTAATTTCCTAATTGTTCGAAGTATTTATCAGTGGTCGTTACTGTACGCATGACCTGAAGATATTGAGAAATAGAGACGCATGTAAGCGGTGTCAATAATAATTGGTTTTGGGGGAAAGGAAATTGCGCAGTATCTGTCTCATATATCGTTGGACACCTGAACCGCGCCGTAAAGGAAGGGAGAAAGGAGGGAGTGAAAGAAGAAAGGAAGAGAGAAGTGCCGTTGTGGAGGGCTCCGGAATAATTTCGACCACCTGGGGTTCTTTAACGTGCACTGACATCACAGAGCACACGGGCGCCTTAGCGTTTTGCCTCCATAAAAACGCAGCCGCCGCGGTCGGGTTCGATCCCGGGAACTCCGAATCAGTAGCCGAGCGCCCTCGCCACTAAGCCACCGCGGCGGGTTTAAGCGGTGTCAAGTAATCACTTTTATGTGCGGTAAAAGTATACTATAAAACGAGTTTTGAGTTGAGTCCATATTTAAAAAAGAACTCAAAAATGGAGACAGGGAGACGATAACTGTATGTTATAGGAGGTTCACCTTCAGCAACGTTGTATCTGCCGTTTGGAACAGACATTTGAGCTCTCGCAACGGTGAGAACGCTTGGAGACGACAGCGACTGACTGGTGCGCCCGATGACACAGGGTCCGCGTTCCGACCAAACACTGACGGCTAGAGACACAACCAAACCTCTGGACTCACATCCGCCGAGGTTTGTTTGACCACTCACGGACGGCCGAGGGGTGTCGTGTTCGCAGGCATGTTTATGTAACGCAACATCAGCAGGCTTTGCATAACAACCGCACGGCGTTATAGTGAGAGCCAGTGTACACGCCTGTCCTTGGCTTCGGCGCAACGACAGTAACGGATTGCGCGCACCATCTGGGACTGTTTCCAGTGGCTGCGTCACCCAAGGGCCGCTGCCGTGTGTGGTGCTACGCGCATGAATCCCGGGCTTCAAGGCGAACGGGCGCGGCGTGTGATGGGGCCGCACCCATGCTGATGGCCGTTCGGCACTACTGGCGTCCTCGCCAGGTTGACTAATTGTTCACGCATACGGCTTACGCATAAAATTTGTAGCTACATATCGACGGCGTTCTCGATGGCTCTGGATAGAGGGGACCATTTGGTAATCGCACTTCGAACCGCTTATATGGCGCGGCTTATATCTATGCGCAACTTTCCGCTTCCAACACTTCAGCCTCAGCAGCGCCATTACGAACTAGCCTGCGTTTGCGTGTATTCTGTCCATCAGTGGTTATATTTAGTTCTGCGCGAAACGGCAGTTTGTCACCTGTGGGATCTAAACTGCGCCCAATGAGCGTGAGTTGTCCTCGTGAAAGGATGTAACCGCATGAATGTTAGCTGAAGGCTTAGGCAGTAACGTTTCTTTGCCAGCAAAGCGTCTTGCTAACGCGCCAATACTCCTGTAATCATCTGAGTTTGTAACAATGACAGTGGAAAAAAAAAAAAGGAAAATATTCGCCGTTTACTGTATCAAAGAGTGAAAAACCAATGGCGGCGTGTAGAAAGAGGCAACCCTAAGTACTGTTACCATGCTGTTGCCACATGCATAGAACGCACAACGTAAAGGGAATCATTGCGCTAGCACGGTGCAGCTTGACGACAATCAGCCCGCTCTGCGAAACGCCGCTGTGCGCGCATGCGATCCACAGTCGCAGTTACTGCATCCCGCTAACCGCAGGCGCCATTACGCAAGGCTACACGGCTCCGCGAGCGCGTCACTGCCGCATTTGCTAAGCGCGTATATATATAAACGGTCTCCGCATGAAGTTATGCGCGTTGTATAACAAGCCATCGAACAGTGCCGGTATAAACAAGAAATGAAGTAACATAAAAAGCAACAATCGACTTCCCACGGCGAGTGGCAGCGCATGCAAGACGTTATACGAGCGATCGTGTCGCCGTCGTCCAAGCCCCCCCCCCCCCCCCCCCCCCCCCCCCCCCTCTCTCCAGGCTCCACGGGGGCCTCGGTGCCCGCCGCGCGGAGTAGCGTGGTCGCAGTCGGCTCACGACGCCCCGCTGTCACGCCCAGTCACGCCTTGCGTCCGAAACGTCGAAGCTGGCCGCCGCGCTGGCAACAGTGGCGCCACTGACGCTGTCCAGCGGCTGAAGAGCGGTCGCCTGACCGAGTTTCCATTGTCATCGGCCCCGCGGTGCGTTGACCTCGCCTCTCGGTGTCGAGGCTGCGGCGATGGCCGTCCTCCTGAAGCCGCGCCGATATGTGGGACGGTGCCAGCGCTCTGCTCAGAGCCAGCGGCGAATGCCACCATGTAGCGCGGCTTCTGGCGCGAGCGGGACGCCACACCGAGGTAGCGCATACCTGCCCATTCTCGACTGCAGAGGAGCTCGTATATGCGCGCGGGCGCGCATTTCGGGTGGATTACGGCCGGCCCCGATGTACGCGAAGGATAATGCGAAGTCATTGTTAAGAACATATTGTCTAAGGAAAGAACAGGCGATCGCGAGACGCATCGCGGCGTATGGTAACGACGCTATTCACTTGTGGATGACGTCAGGGAGGACAACGGAATCCAGGTCTGACTATGGCGACCTTTCCCTTTCTTGTTTGCCGGCCGCATTTCGGTGGGCGTAAATGCGAGAACGACCATGTGTGTGGGCGAGATTTTGGAGCATGTTAAGGAGTTCCCCCTCCCTCATCCCTCTCATCTACGGGCTCGAGTATCGCTCCATGGGCGGGCAGCACCGCGATTTTACAATCTCGACCGGCTGCCTAATCTGCCAAGTCAGACAATACAGCCATTCGCAACTGCCATTTGTAAGCTGTCCGTTGCGCAGAAATCTGAAGGCATCAAACTGGGTTCCTCTTTCAGAAGGAGGCCCTCGTGAAGTGAGCGCGCTCGGTGGTAGCTTGTCAACGGCGCCGCGTACAGCTTGAAAAAAGTTTTTTTTCTCTGTTTTTTGGCGGAGCGACTTTCGCGTTCCACTCGTACGTGAGGCAAGATATGTAAAGTGCTGCGCAAGCATGTAACTATTCGCTGATCCAGTGCCTCCGTAAGCCTCTTGAAGCAGACGTAGAAGTAACGAGGGGAACCTAAATACCACTTAGCTTCTTTCTAGAGGCGATGCAGTAATAACGTCTATCAATGTGGCCACATGCATACACGTGAGCTGTACTTCGTGGATTTGCCGTTGCAGGGGTCACTCATGGTGGCGTGGCATTCTGCACCCGATTGGTTGAACCCCCCCCCCCCCTCCTCCTCCTCCTCCTCAGAAAAAAAATATACGGAAACTTTAAGGAATTGCGCCGTTCACGCGCCACAGTCGGCAACCACATGCGACGGACGCATGTTTGTGGCGTTCGATGTCCGACAAAGACGTCTCCGTTGTCCACCAGCTTGTAGAATGCGATCAGTCTCCCGATTCTTTCGTTGCCTGCGCAGCGTATACGTATAAGGCTGGCTGCCTGGTTATGCAATTAAGATGAGTGAAATAAAAGAAGAGAGGAGGGGAACCGTGGAACAGTGAAATAGGTTCACCGTGTTCTCGTGCTGCACGCGACACGTGGTGTGTGCGCGCGCGTATTCTGTGCATAAACCAGCAGACCCTACTGCGAAGCGAACGCGGTAAACATGTATAGGTTGCCAGGCTCGAAAGCAACAGTGCAGCTGAAGCGGATGCCTTCGCACGGCGCGAGACAAGTGTTAGGCGAGCAGGGAGCTACGTGTCTCCTGTAAGCGGCGCCACCGCTCTCGTTAACGCAGAGTTGACGCCGCACGGAGAAAATGATGAAGTGTCCGAACACATGTGACGTCATACTTGCTAACTTCGCTATGCGACATGCGCACACTTCCCTGTTAAAAAATTGTTGCACTTGCTCAGTCGCTGAAAAGATCAGTGTGTGGAAAGGAACTTAGTTTAGCGGCTCATGCACGGCATACTCACTAACGTCGAAGATCGCACTAACTTTGTATAGTGTCCTTCTCGTGCCTGATATTTATTTATTTATTTATTTATTTATTTATTTATTTACAAATATTGTTAGCCCTTGTGGGCTGTTACAAGGTGGGAATGGGAAAATTAGTCAATACAACGCAGTTCCCCCTGTTTTACAAAGGTTTCAAGTGAATGTTTTGTCAAATACGCGTCGGTCAAGGTTATTCCATTCTATACATGTTTTACGTAGAAACGAAAACTTATACACATCAACTCTCGGCATGTACGGCATAACTGCAAAATGATGGTTAGTACGCGATGACAATCTTCCGGGTGGCCGCAAGTACAAGCTGGAATCCAGATTGAACATTTTGTGATAAGGCTGATAAAAAAACTTTAGCCTAGCAATTTTTCTGCGAATAGCCAATGTTGGTAACTGCGCTCGTAAAAGAAGTTCAGATACGGACTGCGTTCTTTGCTAAGACGAAAATATAAACCTTACTGCCAATCTTTGAACACGTTCAATTTTGTCTACAAGATATTGCTGATTCGGACCCCAAATTATACTTGCGTATTCCAGGGTTGGTCTTACTATTGATTTATAGGCTTGTAGTTTGACATCCGATGGTGCATCTTTTAGCTTCCGCCTTAGGAATCCAAGTTTCCGTTGAGCTGCTCCACAAATGTTTTGTACATGATCACTCCAGTTTAAGTCATGACTAATCGTGATACCTAAATATTTTAATTTATTAGTACGCTTTAGTGCTCTGTCATTAATTATGTACGTGAACCCTAATGGCTTCTTCTTGTTCGACACAATCATATAAGTTGACTTTTGGTAATTAATTTTCTTCAGCACAAACGATAAGTGCGGAAGCGTCTCGTTAGAAGCGGTGGTGTTAAGGTGGACGAGAAGGGTTACTCTAAGCTCGATTCCAGGGCATGTCTTACTGAATTCCAACACAATAAGGTTTACATTTTCAGCTACCTGCTCAGTGATGCCGACGCCCGTATAACTGCTGACACTCGAACCGTCCACCGAAAATAAACGCCCGCGGATGTGAACATTGTGAACGCGACCCAAGTATCAGATTGTACGGTGTACGAACTGGGACCGTTATCGTCGCACATTATATCCAGCCGTGGTGTCTAACGTATGAAACCAAAAGAGTTGTTCCTGGAGCTTCACGAGCAATTTGTTCTTTCCCCTTTCTTTATTTCTGTGTCTATCATTTTGTTGTACTTCCCGGTGTTTGTGGCGTTTTGGGCTGAAACACAGCCATCACTGACGGCAACACGCGCGGAGTCTTCAGTTTGTTCCAGGAAGTGAAGGCGTTTCACGCTAAAATAACGCCGTAAGAGGCTTGGAGAGTAGAAATAATGTTTGCGTTGCGCGCTCAGCGCGAAATCGCTCGTTGCCACATAATTGCTCGTAAACACCCGTATATTGTATACCTTACCTGCACCCGTCGTTTAGACGCCAGCGCATGCTGGCTGTGTACAACGGGTCGCACTGGCGGCGATAATGGGTGCCCTGAAGGCTCGCGAACCTCCCACGTCAGGAGATGATCCTCGCGCTTGCTCTATAAGTGCAGACTCCCGACGCCTATGTGACCCTACACTCTTCTCACTTAAAACTGTACAGTGCAATGGAAGTTAGAAGAGCTGGCCCTATAGCTATTTGAGTCGGCGGTGAAACGAACAGAGCTTCTCCCGCGATTTGCCGTCGCCTTCGCCATCTTGTCGATGGTTGCCGCCAGTGACGCAGGAGTTGGCCAAACGCGAGAATAGCTTTGCGAATTCGGCCCGTGACGAAGTAAAAGCCAGCTCTAAGCTTCTGCAGCAGTGAACGGTTTTAATGGGAAATAGGTTATACCTTCAGGGCAGACGCATCGCGCGAGATGGTTGCCTTTGTTGAGGCGCTCGAAGAAAGTGGTTCGCCACTTGCTTTTCTTTCAATGGACGAACTTCCTTCACAACTCCGAAGCCTTTTTGATTAGGCGGAAGGCCCAAAAGAGGTATACATCTGAGTCTTGCCGCGTTGATTTATCTCGCGCGTATACCGATCACCGCGGTCGGTTCCACATTTGTTCGCTTAAACCGAGCAACATATGTAATGCTTTCTTTGCAATCAGATTCTGGTTAATCACGTCTCGTTAGACTATACAGGAGCAGCAGTCCCCGACGGGGAGTACATGAATGCTATACAAGGACTACTTTATAGGCGATCTATATAGTGTCGATATAATGGAAAACGGAATTACGCTTGTCGAATAATGTGGCCACAAATTTCAAAGCACAGGGTCCGTGCTTTGCAACGATTGTTTTCAAGAATTCGTTATTTTAATTCAATGCCAGTTACCAACAGCGCCCGTGGGACTACATGCGCCGACATGCATTTTGTTTTTTGCGATCATTTCTGGCTTTATAGAGGGTAGTGAGTAATGATATAATGGGGGCAAAAACATGAATTTAGAAACACGTCGTTACAAAACACATGCCCTGAATAATTTCATGGCGGAGGAGGCGTTGTGCATGTACAGTGCCGCTGCACACAAACTCGGTATAGTCGCTTCCATTTTCCTCCCATCGTAACTGGCGCGGGTCGTTCAGGTCAATTAACTTTCGTCCGTGGAACAGAAGTACTCACCGTTGAAATATTTATCGTTCCATTTGGGTTCTGCGTGCTCTTATCTCAAGATGAACTTTGTGCGTTGAAGCCAATGAACTCCGAGTGGCATTTTACGCCTCACGGCGCGACACGTTCCATTAAAAAGACTTTACATTAAAAAGACGCAGTTTGGTCGAGTTGACTTTTAGGGCGGAAATTTGCCCGTCGGGCTCACTTTAAACGCTTGCGTGTCAGGACGAGCAAGCGTGGTATATAGCTTCGTGAACCCGGCTGAGCGGTGTTGGTTAACTTTCTCAATCCGACACGTCAGGCAGAGACTCTGAGACGCGGCCATAATTCGGAAGCTCTCCGTTTGTGCCATGTCTCGCCTCGACAGTAGGAGCACCTGCTGCCTCCAGACTGCAAGAGACGAGTTCATACGATGTCAGTCTATAGCATATTACGGGAGAGCAGATTAGCGCAGTCTTGGTTTCTCTGAGAGTGTCCGAAACTTCTTACAATGCAGTAAGTTCGCGTTTTTTCGCATCCTAGAACAGAAAAGGCGCTCCCAAGGGGAACCAATCCCCCAGGCGTCCATCGAGAGCCAGCTCTTTCCGCTCCTTGCTTTCAGACGGCCGCCTCTCCTCCAAGCAGCGGTCGGCTCACGTCACGCAGGCAGTGGAGAAGGGCCTTCTCTTCTGGCGTGAGCCAGACCCGACAGTCGTGTCCGATCCAGGAAGCGGCAGCGCTCGCGGTCGACGACTCGGCACGCGCGGCCGAGCGAGCGACCTTCCAGAGCACGTGGCGAGCTGAGAGAATCATTGCGTGTGAGAGACGGCTTGTTTGCTCGAGGGAGCCGCGGTCTCCCTGCCGTCATCTCCTGGCTGGCTCGCTGGGCACAGCGGCAGCTGTGCAGATGAGGTGCTGTGGTCGGCGGACGAAGAGAGAGGGAGGGGAGGGGAGGAAAGAGAGAGGCGATCCTTTTGTTACGCACAAAACGGGCCGATCTATAACGCTCACCCGCGGACCGTGACGGCCACGAGGCCACGGCGCGGGCGGAGAGAACGCGTGCTGGACGCGGAAGAAGACGTTTGCGCTGGCGCGTCTCCGCCCCCGCCCTCGCGGAACGCTGCGCCACGCCGTTATAGGGTACCGCCGTGCTGTTGTTGTGGCAGCGTGAGCACGGCTTCTGAGATTATCGTCGCACGCCACGAATCGCGGAGGCCATGGTTAGGGGACAGGGTGAACACGCGTGCCTTCAGTTTGAGAGGACCTTTGACTTTTCCGCAGTCTTCAAAGCCTAGAGTCTATACTGTTGTCTGACCGTTCTTAGTGGGCGTTCAGTTTCCTGCTTGCGGGCTGACCTTACAAAAAGTTGCAGCGACGATTTGACCTGTCGGTGTTCACCCGCCTTGTGCACGGCCTTTCCGAACCGCTCGTTCTTGAACTTTTTTCTCTTCTAGCTACCTTCTCTATTCCCTTTTTTTTGTTTTGTTTTTCCTGGCTGACTGATGACATTTCTGGCAATTCAAGATGAGTTACTGTTCTGTAAGCAAACTTCTTCCTGCTCACTGCCAAGGCTGCTTAGCGAAAGCTATGAAACCTTTGCATTTTCTTTGGTGCCACCAAACATCACAACGTCGCCTTTCGCCCCACATGTAGTCTGCTGATAAACTAAGTCTGTCGCAGTTACCCGAGCCGCAAAAATTCTTAGACTTTTCACAAGTTAAGCCCAAAAACCAAATGTAATAACTAATATTTTGCCTTAATCAGAGGCGCAAGGTCGATTGAGCTGCACAGTTTTGAAAAAATCTTAGTGCAGAATTTTGCGCTTTTTCGACCGCTTTCTTGTTCACCATGCTAAGCTCACTTAACAATCTTTTTCTTTCCTTAGAAGGGATCGTTCTGGTCAAGCTTGAAATCAATCATAGTGTACATGTGGCGGGTCATAACGCACAGTTATCAATTCGATACGTTTGCTCGCTTAAAAGTTAGGGGGCGGTAAGTAACCATAATAATTGGTTTTTTGGGGAAAGGAAATGGCGCAGTATCTGTCTCATATCGTTGGACACCTGAACCGCGCTAAGTAACTAATTTTTTTTTTTTTCAGATGTCAGGGACTCACATATGGATTCTTAAAGAACACAGATGTATGACGGCTCTGAACAAGCCCGTTGGTCGCCAGTATCGGAGCGTGGGACAAAACGCGAAATTTGGCGCTAAGTAACCAAATCTCGCGTTTTGTCCCACGCTCCGATACTGGCGACCAACGGGCTTGTTCAAGCCGTCATACATCTGTGTTCTTTAGGAAGCCATATGTGAGTCCCTAACATCTGAAAAAAAAACTTCTTAGCATCTTGTCAAGGACATAGCTTATAAGGCTGTCAGTCGAGTCCTGTTATAATATGGGATAAAAACTGGAAGAAACCGACGACTGTCGTTCGTACGCATACACAAAGAAAAACAAAACAGAGAAATTGAATCAGAATTTCTGAGCTCAGAATCCAGCGACATTCGGGTTTGCGGGATTTAGCCGGCATACGGTTGGGCGAGGATTTCAATGCCACATGGGTGTGGCCGACACACTGTACGTTCCCGAATTCGCAATGCCAGACACGTAAGAAGTTCTAGAAGACAGAAACCTGCTCCGCTTACTTTTCATGCGACTCGTACACCGGTCAGCTGCTGGGGGATGTGGCACGGATGGCATTCCGGGCTGATGCAAGCGTCGTTTATGTTTTAAACTCAGTTCTGTTACGAACTGCCGCGAATGCCATAAAGTCGGTGTCATAGGCGTCCTTGATGTGTTTCTAACAGGGAGGTGGCGATAGGTCATCTGCTACAAATGCTGTATTGAGCAGAATGAGGAATAAAGAAAGAAACTGAGAGAAGGAGAGAAAATAGCCATGCTTTTGGTGTTTCTCGTCTACCTCGAGCGGAAACAGTGAAAGGCGACTGCTACAGACTTATTGAGCCGCAAACAAAAGCTCCCAGTCCCAAACTCTCTTGGACGACGTGGCCGTAAATGGGAGAGCGCCGTTTCCCTTACGTCACAGCAACATTCTCGCAGGGCAGCTGTGAGCGTGGATGTTTACGACTACGACAGCAAAGCAAACATGTTCTCACAAAACATGTTTTCACATAAGAGCGGTTGTCGGTGACTGGCCATATATCCACCGCTCTGCCGAATCGCGATAACCAACGATTCGATTGTGAAGACAACGACCAATGTTGAACTATTATGTTGTGACGTGCGAATAGCTTTGAGCACGGGACCCCCCCATAACAGCTGACACTATAGTTCTGTATAGCTCCTGCACCGCTGCCTATAGTAAAGAGGTTGAGTATGTGCCCAGTTACAACTTAATAGCAGCATCAAGTTTACAGCTGGCTGCTTCGTCACTATCCTCTGCTGTTCTTCAGTAGTGCCGTATATACTGCTTTAGTGAATGTCATTTTTTATGTGTTGAACTAGCATATAATATATCTACATGTTACTAATGCAGCCTTCGTGATGTATTAAGTTCCCAGACTGAGTGAAAGTAACATTTGCGTTAACAAGAAGGCCTCGTTCACTTATTTAGAGGCATCACTAATTGCCTGGTGGACGAACCTAAAGTAGTGCTAGTAAAGCCCCGTGGTGGTCAGACGATGTTAACTAGTTCCCGGTGCTGCTACATGAACCGAAAATTTCTTTTATTAGACCAAACATTCCCTATTCCAGGCCCTTATTTCCTGCAGGAGCTTGGAAACTGTCAGTCTCGAATAAGTGAGGCAAGCTGGGTTCTTAGAACTCCCTGAATTTCAGTAAAAATTTCCATTGCGTCCCTATTTTACCCCTCAAATTTCCTGAAAAAGAAAAATTCCTCGATGTAACATCATTGCTTGTGCCCGACTGTAGCGCAATTGTCGCTTCGTGTCGCCCCCGTGTCGCTCTCCGTGTACTACGTGAGTGTTGTCACGTGATGTCGCGATCGGTAGCACGGGTCGAGATGAAGTGTGTATACGTCACACGCCTTGCGGGACGCGATGACGCGCGGATAAAGCCGCCGTTTCGCGCGCGATACACTGTTTCTGACAGCCCCCCCCCCCCCCCCCCCCCCGCTCCTCCCCCGTCGTCCGTGGAGATTAGCAGCAGCAGCTCACGCGCCATACCGACGACGGAGACGCCGACAGTGGCTGCAGTTCTCTCGACAAGGGTCTTCCCGATAACCCCGTCACGTCTCCTCTCTCTCGGCGGGGTGCATCGGCCACGCACGAGCGCGGTGGAACTCTGTCTCGCGGCCGTTCCCCGTTGGGCTTTCATTCTTCGTCTTAAAAGACACGTCGAGATAAACGGAAAAAGAGGGCGCATAGTTCGGTCACGAACGCACCGTGCGCCCTCTGCTGTTAACACAACGCGACGCCCTATCGCACTGCTGGAGGTAACTGAACATAAATAAGCGAACATGCCGCGGGAACATAAACGGAGGAGAGCGAGGGATAGATAGGGTGAAAGTGGGGTTTCATGGACGAAGGCGGAAGAAAAATGGTTGAAACTGATCTATAGAGCCAAACCACAAGCGAGAGGGCGCTTGGCTCGCAGCACTCTGGCACGGGTCGGCCCGGTATGGCACTGCCTCCGGGATCGGCCCGGGGACTATTAGCGCGGCGCGTCTTTTCTTTCACTCTTTGCTCTCCTATCCTTTACTCCTACTTTCAGCACGCGGCAGCGAGCGTGGCTCGGCTTGAGCCAGTAGGCAGGCCCGTGCACTTTCCTTTTCTTTCTTCCTCTCAGTAACATCAGTCAGTCAGAGAACGCGAGCAGGAAGAAAAGAATGAGAGGAAGTAAGGCGCGATCAGTACTAACTGCAGACTTCTTAATTCGTTCGATCCGGCTTTTCGACATCCGATTTGCTTTCTATGAGGCAGGCATACCCGTCTCGGCTGCGTGTAAAAGTCGTGGGAAAAAAACTGGAAAATTGGATTTTGAGGAAATGAAATGGGGCAGTAATTGTTTCACACATATCGGTGAACACCGGAACCACGCCGTAAGGGAAGTGTGTGTGTGTGTGTGTGTGTGTGTGTGTGTGTGTGTGTGTGTGTGTGTGTGTGTGTGTGTGTGTGTGTGTGTGTGTGTGTGTGTGTGTGTGTGTGTGTGTGTGTGTGTGTGTGTGTGTGTGTGTGTGTGTGTGTGTGTGTGTGTGTGTGTGTGTGTGTGTGTGTGTGTGTGTGTGTGTGTGTGTGTGTGTGTGTGTGTGTGTGTGTGTGTGTGTGTGTGTGTGTGTGTGTGTGTGTGTGTGTGTGTGTGTGTGTGTGTGTGTGTGTGTGTGTGTGTGTGTGGTTTGTTCTCAGCTCTGGGACACCCGTGTTTGTTCGCATGAGAGAGCACGTACCTACCGCTGTTCATTACTTTTGAGAAGCCTTGCTGTCAATAATGACGTTAGCAGTGCACAGAAATGACGCACCGTTACTTTCTGTGCCCGCCTGAACGTGGGTCGCGTGAGAAGAAGAGCGCCACACGCCTGTGCGGCTGCAGTCCAGGCTGGCTGCGTTCCATTTTCACGCCCACGAGGGCGTTTCCACGCGCGCATCATAGCGGAGTAGCATGCGCGGAGGTCCGGCGGCGCTGTCCGAGGCACAGCCATCGCAACGCCCGAGGACGGCCGCCGTCGCCGTGTGACCAGAATGCCCACGGCGGCGGCGCCACGCCACTCGCTTGGCGGTCAAGTTCGCGTCGCGCGCCACGCCGATAGCATCTGCCGTGCACAGGGCGGCGGCCTCGAGGCGCGCTCCGAGGCACCTCCATGCAAGACCGTATAGAAGGAAGTTCTCCTCCCCCTCCTTCCCCCCAAGCCGAGGGCGATCAAGGGGATAGCTGCCGCTCAAATTATCCATTGAGCGCTTTGCTCCACTTCGTTTATATTTACTGCATGAGCAGTACAGTCCTCCCTCTCACGAAATCCGTGGTCTGCGCGCGAGTTTCTGCTTTGCGTGTGTAAAAATCCAACACGTGCTATCCTCCACCCAGCGGAAACATAGGCAGCACCGAAACGAAAACGCAATCCAAAGATTCAATGGAAAGGCGATCAATGTAAAATCTAAATGTACAAGCCAATATTGGAGGGGAGACTTAAGCTTCGCCTTAAGAATATTACGCGATATGTTAATTTCCATATATGCGGAATTGGTCATTCTCGACTATACTATCGTAGATCACTGGATGTCCTCATACCACTCCTGGCGTATTGGTGCAGCGGTTAAATGATGCACCACTGCCCTGCGATGGCAGGTACTGCCACCGGTGGGACTTGTGCGATCAAGGTTGCTCTTCCCGAGCAACCTTTCGCAACTAATGATTAATTCAACTTCCACCTGCCACTGCAGGCAGTTTGATCACAATCCGATGAGCACGTTGTGATGACGCCACAAGGTCACGTGACCTAGGCGGCGCGCACAGGTTGCTTCGGTGATTTTTCGCTCACAACGCCGATGACGACGCCGGATTTTCTGCAGGACCGCAGCCTTAACGCTATCGCGTTAATACTGTTCACGCAGATATGTCGCATCGCATCGTATGATCTCCTGCGCATTTTTTCATTGGCTTTGAATTCGTCGTAAAGCTTACCTGGAGCGTGAATCTAGCTCTTTTTCGTTCTTCTAAGGTGGGCAGTTATACGGGTGCACAGCAGTACCGCCGGACGTGGAGCTTTGCGACGGCTTAGCCGCCGCGGTGGCTGAGTGGTTATGGCGCTCGACTGCTGGCCCGAAAGACGCGGGTTCGATCCCGGCCGCGGCGGTCGAATTTCAGTGAAGGCGAAATTCTAGAGGCCCGTGTACTGTGCGATGTCAGTGCACGTTAAAGAACCCCAGGTGGTCGAAATTTCCGGATCCCTTCACTACGGCGTCTCTCATAGCCTGAATCGCTTTGGGACGTTAAACCCCCATATACCATAAACCTTTGCGACGGCCTTTTTGTAAAGCGGATGAGCGAGTGAGCCTCGCCTGATCGGTTTACACGTAAAGCGTTTGCGAGCTTAATCGACGCCTTTGCTTCAGTTTAGTGTCAATTAGTAACACTCTTGGCTGGCGTAAGTGCCTCAGTGCGGCCAAATTTCTCTGTATATATTGCCAAAGCTTCGTGCAGGCCCCCTGCATCTCTGTAGCTCCTGTCGCTTTGACCGTTCTTTGGTAAACATGTTGAAAAGGCCGTTTCGGCAATCTTGTTGGAAAATCGTATAGTTCTATGAGCAGAAGTAAAAATGATTCACATTTATGCGGCCTGCATCACAGGTGACACACCGCGCATTACAGAGCTGATCTTGTTTATGCCGATCGTGAAGCCCGGGGTATTGCGTCACCTCCGCTTCTTCCTTTTCCATTTTCCCCCGAGCCTGTAGCCACGCAGGATTGCGCACTGCCATGAATTGCGACAACCGATGCGAATGCAGCGTGCAGCAAAAAAAAAAAAAAAAAAACTGCCGACACTTTCGCCATGCAGCTGCAGATCGACAGCTTTATGGTTGTCGCACATCCACAACCTTGCCGTTATCGGAAACTTGCAGCTCTCAAATTTACTGATGTGTGACATTCGTTATACAAATAATTTTAATTTCCCTGTATCCATGCTCCCGTGTTCACTGCTTTTACAGCGACAGCTGTTAGGCGCCCGTCCCTGGCTTTCTCGTCGCCGTCGGCGTAACCGGTGGGTGCGTTAATGTCACGGTCAACCTGTGTCGCACAAGCCTACGGGTGGCTCTGTTTGCAACAGCTGCCTGCCAGCGCAGGGGTGCATCACTTGACCACTGCTCCAGTGCGCCAGGAATATATCCCCAAAACCAGATGCATAAACCGCTATCGCTGAACATCGCGTTACACAGTCGTAATCGTCGTGTGAGTTTTTTTTTCTCCTTCCATCCAGCCGCACCGGTGTGCACCTGTGAACCTGTGCCCTTCATCTGCTGTTATACTGTGCACCTGTGCGGTCGCCGAATATCGTGAAATGAGCCAACGTTCTATATATACAACCAGCGTTATATTGCATGTGCGTCAGTGGGAGCCTGCCTTACCATTACAGGTCCAAGCTAGACTGGTTGACAGATCAGCACCCATGTATATACATGCATAAATTTAAGCCTCGAATGAAAGCATGCGCCCCCACGGGAGCTCTGTTCTCAGGTGAATTCAACGAGTAGGTACTGCCTTTGCCAAAAGTAACAAGACAACGGAGTTCCTTTCTTAGCCGTGTAATGGAGCATTTATGGTATCCCTTTAAGCCTCAAATGCGTGTAGTATAAGGAGAAGACTTCTCCTCACCTTTCAAGACCTTTTGACCTCTAGGGGCGCCGTAAGGGCTCCACCACAGAGATATGAAACAAAACATGTTGCTTGGTTACTTTTGACAAAGACGGTACATTCTGCAGAAACGAATACACCACTGCATTTTATGAAGTCAAGTAGTCCAGGGGTAGCCCGGAGTAACCTTTAAGCATTTTTTTACGCCGGAATCTGAGCACGAGGGCGCGGGATTAAGTTCCAGTCGCGACGGCCGCGCTTCTATGGACATGAAATGAATATTGAGTGGGTCCCACGGGATCTGCTGACCTATCAAAGCCAGGCAGATTTAGCGACCCGCCTTGCGAATACAAACTCATCACCGCCTCGGCTCCTTCATTTGGACAATTTTACCCTCCTTTCATCAAGAAAGGAACTCCTCCGGCGCCGCACACGTGCTCTCATCCCTCCGTGTGCGGTAACTCTCCCCGCGGTCTTACCCGTGCAGAGGAGGTGGCGCTTAGGAGGATCCGGGTCGGGGTTGCCCTCACACCTGCCATAACTCGGAAGTGGCCTCAGTACCGAGAATTGTTTCCTCGGCCAGGGTGTCCGATATGTAAACACGAGGACATTGCGGCCGACATTCATCACTTACTGTGGGAGTGCCCAGCTCTCTAGCCTACAAGGATCCGGCACCTGATGGTAGCAGGTCTTTCACCAAGCAACCCTGCTTCATACATTGCCTGGACGCAGGGACCGTACCATCGTTCTTTACTGGACTTCATCAAATCAGCTAACCTTTTTCCATTCATTTCATGTCTACTACATCATTCATCACACCTTCATCCAATATTGATGCCCTGGGGCAAAAAATTTCGCTTAAAAAATGAATATTGGTTTTGAGCGAAGGAATGGGCACAGTGACTGCCTCACTTCTCGGTGGACAGCCTAATCGGGCCTGTTGGGAAAGAATGGAGGAAGTCAAAGAAGGAAGAGAGAATAAGGCGCCGTAGTGGAGAACTGTGAATAATTTAGGTCACTTGGGGGTGTTTGACGTCCAGTGACGACGTACGGCACGTGGGAACCAGCTTGTATGCGAAAAACATGATGACACCGAGGGTGCGCGAACAACATGCGTCAGGAGGACGTGAGCGCCATCACAACCCCCGACATTCGACATATTTCGTGGATCACAAAGCCTCCCTTGTAATCGCTGAATAACACAAAACAAAGCATCAATAATTTATCAATAAAGCATTTTAACGCGATAGCTTTAACGTTGCCGTTCAGCGGAAAACGTCGCGTTGTCTTCGTCGTCGGGGGTGGCGAGAGAGAAAAATCCCCAGAGAAGCATCCTAGGTGGGCTCTCTAAGTCACATGACCTTGTGACGTCATCACAACCTGACCACTGAATTGGTTTATGGTTTATGGGGGTTTAACGTCCCAAAGCGACTCAGGCTGTGAGGGACGCCGTAGTGGAGGGCTCCGGAAATTTCGACCACCTGGGGTTCTTTTACGCGCACTGACATCGCGCAGTACACGGACGTCTTGAATTTCGCCTCCATCGAAATTCGACCGCCGCGGCCTGGATCGAACCCGCGTCTTTCGGGTCAGTAGCCGAGCGCCATAACCACTGAGCCACCGCGGCGGGTGACCACTGAATCGAATTGTGAGCAAGCTGCCCACCGTGGCAGGTGACAGTTAAATTAATGATTGGTCGCTCGGGAAGAGCAACCTGAGCTACACAAGGCCCACCGCTGGAAGCAGCTCTGTCATCGCAGTGCAGTGGCGCATCGCTTAACCGCTGCACCACTGCGACAGGAGTGGTATGAGCACTCCCAGGGATTTGTAAGCGGGACGGACGAAAAAATATATATATATATGTTTCTCAAACTAAAGGTTTGTTTCCCTTCAAGCCGCAAGGTCATATTAATAGTTCATTGCATCGTCACATAAAATTACCAAACAGTACGCCCAACGTAGAAATTCCCACCCACCACCACTTTCCACGAAATGTAGTACCTCCCCAGATGTATACATAACGGGAACTTAATGATACATCAACACTGCAAAGTTAGCTATAGAGTTAAATATTATAGTTTTACTTAGTTATTCTTTTACATTAGTTTTTCACAGTTACAGTTTTATTAGTTTTTATATTAAATTGCTTTACATTTTACACTTGCAGTATTGCTACTTTTTATTTTACACTAGTTTTTTATTTTGTAGTTAGAGCACTACTAGTTGTATTTTGTAGTAGTATTATTAAATGCTCTATTTCCGCAGTGGAGTTCTACGGAAGATATCCGTTTACGTGTACCCGTTTAGTACACGGGCGTTTTCGTACCCATTCCCCAACCTGGGCAACAGCCTCCGAGGCCGGGTGTCTATCCCGTGCATCCTGCCCAACACAGTCGCGGAACGCCATAGCCACTGTGCTACCACGAAGGGTAAGTACCATGTACTTTAGGGCGCCCTATATGTCTCTAAGGTCTAGCGATTAGCGCTTCAGATCTCGTCTGTTGCCAATTGGGGCTGCGGGGGGGGGGGGGGGGGGGGCGTGAGGTCAGTTTCATGACAGTGTTCATGGTAGTTTTCCGCAGTCTTCCTGGCGCGTCCTGCCATGCTGACGGAGAAAATGGAAACCCAGCCTCCACCTGCACACTTTCCCCTCAATCTCAGCTTCACGAAATTCAGCCGCGACAGCACTGAACACTTCAGTGTATACCATGGAGTTAACGTACTGACTTCAGAGCGAAAGCTGCGTACGCACTCACCTGCGCACCCTCTGGACGTTCTTGCTAACATGGTGGGAACTATTAAGGTAGCGCCTCTTCAGGCCCTACTATAGTCACGCAATAAGGACCTTTTGAAATCACCTAAATCTGTACGGTATGTCATTATGACTAGTATTACACCCTGAATTTGAAACTTCGAAACAGCATTTCTGTCCCGTTTTTGAGATTTCTCTGAACAGAATTCAACGTTCGTTGAAGCAGAATATCGCTAACTTTGTTTTTCTCTTTGCGCAAGCATTCTTGGCAATCCCATGATGACTCCGTTGCAAGTTGGCGTCGGTTACCCCCATTTGAAGGCACGCTACAGTTGCGCCTGCGGCGTATACCCGTCGCGCGTCAGCCGGCCCAGGCGCACGCACAACAGACAGTGGGAGAACGCGTCTCGCGGCCACCAACTTCCCCCTACCCGGCATCCATCTTCGTCTCCGTTTCCGCGTTCGACTCTCTCCGGTCTTCGCCGTCGACGTCCCCGGTCTCACAGCAGCTGATGGCGCGTCACGCCGGCCGGTCGTCCCAGCGGCTTCCGTGTGGGATGCAGCGCGACGCATACTCGCGGCTTCCTTTACTTCTTTGACGCGCTTCTCTCCAGGCCGCTTCTCTTCTCGAATTACTTTTCCTCCGCTTCAGTTCCTCGGGTCACTTCGCCTCTTCCCTTGGTGGTCTGAGGCGCGTGCCGGCATACTTTATGCGCGGTCTGGTTCCGTTTCCTCTGGAAGATTTCTTTCTTCTCGAACAATTTTTGCGTCGCTTAGTTTTTTTAATCACTTTCCCTCGTGTGCCCCGAATCCGGCCGGCCCACGAGGCCTTAATGAGGAGGCCGGGCTCACGGGGGAATCCGGACGAGCGTCAGAGCAAGGGAAAGTGTGACTGTTGCCGCTAGTAAAGAAGCGCGGTTGGGAATGTCTCCCAGCAGGCTTATTCTGAAAGGACGTGGCGGATTTGTTGCGAGAGACCTTGTGTAAGCGGAGCGCGGCTGAAAAAGACGTTTACGCTGAGAATGCCCAGCTGCAGAGTACGCGTTACTGATTTTTTTACTTAGGCTTAAACTTTGTGTTTTATTGTGTTATTTATAAACACACGCCCGCATAAACAAACAAGTGGTGTGTGTTTAAATTTGTCATGCTTGTGTGACATTGCGGCAGCACAAGCTAGCGCGCTTCTTCTCTCATTCTTCGTAAAAAATACTCGCGACTGGAACAGCCCACTGGTCGACGGTGTGCGGCACTTCGATCTCCTTGAGTTCAAGGCTACATATGAAACTCATTTCATCTGAGCACTAAGCTCATCCTTCACGTAGTACCCCTTTTCTGGTGCACTTGAGATAATAATAAATAAATCAGTAAATAAATAAATAAATAAATAAATAAATAAATAAATAACGCACACGGAGAGAAATAAAGTCACCCCGTTGGGAGCCATCGCCTCGCGCTCGTATATCTTCCACCCCACTGCAAAACCTCGTGAGACGCATGATATAGCATAAGCGTTCGGAGCCGCGTAATCGAGCGCATAATGCGCATTTCCGGCGCATTTCCGACGCATTACTTCGAACTCGGTTTTTACGCGTGCAAAGATAACGCGAATAAATTTCGCCCAGAACAAGACGGGCGTGTTATACAGGCTGCAAAGTGCATGGGAAAGGAGAATACATCGTGCCTCATTTTAAGCAGTGACCGCTCGAATGCATAAGCGCGCAACTCGCAGAAGCTGTACCGCTCTGCGAACGTATATGTGTAAGATAGCATCGTGCAGAGCGATTCGCGCGGGGCGCTTAACGCTTATAACGAGCGTTTCGGATTCCAATCATCGTAGGGGCGTGTATCGTGGCGTCACACAATGCGGAAGTGGGAAATAAAGTTGCCGGCTAGCTCTCCGCAATACGCGTATGCACTGTATGCACACACACACACACACACACACACACACACACACACACACACACACACACACACACACACACACACACACACACACACACACACACACACACACACACACACACACGCACACACACACACACACACACACACACACACACACACACACACACGTTACACGTAACCGGCGCGCTCTTGTTTACACGGGTAGCCAGCGCCAACAGTGCGTTTCGCGTTTGTGTACGTATACTGTACGCGCACCGTACACGCCTCTCCTTGGGTGTTGCCTTGGACCGCAGTGTGGGAGAGGGAACACTTTCTCGCTGTCCAGTTCTCACGCTGCCTCCGAGGCGGGGGAGAGGAGCGGCCGTCCTTCCTGCTGCGTGGCCGCAATTATGTCCGTAGTGCGTGGAAATTCCTCGTCGCCGCTCCGTTTTAAAAGCGCACTCGAGTGAGCGCACGCGCGCCCCTCATGGGCTTCGAGAGACGCGTACGAGGTGGCGGCGGAGCGCTTCCGTTAAGTGCAGAGCTTGCCGGAAGGAAGGAAAAAAACCGGACGGCGCTGGACGGCCGGAAATCTCGGCTGGCCGGAGTTTTTCCTGCGCTGTTAAAGCACGTTTTCCGGGTATTTAGCCGGTCGGTGCGGGGAACGCACGTTCGAGTGTTCGCGGTTCGCAGTACCGCGGAACTAACTCAACAAAAGAAGTGCTTTGGAGAACAGAAAAGGGGGGGGGGGGGGACGCGCTAGTTACAGTGCTGGTATAGTTTGCTTAGAAAGGACAACTGAACAAAGCTTGCGAGCTGATCGTGAGGAGAATTTCTATAAAGGTAAAGGGAAGAGACGCTGTTACGTGTAGCGATTACCCGCGAGGTGTATAACTACGCCCCGCACTTTCTTTACTTTTTCTTCTGTAGTAGCACACCACAGCACACTGCTCTGATAAATGCGTATACAACGCGCACACGGAAGTTGGGTTTTAAAGAACTATATTGGTAACGGCGAGGGAGATATTCGCATGCCACAGGTCACACGTGCACGTAAGGAGCGTCGGCCGCAGGCTTTCCAAAGCATTCATTTGACCCTTTTTTGTTTTGTTTTTCCCGCCTTTGTGAGCACCGTTATAGGAAACTAGAGCACGTGTGCTGAATGCTGATGCCCGGTCAGCGTTCGGAACACTTTCCCGCGCGGCGCTGTATATCTGCTATGTGTCGTGCTCTGGCGAGAAGATGTATACGCCGTGACCCGGCGGCCGTTTGTGGGAGAGAGCGATTGGTTCCGCGTTTTGTTCTTGGTGGGACAACTCACGAGAGCTCTTCTCCGTTCAGAGAGCCCGCTTTAGAAACCTCTCGAACGCTTTGGAAAGTGAACTAGCGAGGCTAATAAGGATGGGATAGAGTGCACATATGGCAGCTACTCGAGTGTCATGAATAGAAGCTTCCCAGCACACCTCAAGAAGAAAGTGTATAACAGTTGTTTATTGCCGGTTGTGCAGAAGCCTGTGGGGCAGGAATTTCAGCCTAAGGGAACAAGGCCTGAAATTAAATCGGTGAAATTTTAGATGAAATCAAAAAGAGAAACAAGCATGGCCAGAGAATTTAATGCTGGTTCCAAGCGTAGTAAGGGACATAACAGAGTCAGGTGAGCGGGTGGGGTAAGGAAGTTTGTGGGGATAAGGTGGCAACATCTTTCACGTGCCAGGGTTAATTGGAGGGATATGGGGGAGATTTTTGCCCTGCAGTATGCGTAATCGGGATGAATGTCATGATGACTATGATGATGATGATGATGACGGTGATCGCGTCTAAAAATACTGCAGAAACAGGACACGTATTATATCCCTGTTCCGTGCGGTGTACCGCACTCGGCTAGCAGACCGTGCTAACTCATCACTGCAAAGCGACGATGGCATGCCCGTATATGACAAACGGAGGCATCTGGCAAACCCCGTCCGCCGGCAGCGGCGGCAACAGACGGTGGGAAAGTGGCCTGTCATTTGCATCCAGCGCCGCTCCCATGGGGCGGCGCAAGATTCGCTTTCGGCCTCCTCTGTGTGTGTTTGTGCGTTTAACACGCGTGCTTGTGCGGCGGCGGCTCTCGCAGGCTCTCGGCGTCTCTCGCTTCTGGTTGGCTCGGCGGCCGCGTCCTTGTGTCCGCACAAAGCGGCGACAACGCGCGCGCGAACTCCGGATTGTGGAACACGACGCGTGGGAAACTGGGACGGCGTGTCGACGACGTTCTACACGTCCTCCCGAGGCACGGCAGCGCCCCGTGGCGGACTGTAGTAGTACACACGAGGCCCCTCGAGGAAAAGGTCGAAGGTCCGCGCGGGCGCGCAGCGCGCGAGCTGTCTATCGCCTCCGGGCGACGCTCGCTCGGGCGTCACAAGTGGTTCCGTGACGTTCTTGGGCGTTTAATCTATACTTGCACACGGGGGAGGGGGACGTCGTGGAGGTCTATGCACTACAGCTTCGCCCCATCCGTTACAGCGGCGACTACAGGGCGTGACGGTCGTTGAAAGCGATGAGTAAAATTGGGAGTGAGCACAAGGTTTCATTACCCTTACGACGGATGCGTGCATGTTATGGTGGAATCTCGTTGATTCGAACTTCCGGTTTATGCGAACTCAACGTTTTGGTCTCGTCGACGTCACATATATCGAGGCTTCCCGTAGTTTCAACTCCGCTTAATTAGGGAAAATTGATTTGTCGTTCTTCCACTTCGAACCATGGGGATGATGAGCCTTTACTTGACGCGGCAGCGATGCTTGTAATCGTTGAAACTGACTCACACTTCCTCTTTGGTTTGTGCCGACCTTCAAAAGAACACCGAGTTTTTGTAACGCACAACAACCAGCGGAGCCTGAGAAGAGTGCTGCATCCTTGAAATCATAAGGAGAACAGCGAGGGGAAGCGAAGAAAATAATAATAATAATTGGTTTTTGGGGGAAAGGAAATGGCGCAGTATCTGTCTCATATATCGTTGGACACCTGAACCGCGCCGTAAGGCAAGGGATAAGGGAGGGAGGGAAAGAAGAAAGGAAGAGAGAGGTGCCGTAGTGGAGGGCTCCGGAATAATTTCGACCACCTGGGGATCTTTAACGTGCACTGACATCGCACAACACACGGGCGCCTCAGCGTTTTTCCTCCATAAAAACGCAGCCGCCGTGGTCGGGTTCGAACCCGGGAACTACGGATCAGTAGTCGAGCGCCCTAACCACTGAGCCATCGCGGCGGGGAAAAAAAAAAAAAACATTTTCCAAAGGTATCACAAAAGATTGACGCTGTCGACAGCTTCGTTCCCCGGGGACATATTCGCTTATGCGTCAGCTTTTCCTTGTATTTCTTTTTGTCTATCTTAAATCGACTTGGGATCTTCCTATTTACTCTTATTTTTATTGTCCGGTTTTACATGTCTGGTCTTGACTCTCCTGCTGTGCTAAGAGTCACCGTAAGGTGTGTTCTTCCTTTAACATCTGCTCCATTATTCAACGTCGTTTTTAACGTGCAGTGTCTCGCCGTTTCTCGTCCTTTCTGGTGCGCTCTGTTTAGCGTCATCAGAAATATTGTTTTTCCTAGTAAATAAAGCCTCGAAATCAGAAATCGCGGCAGCAAAGTTCCAGTAAAATGCACTATACCTTCAGCTCAATACACCTCTTTCTACAAGCATTTCAACCTCTTTGAGACCAGTGCCCCCCATGCACAACTGCTACGGGCGTCCTCTGCGATGTCGAGGTGACGTACTGAAACAGGAGCACGATATTTATGCACTGGCATCGCATTCTCTCTAGAAACCAAGGAAAGCATATGGTAATGCGACTATTTATGTCGCATACGGGCAGTGTGGATGGTGTTGATTGTGTTTTTTTTTCTGCGAAAGTGGTACCAGTGTCACAATGCGAAAATGTCGGCGTGTCTGTCTGTAGCCTTGGAGAGGGAAACCTCGGCCCTCCAGCTTGGGGCCGGCTTAATTACCCACACCACAACCCTCGAACCACCGCCCAATAATAAAAATAATAATTGGTTTTGGGGGAAAGGAAATGGCGCAGTATCTGTCTCATATATCGTTGGACACCTGAACCGCACCGTAAGGGAAGGGATAAAGGAGGGAGTGAAAGAAGAAAGGAAGAAGAGGTGCCGTAGTGGAGGGCTCCGGAATAATTTCGACCACCTGGGTATCTTTAACGTGCACTGACATCGCACAGCACACGGGCGCCTCAGCGTTTTTCCTCCATAAAAACGCAGCCGCCGTGGTCGGGTTCGAACCCGGGAACTCCGGATCAGTAGTCGAGCGCCCTAACCACTGAGCCACCGCGGCGGCCACCCCCCAACCCCACCTTCCTTTTCCAGAAATATTTTCTCGCGTCTGCGAAGCCCCGCCTTTGAGTAAAAAACATTCGTAACAGTCAATACATCAAAATCATCGCGGGTAAATCCAACTGCTTTCGAAGAATTGTCGCATTAGATGTCTGGTTGTCCCGTAATTTTGTTTTACTATTTATGCCTCATCGTATAGCGAGCCTATACAGTCTCACTATCCTTCTTCCAGGCTTGTTTTATTGCTTTGCGCTTCTTGGTCCTCTGAACGTGTTCGGAAGATCGATGCTCTGTTCCCTTGGCCGCCCACGCGTGCGCCCCCGTAACGATTTCCGGAGCATTGTTCCGCTTGCACGATGGGGACCGTGAGAGAAAGTGATCGTACGCGGCTGATCACCCCGGAGCTTTCGCTCATGTAATCGGCCTGTCAGTTCTAACCTGCTCTTACGGCTCTATCAATTGCTCCGCACTTTTCGAGTTACATTGTATCCAACCTGCCTTTAAAGACAAGGCAGCCAAAATTCACGCCCGCTTCCGGGGGCCGACGATTATGGGAGCTATTTTGCGCGAATAAATGACGATGACCGGAGACGGTACAAGATGGTGTGGTTAGAAGCTTCGTGGCTCATATTTCCTTGTTCATTTTATGTGTGTTCAGGTGCTTAAGCTCCAGAGCGTGTAAAATCTCACTACAGCGCGCTTAAGGACTGTGAACTGTATAGACTTGTAGCTGGTACACCTGCTTGAGTTGCCGAATTCAGTGTGCGGTCCTTCTTACCAGAAGCGAAGATAGAGAAGAAAAAAATTAGAGGGGACACTTAAGCTCCGGCTTAATGGCTGTGACGCGGTAGTGTAATGGGCTAATTCCCATATCTGCAGAAAGGTAATTCCCTACTTTACATCCATAGATCCGTGGGAGTCCCCATACCCTTCCTGGCACCGTGGTGCAGCGGTTTAGCGATGAACCACTGCCCTGCGATGGCAGGTTCTCTCAGTGATGGGCCTTGTCGGGTACGGGTTGCTCTTCCCGAGCGACCAATCAATAACGTAACTGACACCTGCCACGGTGGGCAGTTTGCTCAATACCTGGTGAGCAAGTTGTGATGACTCCGCACGGTCACGTGACCTGGCAGCCCACCTGCCTCCTAGGTTGCTCTCTGGGCACCACCTCCCAGAGTCATGATTTTCATTTTTAGCTCGCAACACCGACGCCTGATTTTCTGGACAACTGGGCCTTTAACGCTATCGCGTTAAAATAATGACCCCCCGAGGGTATAGGCCAGGAAAAAGACAGCAATTCATATCACGTACAGGGGCACACCCGCATCCCCGTCAGTCGACAGCAGCGTACGTACTGCAGGCATGTCTCGTATAATCTCGTATAGCTTATACCGTGAGCACACAGCTCACTAAGCGCACATCGCGATCCGCAGCAACCCTGGTGCTCTGCAGTCGTCACTCAAACAGCTTCCAACTCTGCACGGTGCGGGCTACTCACGCGCGCGACACGGCGACGTTTCGCAACGAAGGCGAGCGTTCGTCACAAATCGGTGTGCCACCGTCGGCGTGTGAATTCTGCACACTGGCTGCACGACGAGGGAACCCGTTCCAGCTCCACAGCGCACGGACACGCAGCCACCCTGCGAGCAGCGCGCCAACAATGGGACCCTGACCTGCGCCGAAGCACGAGCACCGCCTCACACAGCGGAGGCATTCAGTCGGAATCGATCAAGACTTCACGATCCGATTCAGTGGCTGGGCGACCGCGAATGCCTGGAATGGGGGCCTCGCGCGAGGTCGGTCGTTATGAAGCCGCGCTCTGCGCTGCTGCTGCACCCATGCGGGCAGGTTGGTCGCAGGTAAAGGAGGGAGGGAGGCGGAGGTTGCTTTGTGTGTGCTCGCATTTCGCATTATGTCCTTTTATTTTTTTATTCTTTCCTTTTCTGTTACCCTGAGGGGGCTAGCGTGACGGCGCGTGGACCACTTTCAAGAGCCTCGGCCTAACGTAGTTTTCCATTTGACTCCCCACACCCCGTCATTTTTGCTTCGGAGCGGGGTGCTTTCTTTCGCCATTGTTGCAGCTAAAAGAACCCGTTTGGGCCATGAAGCCAGCACTTTGGGACATATCTGCGTTCTTTTTTTTTTTTTGGTGGGCTGGACGGGACGGCTGCGAAGTTTGCTGAAAGCGTTTTTTTTTTACTATTTTCCTTTTTTTCACTCTTTTTCCTTCCGCGGCCTGCTCGCTAACGTTCCCCCCGCGCAGATGAGGAATGGAGTAATTTTTGTTTCGTTCTCTTTCCGAATTTTCCTGATACCCGACGTCGGCTTGTACAGATTATATATCGCGGCTATAGTACTGACAGGCTTGCTGATCACTTCTGCCTGCACCTTCAAACCACCTGCGCACATTTCCTGTCCTAAATCTCGGCACGAAACCGCACCTCTTGGGCGAACTGGCTAAGCCAACACCCTCTAAATACTTTCTTCAGGCCTCTCCAGGCCCTCCTTTCCACACGCGCTACGTCACGCCAAGTGTCCGGTCAGGCTGCTCACCAAGCGCGGCTCCGCTCAACACCCTCTCAATGCTAAGGCCTCTCCACCGGCCGCGTGACGTCACGCCAAGGGACCGTGCAGGCCCCGCGCTCCGCGATTTCAGCGCGCCGCGCCCGTCTGCACTATTCGGGTACTGCCGTACGTAGCTGCCTTATAAGTGATTCCTTCATTTTCATTTTTGTCGTTGCTGCAGAAAAGAAATTCGCTAGTTTGTGCGCGCCTTAGGCTATCATTTTATCTGCTTTATATATTTTTTTTATTGCAGAACACCTTATTGTCAAGAAAGTTCGAGCTGCTAATACAGTTTTTTATAATAAACAATTTAGCATACGGCCGCCAATTTCGCATTATTGGTCATTATAATAAAAAATTGATTAGTTAATTTCAATTAATCATCTAATTATTAGGTTCTATCACGTACATGATGTCTGCCGTGCGGTAAAATCCATCCGCACAGACCGCACATGCGTATATCTAGTTGTTAAAGTAGAAGTTCGTGAACATTGAAAAAAAAAACACCGTCTACT
The DNA here is from genome assembly GCF_052857255.1 of Amblyomma americanum. Taxonomy (NCBI): domain Eukaryota; kingdom Metazoa; phylum Arthropoda; class Arachnida; order Ixodida; family Ixodidae; genus Amblyomma; species Amblyomma americanum. Next base: position 161,826,576 of record NC_135499.1, on the reverse strand, counting down.
GCGCATTGTGTTAGTTTTATTCTGTATTGTGTTTTGCTTAAAGCTTTCACACACAGCAATAATGACACTCACAATAATGTTGCGCTGTTGAGTATTTGTACAGCTAATCTGACCCTTACAATAAAAAACGACGAGACACCAGCAATGAAGTGTGCGCAAAGCATTTTTATTGCTTGGGAATAAAACTTACTTCTTCTTAAGCGTTGCTGCTTTCCGGGCTGCGGCCTTCTGCTGCGCATTGTCTTGTATGGCATCATTTCTTAGTTTGCAAAAGTTGTTTAGAACAACGTTGGTTGCAACGCGTACTACCAAGCGCAGGAGAGTTTGTGCAGTGTGGCCATTTTCACATGTCTCAATGTCGTGTTCGTCCAGGAGGGAAATCGTCTGTGAAATCACGACACCACGTTGATTTCTACAGGAGAGAAAATCTTCCGCGGTTGCTCCAAAAGACAACTTCTCTGCAACTAGTTTAGTCATCAGTACCATGTGAACTGTGCATGGCTGGGGAAACTTCAGCCCTCCTCTCGACAGGTTAGCTATCATGGCAGTATTTTCCGCTTCGATCTCTCGATTTTCAATCACCAATGTGCTGAAGCAAGCAGAACATGAAAGCTTCTTTAAAGCAGCATGAGCAGCGTATCCTGCAATGTAGACAATAGCATCCATGTCAGAGTGGGCGTGTGTAATATCGTCGTCGCTGACAGCCACAGAAAAGTTGCATGGGACAAGATCCTCACTTACGTCTTCAAACTCTGTTTCCTCGCGTGGAAATGTCAAAAGTTTTTGAAGACGAAGCTTCTTCTCACATTCGTAGAGCTGACGCACGGAAATGTGGTACTGTGATCCTGCCAGCTGGCGGTAACGGCCGAACCGGTCTTCTAGCGCATCCGTCTGAAATTTGCCCAGCAGTACGTACTTGAAGTGAAGTTCTTCTAAGCAGTAGCGCGAGAGTTCTACCAGAGAATAGCATGTCAGTCGCAAAGCACTGTGAGTCTCTTTCGTCAGCGAGCCACTGGTGATGTTTATTCTTGCCCAAGCGTCCAACCAGTCCACAACGCCGCTCAGGAAAGCTAACTGTGTGTCATCAACAGACCTTACAGGGTCTTGCATGCTGTCCCTTAGCCTCTGGCCTTTGCAAGGGGTCTTAACATTGACTATTTGCCACCATGTGAGGATAACGTCAATGAAAAGAGCAGTCGACTCAGCTTGAGGAATCTTGAACGCGGAACCATGTGTCCTGAGGGCATTTGAAACAAACTGATTAATGACGTCGAGAGCGAGCTTTACATTTTGCCGCTCCATTGAGGTTGGATTCACGGCTTTTGCGTTCAGTCTGTAAGCAGCCTTCACAAGCGACGTCTTCTCTGAAGAATAAAGCTGCCGCACAGCTGCGAAAGAAGCAGCTTTCATACGAGGAGGCCCTTCGGGCATTGCTCCACTCAAGTCCATTTCAGGGAAATAGAGGCATGTTCCAGGGTTTTTCTGGTTAATCCAATTGTTCCTAATGCACTTCAAGAGATGCACAGGATCGACCACGTAGAAAAGAGGGCGAGCGTTATCGGCTGGATGGGGATAGACAATGCTCACCTGAGGACTTGTAGCAAATAACGACATCATCTTGCGGTTCAGAGCATTGTTGTCCGTTATCACAGCGATAATTTTGAGCCCCATTTTCTCAACATTAATGATTATGTTCTTAGCATGCTCGTGCAAAATTTCTGCGCTCAGTTTGCTCACAGGTAATATGTGAATGACGTCCTTGTTTGCAGAAAGGAGTGATTGTACCATGAACACATGGGCTGTTGTTGCTGGTTCCGTTGAATGAACCGACGATCCTACTATTGTGCCCCCTTTGTAGTCGAAGTATGGTTTTATGTGGATCTCATCGATCATCAGGGTCACTGTCTTCTCGTGGTCTTTCATTGATTTGACTCGTTCTCGGATGTAGGAGAGACAGTGCGGTTGATTTTGCTCCACAAGAGGGTCAGCTTTGTAATTTGAGCAAACACGGCGCAGTGTGGAAGGATGGGGCAGAATGATTCTTGATGCAGCTCTTGTGAAGTGATATGCGTGAGGAGAAATTGAATTCAAAATACTGGCGAATACCAGCAGCTCTGCGCTATACACATGCTGTTTCGCGAGGAGAAGCTCTATCTGCTCAACCAGAAATTTCAGCAAAGAAGACTGTTCTTTCGTCGTATCACTGTCCTCAATGAGGTCTGCAAGCAGTGAACCGACAAACTGCAATACTTTAGTATGTTTCGACTCTTTCGTCACCTCAGGTATATTATGCAAGCCTATCTCGAGTTCTTCTAGCAGCAAGGACAGGCTGGAGGTGTCGCATACTTGAGCTGGCAGAATCCTGCCTGAAGGAAGCGACAGAAGCTTCACTCCATTCAAGAAAACAGAAAGTGACAGATCAGGGAGAACTACCAAGGCGCATTTCACATTAGGTGAAGGATCATTCTCGATGAGAAGGAACCTAACGCACTGCTCATCGACAGAAACGGTCCAGAATTTCGTGTTGCAGATTCCAGGCAACTTAGATTTGAACTCCTCGTAAGATGAAACTTTGTTTCTTTTCTGTTCAAGCTCATTAGACTGAAGTGACTTCCTCATAGCCTCCTGCAAAGCAGCGTTTTCCCTTCTTGCTTTTTTCGTCTCTGGCGATTCACTCCGTCCAGGCGTTGAGGACAAGTATTTTGGGCAGTTTGGAAAAACAGAAGGCGCAGCATCAATCTTCAACTGTAGCCTGTCACGCTTCACCTCTATTATTTTCCCTGTCAGTTCATCTTGGTGTGACAACGTCGTAATGAAGTCGCCTGCGTGGAAGTGCAGTTCACACACCTGCACGAGAAAATGAAGCAAGGCCATTCGCCATGACTCTCCATTGCCTAAAACACTAAGTAAAAAGAGTCTGAATAGTGAACAGCTTTTACATATTTACACAGCTTTTACACAAGCCTTATGCACATCCACAGAACTAAATGCTTCCTGGACAATTCATACATAAGTGTAAGAAGTGATATCATTGCCTACAAAGACAGCATGCCTTTCCGGGAGCGACAGCTCACAACTAAGATAATTACCAGCGCCTATTAAGCAATATTTCAGAGTCTTACCCTCGAATGCTCTGTAGGTGTGAAATCCTTCCGTGGAATGGCTCGCAACCAGGCTTTTCTTCGTACTTCGTCTCTTGGGAAGCAATAAACACGTACTTTGGGACCATTCTGGTAGTTCCCGCGGCACCCGGGAACACAGCACCGGCCCATGTTTCACGAAGTTGCACTCGCTACACGGCAGGCAATCAGTTTCCCATTCGTGCGCTAGCACAGGTACGCACGCCACACAAGAAACGGCCACACGAAACAGACACAGCCGTGCGAGGAGCGAACGGAAATGCACCCAACGCCAGGCTGAAAGACTCAAGCAGCAGCTAGACGCTCACTGCAAGACTGCGTTCGTGTCTGTGCTTGCCCGGGCAAGCGCGAGCACATCGAGGGAGACAACCGAGCGGAGCGGAGCAACACCCTCCAGCACGCCCTTCTGCTGCGCCCGTACCAGGAAGTTGTGGTGAAGCAAGTTGGAGCGATCCACAATTCTTTGCGGCGCACTCGGTGTTAGACTAGGCGCCTAAGCGCGGAAGCGCTACTCCCACTATATCAACCCCGATCAAGAACCTTGTCTTGTCTATGTGCTTCTTTCCTCGTGGCCTTATGACGTCGTCACAACCTGCCCGCCGCATTGCGAGCAAACTGACCGCCATGGCTGACAGCATCTACATTAATGATTGGTCGCGAGAGGTTGCTCGGGAAGAGCAGCATGGGTCGCACAATCCCCACCGGTGGCTGTGATAGAAACAGACACTTGCCTGTGCAGTGGCGCATCGCTTAACCGCAGCGCCGCTGCGCTGGTAGTGGTACGAGGAATCGCCGCGATCTATTGACTAATTCTGCATATATCAATCAATCAATCAATCAATCAATCAATCAATCAATCAATCAATCAATCAATCAATCAATCAATCACTCATTTTATTTCCTTCGAAAAGGAGGAGTACGGGACTAAAAGCTCGGACAGCTTGACAAGGTCCCGACCCCTTGCAAGTTGGCATGACAGGAAGATGACGGCCAGTCATACACAAGAAATAAAAAAACCATCACAAAGCAACGGGTAATGCAGAGTGAAGCAAGACGGCAAGCAATCGGACAAAAAGAAAGGTAATACAAATATTCAACACACATAGGCAACAGGGGTGAATAAAATAGGAGAATAAAAAGGCATGGCCTAGTCTTGCAAATAGATAAGTTGACAAAAACGTTTAATGCGAGAGTTTCGGTTTCTCGAGGGATCAAAATTTTCTCGCTCTAGTAAGTTTAACAGCGAAGGTAATGGGTATTAACCTAACAAAATACATTACGGCGAAGCTTAAGTGTCCCCTGCTTTCTCACGTGTACTCGGTTTAAGTACGCTAAACCACTACCACTTTTTTTTTTTCTCTCGTCAAAAAACGGCATTTAGGACCAGTGCATGATTATAAGTGTCGGCACCATAGACTGGCGTTCACACATTTTTTTGTTAGTCATCATCATCATCATCATCATCATCATCATCATCATCATCATCATCATCATCATCATCATCATCCTGACTGCACCAACTGCAGGGCAAAGGCCTCTTCCATGTCTCTCCCACCGTATGCCTGCAAACTTTGTAATCTCATCCGCCCACCTAACCTTCTGCTGCCCCCTGCTACGCTTGCCTTCTTCTTTTTATTAGTAGGTGATTGCTAAAGCACAACCTTAAGCGCACGGTGCATGCAATCAATAATTGACCGCGGTATGGCATGCTACTAATGGGTTTTACGTGCATGACATAGCAGGAAAGAGAGAACTAACTTCAGCTACTAACGTTTCCGAGCAGCGGTATTAGCCTGCAGTGGGCTGTGCGCCACTAAATGCGGCCATAGAGGTTGAAAGCAAGCAGCCGGGGGGAAGCGGTGAAGCTCTCCCAGGAATAAGAGGTGGTCGCTGCGTGAAGCGGGAAGTGCAGGTCCGATACGAGCGTTCGCCAGTACTCAAGGATATTAGCCGCGTACTTGGCACTGTCGGTAACACACTGTGGTCTTGAGCATGTATGCGCAGTGTATAATAGTGCATCACATATTAGGGAGTGTGTCTGGACTTGGACCTATGATGCACTTTGTCGATAAGGTTAGAGGAGTTGGAAAGGAGGCAAGTTACAATCGTCTGTCCATCCGGTCTGGCCGTACTCTTATAGCTGGCCTGATTTTGCAGTGAACCGAATAGTCTTACTTGAGGCTGCTGTATAATACTGACCATGCTGGAGGTGTCGTACCACGAGGGAGAGACGCAAGAAGTGATGCACAAACACTGGTGCCCAGTAATGCTGAAGCGGACATTCGGATGGGGCAACAGACTATTCCAGTGCAGTCTTTAATCCATATAAGTCAGCGGACCAAATCGTTATTTCATGCCAGCCATTGGGATCCACATCCATAACCATACAAATTACCCATCCTTGTAACGTTTTGGTATGATGGTTGTCCATGACCTGAGTGTCCCCGTTGCATTGCAAGTAATTAATTAAAAGGCGAACAGTCTCTTCACTTCAACCGGAGAAACACCATGGCACGTGTGAATGTTTGCTGTCTCGCTCGCGCAGAGCGGTGTTTTTATAGGCGAGCATATGTAATGCGTGCAACTGCTCTGACAGTTAAGAACAGAGTCCCGCTGCGCGCGGGCTTTGGGGATCACCGGCTGCAGCTCTGCAGTCGTCGCGGTCCCTGCGACTGCCGTCTATTGTCTCCTCTACAGAGCGCTACACCATCTGGCGCCTCACTCGTGCAAGTGCGTGGGAATCGCAAGGTCAGTTCGGAGTCGCACTTAATGGCGTTTCGCGAGCTGCTCGCGGCGTGGCTGCCACACGCAGCTGCAGCCCTTCGCCGCAGCTTCCACCGTACCGACTTCCGATGCAGTCGGGGCAGCCTCGCTATTGAGTGTGTGTGGCAATCGGCGTGAAGGCCACGCCGCCCCAAGAAGGGACGTCCTTTGTTCTCCACTGGCGCTGCTGCTCTTGCGCGATCGGCCGCAGTCCTGCCTTCCTTCGTTCCCTTTTCTGTTTCGTGCATTCTTTCTTAATTTTCTTTTTCTTGGAGCGTTTTGTTATCGCGCATGTGTAGGTGCAAGTGCGCTGCAGGCTGGCGGCTACAGGCGTGCGTAAGCCGGTGCGCACCGCTTCGCGTATTCGTGTAGGGTGGTTGGTGGCAAGGTCGGACAGGGCACCTCCGTTGCCAAGAGAGATTACGGCCGCGGGTTGGAGTCTGAGGGTCTTTTGTTTCAACGCACTATTTAGCGCCCCTTGGACGAGCAACACACAGTGTGCAAACGTTTGCCTCGTTTGGTTGCAGTGTTAGTGCTATCGTGGTACTTACAATGCCGCTCGAGCGGGAGCATATAGTCAGAAAGGAAGTTAGACTTCCCTTAATTGTGGTCATCAGGCCAGCTTTTTAGTTGGGAAATGTTAGGCGGCTGTGTCGAGACGAGCGTGCTAACATGTACGATTTTATTTTTTTTTATTGTTCTCACCTGCAACAGTCGCATTCGTGAGCAGGATGCAACGCATGTATGCACCCGTGATGGTGTTCGGTGGAAGTGAGGCTTACTTAGCGCCATAAACCGTATCTGGCAGAAGCAACTGTCATTGCTACACTTTCGCAGTGCTAGGCCTAACTTGAGGAACAACACTGCGCCGGCGATGGAGACGTACACAAAAACAAATAAGGCTGAAGCTAAGGGCTATGGCGAGCGCTCTTTGCCGACACCTGACCAGTAGGTTTCCACTCCTTCGTGCGAGGAAGCGATTTGAATCACACGTCACCGTGGAAAATGCAGACTCTGCAAATAGCCCCCTTGCAGCGTTGCTCAACCAGGTCCTTCATGCGTGGTTAGGCTGGTAATTAAGTCCTGCGTGGAGTGCCAACAAAATCATCAGATAAGAGCTGTTGCCTCTCGGACTTACTCTGGCCATGTCTACACCTAAATATTCGGAGTTAGCTGCATGCGGAACAGCAAGGTAATTAAGGCTGCGATTTGGGCAAGTTGGCTGGGATTCATTGTTAAACAGCACGGGAAGATAGGGCAGGTTCTCCCTTTCGTCTGTCCTGCCTTCCCGTGCTGTTTAACAATGAGTACAGTAAGCTATTAAGGTATCATTGGTAAAGTGAATATTTTGGGTATTATTCGGTGAACACGACAGAGAAAGAACAGACACTCTGTATTCTTCTAGCTATGTACTTTTTTTTACATCGCGAGATGAAATGCGGCTTTGGCAGAATGGCGCCCAGGTTGTTAAGATCTTACATTGCCTGCCTCTCGTTCCGCGCTGTTAAAACTTTGTTCGCCGTCCGCAACCTTGGCCTGTTATAGTGCCGACGGCCATCCGACGACCGCGACACTGGGAAAGATAGGGTCGCGACGTCGCCAGTTACTAGGATATGATCGCAGAACAGACTGGCAAAGGTCATGTGCAGTTTGCTCGGTTGCCAGCTCAATTGCTATGCACCCAGGGCCACGCGCATTAGAGACGGGAGTAGCTGCAAGCCTAAATGTATACTGTGCGTATATGGCATGATATGTGAGGTGTACGTTCCCGAGCTGCACATGGGCTTTGAGAGGCGCTATAGTGGAGGGCTCCGTATTAGTTTCGATCCTCTGGGGTTCTTTAGCGTGCACTGAAATCGCACAGCATGGGGACTATTTCGCATTCCGCCTCTTAACGAAACGCGGTCGCCGTGTCAGGGATTCTATTCCACGACCTTGGGATCAGCAGCCGAACGCTAAGCCACTGAACCATCACGGAGGTCATAAGAATACCTAATATAGAACAAATTAATGTAGGATGCAATTTCTCATTTTCTAATGTTGGCATATATGTTTCACGAAGCAACGAATTACAGTTGATTATTTTAACTTTTCTGGTAAGCTGGCTGAAAAAAAAAATTGATGTCCAAGGCAAGAACGATTCGCAAAAACTTGGAGATCTGCCTTAACGTCATGACGCGATAGCGTTAATGGGTTAATGCCCATATATGTGGAATTTGTCACTCACCACTTAACATTCATAGATCCCTGGGAGTCCCTATACAACTCCTGGCGAAGTGGTACAGTGGTGCAGCGGTTAAAGGATGCATGGCTCCTCTACAATGGCAGGTGCTGCCACAGGTGGGGCTTTTTTGAGACCCAGGTTGCTCTTCCCGAGCGACCTCTCGCGTCCAATAATTAATTTCACTGTCATCTGCTACCGCGGTGGACAGTTTGCTCACAATCCGGTGGTACAGGTTGTGAGGACGTCACAAGGTCACGTGACCTAGGCAGCCAACCTAGCTTGCTTCTCCGGGTATGTTTCGCTCACAACGCCGACGACGACGACTGGCTTTTTGTAGAACGAGAGCCTTAACGCTGTCGCTTTAAAAGCAACGCTGAGAGACGTAGTTCCAACTTTACGGCGGTTTCCTTCTCTATGGAGGCGCATATTTTGGTCGTGGCTTAGTCAAACAATGGTACCTTTCAGACTGCACCGCTCCCACCGCCGCTGCGGAACCGGCAGTTCCGGCTTGAACTGCCGCCGCGAGAGGCGCGCATGTGACTGGGTGCGCTGAGTGTCGTCGGACAGCAGCGGCCGGAATCGAGGCCGGCGGTCGGCGGAAGCCCGTCCGGGCCGCGCGTCCTCGACCGACAAGGAGCGCGGCGCGGTCGAAGGACAGGTCTTTCACGTTGCTCCGAGGAACGCCCGCGGCTCCCGCGCCATTCTTGCGCACGGGCGCAGACACGGAGTATCGATACGCGCGTGTGTGAGCGATGTGCGATTGCGTTCCTCCCGGTACGCCTGCTGGGCGAGCGAGGCCGCGAGAGCGTGGTGCTTCCCCGAGGAACCCGAGGGGACAGGGCCGTCGACGACAAGGCCGCCGGTAAGGCACAACGGGACACCGTGCTAATCGCACGCGGAGACACACTGGGTTTCGCACAAGTCGCTCGTCCGAATGTCGCTTGCAGGAACAGAGGCAGTGATTACCCGTGTCATACGACATTCCTTGGAGGCCTTTCCAGCAAAGGCACCTCTTTTCACCAAAGGAGCGAGAGCTCAAAGGAGCAGCGACGCTGCTGCAAGGTGCAGCCCAAAAGTGGAACAGTTGTTGAGGCTTATAGTACCCGCTGCTGTGCAGGTTCTCTAAGTCCGCGCATTTGGTCTCCAAAGGTCTCGGACGGGCGCCTTAGCCTCCAAGGCCCTTAGCGGCACTTAGCAGGAAAAGGCACATTTGGCCGTGTAGCTGCACTCCTTGTATCTTTGAACATAAAGACCTGACTTTCAAAGGCCCTTGCGGTGCCCGTGTGACAGGGGTATAAGAACACTGTTACATATGCCACCTGCGTATACGGCGCGTTCTTGGTTATACGCTATCAGTGCTCTCTTTGTGACGGCTACTGAACAAAGTTCACCGGAATATTGTAGACACTAGGCTAAAGCTCGCCACTTTCCTTTCGGTTCCCAGCGCGGAACTTATGGTCGGGGCCCGGACGCGGTTGCCTTTCAGCTACCGTTGCAACAGGAGGTAAAAGAAAATGTGCTCGTTGTTGCTCCACGGTTGCAACACATTTTTTTGCTGACTGCAAGCTCGGGGGTAAAAGGAAAGTATACACAAATTATTTGAAAGCTTTTGGGCGGCATCAAAAGGCAGTCAACAATGTATTACATTTTTTTCGATAGATTGCCTTCAAACAGCACGTGAGGTGGAAGGGGGCCCTTCTGTTCATGTCTAGCCAATGAATATTGAGCTGAAAAAAAAAATAGACGGCTATCTGGACGGCTGCCTCTAGAGTTCACCGTCGGTGGCGGACGAAAACGTGCCACCAGTTTGTCATGCGACTCTTGTGGGCCTACCAGAGAGCGCACCCACAAGAACAGAGGCAGAGCAGCAGGGGGATACGAGGTTTGTGCTGCAGCTGGTATCGCACACTTTCTGTGCCCGAATATAGCTGGGAAATCTGGAGCCTCTCACAAGCCCCCGCCCCCATTCTGTATTTCCTATTCCCACCAAGCCTGAAGATTTCTGTTTTATTTTCCTCTGCACCCATCTTTTAAACCGTTCCTTGGTTCGCGGTCTCCGAAATCTCCGAGTCTGACCATGAACTCCGCCTTCGGCCAAGTGGCCCCGCTTACTGCATGGAACTGCCTCCTCTCCTTTCATGATATGCCACCATGTCCGCCTCGGTCGCCCTGTATACCCCCCTGCCCTCCGCAAAACCTCTCAGTTTCGTGAGATTCTTCGGCATCAGCTTCAAACTCGAACTTTTCCCACTCCAATCTTCTGCCACCTCGTCCACCCGGCCGTATATCCCTCCTCAGCTTGTAATTTCTGGCCGGCCAGAGCGAACCTCGACCACATCATGTGGGGATGTGTTCGTCACCCCCCACCAATATCCTTGAATATTAATTCGAAGGAGCAGTGGGAGGCTGCCTTACGCAGCCCAGCGCCTAATCTCCAGAACAAGACCCTAGGTTGGGCTAAGAGGGTAGCGGTGGCCTACCCAGCCTGGGACCTCTCTCCCTCCCCCGCTGCCCCCTTCGCTTCTGAGATAAATAAAGTTGTCATTCAATCAATTTCTGCTTTGTATTTTCGCGGTGCAAGCAGATAAACGCCCCGTTGCTGTGCACACTTCCCGCCATCTCGGTGGACACCTGAAGCACGTCGTACGAGAAGGGAGGAAGGTGGGAGGGAAAGAAGAGGGGCCGTAGTCACGGTCCAAGAATACTGTTTTATGTAGGTATGTTATTCTTACACCGTGGCCGTAGTGGAGGGCTCCGGAATAATTTCAACCACCTGAGGATCTTTAACGTGCACCGACATCGCACAGCTCACGGGTGCTAAACGCGTCCTGCACCAGCCGCACTGTATTCGATGATGTGTTGGGAATTTCTTTTTTTTTTTCAGTCTCCCTGAGCGCACATGCTGCCCGTGGCTCGCTGTGGCTCAGTCGGTAGAGCGCTGCCCTGCAAATCGAGAGATCGAAGGCTCGAATTTCGGCCAGATCGGAGGCGCATGGATTTCTTTACTTTGCTACGTCATTACATCGGCATACAGCAATTCGGCGAGATTCAGCAGGAATTGCGAGGTTCTGAGGACGCAATTCGAAGTTTTGTACCTTGTCTGTTCCGGAGCTATTAGAGCTTAGTTGGAAGATAAGTGATTCCGCTGATGCGAATTTCACGCTTAAAGGGAAAAGGAAGAAAGATATGTAGAGGAACTGTAAATGGCTGAGTAAAAACAACTATTCCTCAATAATGGCCGCGTTTGGGCGAGGTGGTTTTCCATGCTGAACGTGAAAGCGCAAAAAGACAAGGACACAGAACTATTCCCGCAACAACCGACTCATGACAAAACAAAGCAAAAATTCCCAGGGGCACCTAATTCCATTATGTGCTGGAAATACGGTAACATTATCAACTGTTGATGTCTCTACCAGAAGTCAGGTCGCTTCCGATCTGTTGATGTCGCTTCATTCCAGCCAATGGGAATGCTCCCGTCTGATGACGTCACTTCCCGGCAACCAGTGGGAATGCTGGCGACATCTCTTCCCAAGCGAATTTTGTGACTGCCGACGTACTTTGGCCCCACGGGGCCCCAATTAAAACGCGGAACGATGGTTTAAGAAAAGCTCCTCGTGCGATGACGCCACGTTTCGTCCAAGCACCGGGCAGCAATTCGACTCTGCATACGTATACGCGTCACGCGATAGGATAACTTCCCTTCCTCTCCTGCCGTGTCCCGACATTTTATGCTTCCAACCGTGCGTAAAGATGTATCCCAATGAAAAGAACATCGCCTTTTCACTCCGGCCGAAGCGCAGCGTGCGCGCCATACCTCCTGCGGCACCGCACCGAAAATCCCACCTCTCCGTCCCAGAGCCCACCTACCGCGCGAAGCGCCGAAGCGGCAGTATCGGCGAATGCCGGCCGTAGACGATGCCTCGCATCTCCTTGGCACCGCCGGCGGCGGCATGCCGGGGGCCACCTAGCGTCGTCGCCGCAAAGAAACGGGCGTTTGCCGAAACTAGGTGACCCGGATAAAAAGCCTCTCTCGCACCAACGGAACGTGATACGATCGCGAATATACGCACAAACACCGTATATTATATACGTGCCGGTAGCGCGAACCGATAAAGCTATCGCGTGAATACCCGCCGACAGTTGCGTCCGTGCGTGAGGCGCCTGTTTCATTGTTGCCGCGTGCCGTTCGAGACGTTTAACTGTGCATACATGTAACCGGGCCGCCGAACGGCGACGCTGCGGCGGCGGCGCTGCGAGCGATCTCCGTAGCGGTTGCTCGACGGCCAGTCTCTAGCGGATCTCGTGGGGAAGCGGAAAAGGAGATCTGATGCGAGATACGGAAGAAGACTAACGCGCTCGCGCTGGTGCGTTGTTACGCGTAACGGATTACGATAAAAGGCGTGCCCTTGAGCGTGGCGCGTATGCGTGCGATCGGAGATTGTTATGGAGCGCGGGCCGCTTGTTACGTGATCTGCACGTGGCACGCGTTGAGCTTTTAGCAGTGCGAATGGGAGAGCTTTGAGAGCGGTGTAGTCGTTAGTTCTGGAAGAAAAAGCATCCCTATATATAGCACCTGATATGCACGTCTCCAACGTGCGGAAAGATGGCCTCTGTTTCTTTCATCTTTGTTTTGTTTTTGCTTTATTTATTTTGATCCTTCGGAGTCTTGATCGTACGGAAAGACGATAGAAAACTTGCGTTGGCTTATTTCAGGCAAAAAATTTACAAGATGCGGAAAGGATCCAAGGTGATCTATTTTTTTTTTACCTCGCACTGCGCATTTGCATAATCCATTTCGTATAATCTCTTTTGTTTACGGTTAGTTTGCCGGAGTAAAAGACGCGCTTATTTCTAAGTAATAATTATGACTTTAAAGTAGCGCTACTTTAACATATGCAGTTCTTGAACGGAGGGTTCGTCCTTGTTAGTAGTTCAGATTTGAATGCGCACCTGCGCAATGTAGAAGCAAAATATTGACAGCAATGCAAGCAAGGAGAGAGGAAAATACCAACATTGCGTTTTGTGTTTTAACGGTGCAGGCAACAGGGCAAGGCACCTCAATAACATTTTGTGTCTGTGTAATACGGATAACAGCCAGTAATCGGGAAATCCCGCTGTTCTCTACTTCCTTGTTGTGCGCAATCATCGCGTGGTTGTCATTTGTTGCGGTTTGTCTCACACATATCCGTGATTAAGAAAAAAAAACACAATGGACAGCATATATATCAGAACGCGCTGCACTTCATGCACAGTCATCTTGTTATTGAGATGGCTTAGTGAGTGCTGTTTTTTCGAATAAGCGTGAAAAAAAGGAGAATACGAAGCATAAGAACCGCCGCAAAATTTGCTATATGAGCATGAGTATACGGACTTCCCGGCAACTATAGACACTATGGGCAAAATGATGGAAACGCTTACACCATGCCTTCAGTTCTACTGTAGGTGTTAGGCGGTAAAGGCGCTATATACAGCAAAATAATTGCGATATAAACGCATTACAAAATCCGCCCTCAGAAAATACACAAACCCTCAGCTTATACTACACTGCCGCCGTGACCACGATGGAATATGCAGCACGCGGAGATGCCAGAAGCAAACGCACATTCAAGAGCAATGTTTATAAAGCATGCACGCCTTTCGGAGACGCTTGCTTCTGTCGTGTTATCGGCCAACAAGCCATGTATCATGCTGGTGGAGAAGTCACTGGTTTTGGAGTGACGCAACAGTCAGGCTTCTGCGTTTCAAAAGTCGCCTGGCAATGCATATCTGCCTAAACTAATGCCGGGATTGTGTGAGGCAAAGGGAGAATTTATTTAATGAAAAAGCAGAATAGTGGGCATGGGCAGTGTGTTATTTTGCCTCTTGCCACTGCAGTGCGGCGGGTTGGAAGAGGGAGGATTTTAGGAACTGTGATGCCGACACAAGGGCTGATTGTGGAACCCGTTCTAATTCACGAATTCGTCCTTATGTCACAGCTAAGAATACCGATTTTGTGCAGTAATACGCATCGTAGAATTTCGCCTTATAGGTGCAGCTATCGGCGGCCGCATAAATGAAATTAAGTAAAGAAAGAAAGAACGAAAGAAGAGAGAAAGAAAGAAAAGAAGAAAGGAAGTGAGAAAGGGAAGGAAGGAAGGGAAGAAAGATAAAATAACATTTATTAAGAACTATTAACAGTATTAATGATAAAATGCTATTATAATTGATAAAAATCAATTAATAAAGATACTTTAATGTGTTTGCTTACTCAGTCGTTTTTGTTTACTTCTTGACATAGCCTGTGAGCGCATACTACAAATCAACATGCTTGAAGCTGCCAGGCCAGTCTGGTGTGGAGGAGAAGGAAAAAATATTTATTAGAGGCAGGTTTGGTCATCCTCTGAGTCCTAATGGAGCCAAGCACTCTAGGAAGGAGAGGGAGGGTGAGGAAAATGAGGGCAGGTAATGACCAGCGTTACATGAGCATAGAATCTGTTTTGCATTCGCCCTGATCTCCGGGACAGTTGGGACAGTGAGTTTTATCAGGCCACAGAGAAGTGGGGGAGTTTGGAAAGCGTTAGCCTGAACTTTGCCGAGTATATGTGTGCTCGTTCTGTGTGGAGTGACGTGTGCGGTTGAGGAACGACAGTGCGGCATACACAGAAATTCTGGACAAAGGCATCTTTCAGCGGTAATTTTTTATTCTGGGCGCAATTTTTTCATATATAGTAGGATGCCACCGTAACAATCAAAACATCCGCAGATCTCTCCTCAGCAGGCTTGCATTTTTTTGCTATTAGCGTTTTTGCTCCCATCAAAAAACGTTTCCCATTGGTTTTCTATGCAGTATTAACTACTCCATGTGAGCGATGAAAAGCTTTAATAGAAAGATTTTGCTACGGATCTTTAATATTTCTATAACAGTATACCGTACAATATTGCCCCGTTGCCTCACAAATAAAACTGATGTCGAAGTTCCCCGACTTGGTTTTCCTTGACGTTCTTGTGTTCGGCTATTTGCTATACGTACTGTCAGCATCAAATGAAACGCGAACAAGACAGTTGAAACGCGAACACCAAAACCAGTCTATTTTAATTGAGGGAGACAAAATACAAAGCAGATTTTATTTTCACTTCGATGGCACGAACACCGCTGCGTTCAAGTACTGATGGACCCAGCCTCTATTTCTTCTTCAAGGGCTAATATTTTTGAATATATGTTTTCGCGTCGCAGCTATCCTGTTCGTGTTTCATTTGACCCTGATAATAACGGCTTCTTGCGATAAAGTTCGATTGTTAAGCTAGCGAATCGCGGGGGCCCGGATGGTGATTTCGCGGTGCAGTTGATGAACCAAGTAACTTCCCTCAGCGCCCTTATGACCACGTTTCCAGCGCAGGGTGATTACATTGTTGTGACAGCGGCTCTGTAGGGATTCCGTTAGAACGCCATGCACGTGCGGTTCCAGTCGTGTGCGCTGAGTACTGCCAATGGCATTGCTTGAGTCGCTACAGTCTCGAGTCTATAGTGTCAAGTCCAGCGCGGCTCTTATGGCGAGAGCCGCCGCGGTGGCTGAGTGGTTATGGCGCTCGGCTGCTAGCCCGAAAGACGCGGGTTCGATCCCTGCCGCGGCGGTCGAATTTCGATGGAGGCGAACTTCTGGAGGCCCGTGTACTGTGCGATGTCAGTGCACGTAAAAGAACCCCAGGTGGTCAAAATTTCCGGAGCCCTTCACTACGGCGACTCTCATAGCCTGAGTCGCTTTGGGACGTTAAAACCCCATAAACCATAAACCCATAAACGATCTTATGGCGAGACTTGCATACCAGTATACCAAGGAATTCCCATCTGGTGTTCAAAGACCACAGCGTAGTGAGGAGTGCGGTGAGATGAAGACAAGTGCGCCTAATAGTCGCGCAAACTTAGGGTTGACGCTATCCTACTATGACTTCTGTGTCCTCGTCCTCGTCGCGCTGCATGCACTCATTTCTAGCGTTAACCAAGCAGTCAAAGTAAATCTATAACCCGCGGACCCAACCTATTCTTGCGCCTTCGTCCAACGAACTAAACTCTGAACACGAATGCGCCTTTGTGGGAGTAAAACGGAAATAAACTCTCCTCTAGCGCACTCCCTTTTTATGAAAGAGTGTTTAAGAAAGGAAGTTAAAAAATGGGTTATAAAAAAAGATAAAAGGGAGTAAACTCTCCTAGGGGACAGTTTACTCCTTTCTGTTTAGAGTGTACGCGCAGCAGTTTGACCAGTCGCGCTCTTGCTATGACACTGCCCTACAGTTTATGTCTGCCATCCATTTGTGCATCACGCATATATGATAGCGAGAAGAGAGGCGCAGTGCTTCCTCAGCAGTTTGCAAGGTGACAGGGCTGCCCGGCACGTCATTTTTGAAACGTGTTCCAGTGCAGGCGTTAAGACGCGTCCCTCTCTAAGTGCACTCTGCCGCTCTCCAGCAGGTAGTAATACCAACTCCGCCTTGAGCACAAATCAAAGTGAGGGTAAAGCGCAAGCTGTAAGTTGAAAATCGATGTTTCTGCCAGTTTGAAGCCACAGTTATCAACACAGTTATTTCAAAATCTTTGAAATCAAATGACATCCTCTTTGGTGATCTCAGATAAGGCGAGCTATACGTGCTTCAAACTAGATTTCGTTCTGCTGTGGCATGTGTGCATGGCTGAAGAATGAAGTCTGATGCTGAGATGTATATTATGGTGCTCACTTATAGACTTGCTTAACTGAAATACCCTAGCGAAATGGAAGTAGCACACGCACGCACGCACACGCAGGCACGCACGCACGCACGCACGCACGCACACACACACACACACACACACACACACACACACACACACACACACACACACACACACACACACACACACACACACACACACACACACACACACACACACACACACACACACACACACACACACACACACACGCACGCACACACACACACACACACACACACACACACACACACACACACACACACACACACACACACACACACACACACACACACACACACACACACACACACACACACACACACACACACACACACACACACACACACACACAAAAACACGACCGAAGGAAAGGCGATAACGCAGCACTACGTTAATTACTCACTGAGGGTTGAATCTAATGACGATGGAATTTGCACTGAGTGAGATAGGCACGCACACAACGAGCAAGCACCACATTAACCAAAAAAAAAACGAAAACCCTCACAAGCAGCGCTAACAGCTGAGAAACAGATCCAGGAAGCCGCTTTCCTTATCAGAAAGCGCCACTGGCAACTGCCTCCTATACACAGCCTTTTTTTTTACATGTGGTAAGCTTCTAAATATCACAAGTACCACCTAAGCGTGCCAAATTTTAGACTAGTCTCATTACACCGGATACCTGAAATAGGCGCCGAGAATCGCCAAGCACGTGGCTACAAGCTCAGTAAATGTCCTTGTTTACCCAACAGTGTCGTCACGTGCCGCTATACCGTTTCTGGCTACCGGCTACACATTCAGTTAAGCGCTTCCTGTCAGGTAATGTTTAGCTCGCTTACAAGCACAGTGCCAAGCGCTGGCGTCTCTTTACCAGGCTCTTCGACCAACGAAGATTTCCCTCAGAGCAATATATGGCCCCAGGGAATCGATTAGTTCCGCTCAGTTTCCAGCGTTAATGACGCGACGCCGGGGGCGGTCGCAGAGTAACGCGTGTGACAAGGAAGAAGCGCGCCACTAAGAGAGAGAGAGAGAAATAGAGGTGAAAGAAAGAAAACTGGCAGCGCGGGCAGAGCACGGAGGACAACAATGCCAAGGGCGCGAAATCGACTGGACCGCTGCTCTTCTGCCTCTTTCAAGATCTACCTGGACCGAAAAAAAAAGGAAGAAAAAAGAAAGGCAGCGTTAAAGGCCGACCTCATTTTGCCGTTCAATCGTCTCGCGCTGGCGTCAATTCACCGTGACCGGTGGCAGCTGAGAGGAGGCGCAGCATGTGGAGGCTCTCGGTCACCGCGTGGAGCTATTCACGGACCGTAGCCCACAGCTTTTGAAGACTGCAGGAAGGCACCGGCAGTATATGGGCTACGGGATCCACGAAACGGTCTCTCCGGACAGTGTCCATCCTCCGTATACCCGGGTGCCTCATACTGCCTCGGCTTAATAGCAACTGAAGGTTTTCACGGCAGCAGTTTTCTATTAAACCCCGAAACTCATCAATGCATATATAGAAAAGCGTTCAAGCTCTTCCGTCTTTTTATGGTCCATCGAATTTTCCTCCAGGTTTTCGAGTTCCAACCAGGAACAACAGCGGGACCGACATATCGATGAATGGAGCGCAGTCTGTGACTGGCAGCGGCCGCACAGCGGTTTGCGCTCGCTAATAGGGCACAATGAAATCCAGCTCAGTTGCATGAGAGAGCCTATCCAGGACGCTGTCCAGGGACCTATCGAGAAGCCTAGACATATATATGCTATGTTTTGTCCAGCGCGCTCATATATGTGCTGTGTATACACCGAGGCAGGAGAGGCACGCAGGCGCCGCTGAAAGACTCCTCCGCGGATTCGTTGAAAGCGGCCACTTGTGCGCGGGGAGCGACGTTGTATGCGGGAACCCGTTCTCTGGCCAACGTGATGGATAGCCACCAGTGCGAACGGCAAGGAAACAGGGCCAACGAAAGGCGTTCGAGCAGCATTCCTCGCGTCGGCGCTTGGTGCGTTTTCCTGAATCCGAAGCATTCGCTACGCGTGCTGAAGATAAGAGGAGCTCTATTGAACCGGGATGATTGAAGTGCGGTTTGTTATTTCCTGTGGTGCCAACCCTGACGGGATTGATGATCAAGAAAGGGGTCAATTTTTATGGTGATGCAAGATTATTGGGAGCTGGGTATCATTGAGATGACCTGCGGCCGCGGTTTTGATGACGAATGAATTCTGTGAAGCAATCTATCACTCATGACTGAGAAAGACCCATATTTTGAAGCGTAAGGTGTTTTATAGCCACCGGCCTGAAAGTTGTTCAAAAGAACTAAAGAAACTTTTGAAGAAAGTAGTAAAATTTCGAAGGTGCTGAAACTATGAGACGCTTCGTAGAGCACAAATATGGGGGGGGGGGGGGGGGGCGGTGCCTACAGTTTACAGTTTGCGTTAGCCCACCGGAGGCCGGATATCCAAAAAGGATTCTCGCGAAAAACGGTTCGTGAGTGAGCGGTCGGCGACCGCGCCCTAGCACATCATGATAGCCGATGAAACGATATCCAAGGAGTTGGCCAGCCACAATTCGTTCTAACGAGTGAATCGGAGAGATTCCTGCATCCATATATATGTGAGACGAGGTGTGGGGAAAAAAATTAATAGCCGCCGGTACGACGAGTTATCAGCGTTAGCTGGTTCGCGTAATTGTTAACACAACGACGACGCCAATTATGACTGCCATTGCAACTAATCCAACACAAATGCCGCAGTAGCCTCATTTTGACGATTCGTGGCTGAGGGGAACTTACTCGTATATACACTCTGCATCACGTTACGGGATAGGGCCTCTGCTTCAAATTCTGTTACCCAAGCAGGCCTTCGCTGAGAGGTGCAGACCAGGCTACAGTGGCCCTTGCCCTGAGCCGGCAGGCTTGCTACAGTCGGCCACACATCTGCCTGTGGTGTCTTGTCTCGCTTCGTCCCCGTCTTTATTCGCGCTGTATCGCATTATGGAACATCTGCCTAGGGCTCGAAACCTGACCTTATCTTGCATGCACATTCGCGTGGATCGTGTTTAATTCGTGTCTTTAAAATCTCTATCGCGCCCGCAAGGGAGTGGCGATAGTCGTAAATGCACAGCAGAGCGCGACGTTCGAGTGCTCTACACATGGGGTGTGGACGACTAGCTGTAGTATAGCTGTATATGTCATGGCTCTGTCATGCGGCTCGGGGACGGAACGACGATTACGACACCGAATAATACTATGCAAAACATGGGGAACCAGGCTAGTACAGCTACTGATGTGAAAAAAAGAAAAAAAGGTGCGCAAGAAATTTTTTCGCCGATTCAAGTTTAATGTAGCAGTTGTTCCCAGAACGGCGTGGTGCCTTGACACCACGGGGCAACGTGCGCACTAATGCGCCTATGTTTTCAGAGCACCTAACGAAGGACTAGGCACGGCGACGAGGAAGGATGCGACATCAAAGACCACTTGATATACGTGTCCGGAATATGCGTATAATTAAGCACTTGTATGTACCGCGTTTTTATCGTGCAGGGCATATCCTAATATGGGTCAGCTGAAAGGCTCTCAGTTAAGTAAAAGCCGAGTTACGTATATACCTCGCCCTCTCCACCTCTACTGCCGCTCCTTTTTCTTTTCACCTCAGTCTCCTGAGCTCACGTCAGGTATACCTACAGACACAGACAGACACAGATGACTGAGGGGTGGGAGGCGGCTCTATCCAGCACAAACCTCGGGAACCAGGAGCACGTCCTCGAGAGGGCACACACAGCAGCAACAGCCAATGGATTACGCGTCTACGGACCCCAACTACATCAGTTCCTCTCCCAAACTGTCAATAAAACACTTTCGACACCACTACTGATCCGGAGTTCCCGGGTTCGAACCCGACCGCGGCGGCTGCGTTTTGATGGAGGCAAAACGCTAAGGCGCCCGTGTGCTGTGCGATGTCAGTGCACGTTAAAGATCCCCTGGTGGTCGAAATTATTCCGGAGCCCTCCACTACGGCACCTCTTTCTTCCTTTCTTCTTTCACTCCCTCCTTTATCTCTCCTCTTACGGCGCGGTTCAGGTGTCCAACGATATATGAGACAGATACTGCGCCATTTCCTTGCCCCAAAAAAACCCAATTATTATTATTATCACCACAACCACCCCCACTACGGCACTTCTTTCTCTCTTCCTCCTTTCACTCCCACCTTTCTCCCTTCCCTCACGGCGAGATTGAGGTTTCCGCCGAGAGACGAGACAGTTATTGCGGCTTTCTTCCTCAAAACCAATTTTCATTAAAAAAAACTAAGTGCGAAAAACCCTATACCTCCTATGGCAGCCCGTGCGTTTTTGCAATCCGTCCCCATATTTTACTGAGTTTGTTTTCCACCTGAGTTTCGAGAAGATCAAGCTTGCGAAGCGTTGAAAATGGAACGCCACCGTGAGGCGGCTTCCCTACACTACTACCGAGCGCATTCATAAAAAGATCGTAAAAAAGCACATAAAAACGATTCATCAAGACGACCTATGATTGGCCGAGAAACGAGAACGTTCCATCACGCTAGAAACCTTTAAGCACGCTTCCAGTATGCTTCTAATGCGATGCAGGAAAGCCTGTGCACTAGAGGCAAAGCCGCAAAAGGAAAATGAACTCAGCTTTGACGAACTAAACCTCAAGACCTGGTTAAATTCAGGCGTTATTAGATTCGTTTCTTAAATTTTTTTTTTCGAGAGGAACACCTCGAGAGCATCTTCGCGAATTATCGCAAGGCTTGGCAGACCGAGAAAAAGAAAACAATTCACTATTTGTGCCCTTGTTAAGGCCCTATATGCACCCGTCCTCACACAACCGGCGGCCTAAATCCCGACACGCTTCAGCGCGTCCTTTCGTCAGTGGTCTGCGCATGAAGCTAAGTATTCTTCCTCGAGTCAGTCGCGAAGCGCGCCGGAGACGCTCGCGAGACAGTGGCCGCTCGCCTCTTGAGCGTGGCCTAAGACACACACACTGCTGCCCAAGAAGCACTGACGCCGTGAGCGCGAGCAAATTGGCTTTTTGAGGAGACGAGCCGGTGGCGTGTCTAGGCGACTGTCTGCAGCAGCAGAGTCGCTGGCACGTGACAAACTTGGCGCGTGCTGTGTATCCCCTTCCTGGCTGCGGCAGGCCTCCTCCTCCTTCTCCTCCTTTCTGTGTGGTGCTCGTTGGGCGCCGGGAGACCGTGACGGGCGACCTTGTTGCGCTCCACAAAGACGTGTCGTCGTCGGGCGGCCACAGCCGAGCGCCGCGCCACAATGGGAAAAGCCACCACCACCACCACCAAAGCAGGCACGGGGGTGAGGGAGACAGAGGGGCACCGGAGTCGCCCCAAAAAGCTGCGTCGCCGCCGCCATTATTAGCCCGCGGGCGCGCACTAGTGTGCCTGTGGAGCAAATTGGCCCCCGGGGGTGACCTCGCATGCTGCCGTCCCGCCGTCGTGTGCAATCCATTGTGCGGAGACTACGTCATGGAGGTTGTTCTTGTTGTCGACTGGCCGACGCCAGTGTTAGTAGTAGTCTCCCTACTGCAACCCTTGCGATGTGTTAAACATTGTTGCACTCGTCGTTTGTGGCCCAGCGCTGTGACAGCCACGCGATTTTTATTAACGAGAGTCGCTCGCTCGCGCGTGTGGAGTTTGTTCTATACTGTCTCAGTTTGAAAGGGGTGTGGAGCCACGTGTGCCTGTGCGGCCCTCAAACGCAGCCTTATCGGTCTACGATGCAGCATGAGAAGTATAAATGGTGCACAGGGGTGAAACGACAACTTCGCTCGATAAACAACACCCTAAACCTACTCTCTTGATTGTCTGCTGGCTGACTGCAAATTAATTGCTTCTGTTGATGTTTTCCTCTCGCAGAGGTCCAGGCTCACTTACAAGTACTCGCAAAAAAAAAAACGATGACGGGCTAATTTCATCGCATAAAGTGCACGATAGAGACAACTTTGTGTTCGTTGTGCCATTGCCGCAGATTTGGTCACGGTGTTCGTCGGGTGTCAGATCTGTACCACGCCCTCATACCGTGGGAGCGGCAAAACAAAGCTCGCCTGGGCCAGAACAGTGCCATCTAGACTAAACTGGCCAGGAATACCGGGACCATGTGACCGCACAGGGCACATTCTAGACACTACTATTGTGAACAAAATAAGGGACCCCCCTCCAAGTTTCGACTCGTGCCACTCTGCGTGGGAGGGGGGAGGGGGGGGAGGTGGCGTCACCTGACAAAGCACATCTGGTGTTGAGACCGCAGCAGCGGGCCGGTCTCTAGTGGCACGGGTCGGAACTTGGAGGGGGGCGGGGCGGGGTCTTTTACTTTTGCCCACGATAGTACTTTCTTAATCGCATATCGATTGATAGTCTTCGGAGACCCCTACGACGGTCCGGGTTGGGCTGCGGTTGTTTGATCAACAACGGTCACTTCAAAAATGCAAGCTAATTACTGCGTTGATAGTTGGAAATTCCAAAACTAAACGTTGATGCTTTGCTTCTGTGTTCGCTGATTCGGCAGTCGCGCCAAAGCAAGCGCAGTCAGCCATAAGTTATAGCCAACAAATGGGCCACATTGGTCGCGCGCAGACCGCACACGTTGGAGGCCTCGTCAGTAGTTAAACGCTGAATAAATGGTACTCTTGTGCGTGAAAATAGTTTGCTGGCAGCCTCATTCTCACTCTACAACGAGCTAATTAACACGGTGCATCACGGCATATCTGAGCTCTTACCGCGTCTCTCCTCTAGCACTAACATGGGCGCTCGTCTTGTCTAGCACTTAAAGTGGGCCCCAGAAACTGGCAGAAACGCTGAATCAAATACAAAAAATCAGGATAAATAAATTGCTATGACATATGCATAGCGCACCGCGTTAGCGAAGTACTGAATGCCTCAGGACAGGCGGAATACTTCTCGACGCATGCATTCTAGGGAGGAACGCTGTTGACTCCAAGGAGGTTTGGCTGACACTGTAGCGTACAACGCAATGCCACACACCAACAGCGCCATCTCAAGGAATATGCCAAGAACCAAGCCGGGGAAAGCAGTAAAGGGAGCGATTAAACTTAATAACAACGAAGAAGAATGCAGAGAACAAGGGGAAAAAAAGAAGAGCGATATCAGATTCTACGGCTGAGTGACCGCACTATAAGCTAAAAAGAGAGAAGAATATAAAGTTGAGCTATAAAGAAATTTCACTTGGCAGCGTCTACTCGCATTTTCGCAAAAAGTCAGAAACGGATCCGAAGTGACTTTTTCTCTTAATTCATCAAAGTACCAACTCGCGAGCATGTGACAAAAATGAGGTGTTGCAAATCAAGCGCGGAAGCAAGCGTAAGGACAACACCTTCATAGTTACATCATTACGTCAGGGAGACATCTTTGGTAGTTATAATTATCTAAATTTTTTCCACAACAAAATTTCACTTCCGTCATTCTTAAATGTTCCTAATGCTTGAATATGCAAGGGACCTCGGCCAATCCCCCTCAGTGGGTATGTGGCATTCCTCTAGGGGCCAACAAGAGATATGTCCTGAAACCAGTGTGCGATTATACTCACGACTATATAATTACATCAGGTAGATTACTCCGGCAGGGTGAGAATTCACTTTTTCTTTTCCGTTTTTCTTCTATTTTTTTTAAACGCAAATTCTAGTCTAGGGCACAAAATTATCCAAATACTTCACTCCTTGTCCATGAGTGCATTTTTATCCGCAATGCACCCTGGCCAATCCCCCGCCGTGGGTATGCGCCACTAAGCCCGAGGACATCATCATCATCATCAGCATCATCATCAACAATAACGCTGAAGGCAGGCGCGGCGCCTCCAAAGACGACGAAGTGTCCACAATGGCGGCCTGCATGGTCGGCCGGCTGGCGGACACGCCCGAGCCGGGGCTGTGCACCCACCCCGGGTGACTGGGATGGTACTAGTACCGATCGTAAGCGTCGGCTAAGCCGCATTTCGGACCACTCCGTCAAAATTCCAGTCCTCCGTCGAGGGGCAGTCGCAAGGACCAAATTTGAACATTTACCTTTCGGAGCATCGTCCTCATTTGCAAATGAACAACAACATCATGGCCGTGAAAGTGAGCCTCTCTGAGAGGAATCATGTCCGCATGGACATGGCCCTTCGCGTGGAGCGCCGCAAACGCCAGTGGTGGGCCGTCCAGCGGCCGCCGCCTGTTGATAGGCCCATCAGGCCAAACAGGCTCAAGCTGCCTGCGGCGGTGAAGGGTGCGTGTGGTCTTACTGTGCCTCGTCGCGAGCCGTGCATATTAATGGTTGTTCCACCATGTAACTGCAGCGCCTTTATTGTGCAGGTTCCTGCCAAGATGAACCACCCAAGGACGAAGGAGAGGGTACGTATAGGTCATTCCTCCTCTTGTTTGCGTACGCCACTTGTAGTTCCTGCGACAGCGTATGTCGCAGCGATATATAGCGCTCACATGTTCTAAATTGTTCCCATAATTTTTTAGATCACACATACTAGAATGTCAACCACTGTATAGACCAGCTCTAAATGGTCGTTGCAGCTGTAGAAGAGCTAAATTCATTCAGCATTCACCAACATTTTTATGTAGCATTACATGGGAACGACAGCGAAGGACCTCAGACATCTCCCGCTGTCAATGTCTTTAGGTTTAAAAGCGCCCGTTAACATGGCGAGAAAGTTTCCCTTCACTGAGCGGATACACTCTTCCAGAGTATGCGACAAACCCTTTCCCAGATCGCAGTCAACGCTGTATTTTGATGAAGCTGCGTGGAAAAAGGATTCTTGCACATACAGGTATAAATCGCAACGGTCGCCGCTATATAGGGCAACAGTGTAGTCGTACATTTAGCACCGTTGTTAGCTTTGCGCACGAAGCACACAAAAACGCGAAAACAGTTTCGATCTAACGTTAGGCGCAAGTTTCTTCTTTCTTCAGGCCACTACTGCAAAAAAAAAAAAAAGGATTCAGGAAAATTTCTGCTCAATTTGCAAAAATTAAAAGAGTTCAAAAAGCGGCATGACACAACTACAGGGCTGCCATAACCGCGCAGTTGAACTCAGCTTACAGAAGCAAAGAATGCAGAGAACATAGTCATAGCCACCCTCCCAAGTTGTTCTAATGCACATTGGATCAAAAATCTCGAAGGCAACGATAATTCTTCAAGCCGAACGAATCGTTCAAGCCACCGTATTAATGCCGTATCGCAAAATATTCTATTAAAATTTCAGTAAGCTCAGTCCAAAATACTTAGGGTTAATGGCCGATCCAGTTGGAATGCATTAAGGTGCCGTAGTGCCAAACCCGGGTACCGATGCGAGGCGTTAATGCGAAGGAAGTGGACGCCATTGGCGGGACGGCGCTCTCATAAGCTAACGCCTCATCTACGCCTGGTACCACTGTTGTTTCTGCTTAAAAAAACTGACGTCACGTAATTGACAGCTGACAGGTGGTGTACGGAAAGAGCAACCTGTGTCTCACAAGCCCCACAGTCCCGTCCGGCAAAGGCATCAATATCTTCGAATGCTATCACATTGCCAACACATAATGCAATTAGGTAATTGTTCTGTCTACTTGCATGTGTGGGCCGGTTAGATCACGTGGTAGGAACTACCGACTGTTTCAACGTGCACTAACCAGATGGCGCCACGTACTAATCAATAACCACATCTTCTAAAAAAAAAAAAACGCGTGGCGTTACTGGCGCGCATTTTCTTGCATCATGCTAGCGCGTTTGAACGCGCATGCGTATAATATCGTATTGCGTTGCTTACCTTATTCCAAACAATGGTTAATATACAAGTTGACTTGCTTCCTATGTCGCAGGTCTCCCGAGACACAGTGAAATAATGGAGGAGTCCCACCGGTACCGCCTGCTGAAGCCCCTTCCCCTCAACACTGGCAGCAGCTACAATGGCGGAGGAGGAGGAGGTCGGTGAGCTGCACGTTCCGGTATTCTGTGCATCGACACTCGTCCTTTTAACGTCTGACGTTAAACATATAAACGCGGAGCTATATTCGGATATATGGTGCCTCGACGCGCGCGCCTTCTCGGAGCGACGGAGGGGGGCGCGCGCATCGAGGCTCCCTAGTCGGATGCAACTCAAGAGCGAAGCGGCTTTTTCCAGTCAAAGATCCCCCTTCCAGCCCGTGGCGTCGGCTGATTCTCGTGACCCTACTAGCGTGACAATGAAGGGAGTGGCAGATGGAAGGCGATAATCTCATCCCTCCATAGTCAAGGATAGTACCCTATTGTCGCGCCGCTCCCTGCATTGTCACGCTAGCAGGGTCGTGGGAATCGGCCGACGCCATTGGCTGGAAGGAGGTCCTTTGACAGGGAAAAGCCGCTTCGTTCTTGAGTTTCATCCGACTATAACATGTTCTAAAGTGCGATGACATTCCCCTTTGGAAAATGAACTCCTGCTCTGGACATGAAGTTCTTTAGATTACATTTAAAGAAAAATTAAGGCAGTAAACTTGGAGCTTAGTAGTTACACTATACTATCGTGCTTTGCGCTGCAGCCGCTGAAATATCAGTCTAAAGCGGCAGATATGCTCTGATGTGTATATTTGGTAGGGTTAGCGAACGTATGCCGGAACTACTGTACGCCATCGTATACGTTCGGACGTGAAAAATACATATTTCGTGCATTCGCGTGGTTGTGTTGGGCTTTAGAGAAGGGCTGTTCGCGGGCGCGTAGGCGTGTCGCCCGAGCAGCACCACGACCCCAAGGTGGCCGCCTACTATCGGGGCATCTCGAAGCACCTGGACCTGCTGTCCTTGCCGGCACCGGGAGACCGCTTCCAGCTCGTCAAGGTGGTCGGTGAAGGAACCTACGGGGAGGTGTACGCCGCCAGGGACAAGCTCACTGGTACGCATCATACAAAATTACCTCCCCCCCCCCAATTCCAACTAAGCCACAGATCCGGGAGGTAGCAGCAACTCTATGGTTGCCATATGGCAGTGTTCGCATGTAGTGAAGTCTGAAGCGACTTGAAAGGGACTGGTTCGCTATTTTTCTCCCAGATACAGTGCTTCACTATCCATGGAAATGAGTATGTATTGCAAGAGAGTAAAAGTGTCCCACTTTTGCATGCTTCGACATTTCTGACATACCTCCTCCCATTTTCTGCCTATCTGTCTGTGCCTCTGGCCCGGCCGGCTCGATACTATGGCAAGTTTAACAGCCGGTTGTTTAAATGCACACTAATCAGATGGCGCCACAGTCTAATCGGACATAAATCGCACAGGGAGCACGTGGTTTATCAGCGCAGTAGACACAGTCGCGCCCATTATATGCGCATCGGGCACTTGATACTGAGATGGTGAACTTGCAGTCCTGGTGCCGTAATGTCTCCGAAGTGCACACGCCTTCATGATGAAAGTCGTCGAAAGAAACGCACTGCGTTGAAAAAGAAACTCTCCGCGAAGACTGTGATCATGTCAGTTGCCCTTATTGGTGACCAGTTGAAACGAAAGCGTGTCAAAGGCTGAGGAGAGAGAGACCGGTTTACTTGTGACTGCAGCAAGGCCAGCCTGATACATATTGTTATTGATATTGTGAGCACTTTATGCGCTTTCGTCGTCGTCGCCTCTCTGGCTGCGACTTCATCCTCTTTTCATGCACTGTACATTCCCATCGTCATCGCTTGGTGCTGTTCGCTGGGAGCACGTCTTTGCCAGCGGGCTGGAATAAACGTCTCCCTTGAAGTCTTCCCTTACAATATGTATTACTATGTATTGTTGTCCTCGTAACAATATCATTTTCTTGCCCACGAAGAAACGATACAAGCGATCAAACGCTTAAATACGCTAAAAAATGTTTCGACGTCAGAGCCAATTTTTCGTTCTCATGGCAAAAGACGGTGCGCTTTAGTTCAGTCTTGTGCAAAACAATTAGTATAATGATATTTATAATGATATTTATGCTCGTCCTGAATTCGCCTTGAAATCCTTGCTACACACTAAATCCTTGCCTCGTGTCTGTCCCACTGAGAACTGGCACCCCCAATGGCCAATGAATGCAGACCGGCTGGTGGCGGTCAAGATCATGGAGAACATCGCGGACAACGTGGAGGAGATGGAGGAGGAGCACCGGGTGTTGCGCGACCTGTGCGTGCACCCAAACATCCCCACCTACTTCGGCATCTTCTTCCAGCCGGCGCCCTGCCGCGAAGACGACCAGGTCTGGTTCGTCATGGAGGTGCGTAGGCGTCTCTCTCATCTCACGCGCACCCGACGTTGCAAATGCCCCCCACACGCCGACCTCCCAACGTGGCAACTTTCCCCGCATTTCTTTGGTGTAGCGCATAGAAGCGTGCATGCTGCACAAGGCGATCAGCGGATGGTTTTAAAAGTACATTAGCGACTTTTTCTCTCCTACCCGTTCGCGTTGACATTTGAGAGTATGAAACAGGCGTTTAGATTCTTTCCTTAACTCTATAGTCGGATTCAATGCAAGAACGAAGCGGAAGATGGCCTTCAAAGAATGCACTTCGGCCAATGGCAGTGACCAATTTTCATGACGCCGCGATCAATTCGATTAAGCCGTGGATAATCCCGCTTCACCTGCTATCCCCTGCGGTAACACGCTTGCAGGTCGCAAGGGATTAACCACGTCGTCATGAGAATCGCTCGATGCTAATGGCTGCAGGGCTTTTGAGGGGTATTTGCCGCTTCGTTCTTGAGTTGTATCAGACTATACAACCGGTTATGTTCAGTTGCTATGCACCGCGCAGCACTGAGCAAGACCCTTTCATTGTACACCAGGGGTAACAAGCTGAAAAGGGGGCGACTTTATGACGCAACACTGCATGGTAGCTATATAGGTGGAAAGATGTTTAAACAAAAAGCTGAGCCTGCACTATACGCTACCGAAATCGGTGACCGTTTTTTGTTACTAACTGCATTTAGAGCACCGTAC
This sequence comes from Amblyomma americanum, assembly GCF_052857255.1. Taxonomy (NCBI): domain Eukaryota; kingdom Metazoa; phylum Arthropoda; class Arachnida; order Ixodida; family Ixodidae; genus Amblyomma; species Amblyomma americanum. Next base: position 161,796,808 of record NC_135499.1, on the reverse strand, counting down.
ACGGGTTTCTTTCGTTGTTTTCATAAGTTACGAGCAAAAATAGCGGCGAGGATTTCTCGGGGCTTTTCGGACCAGCGGTCGAGGCTAAACATTGCGGAGACGTTGCGCCACAGCTGGTTCTTTGCGGCCTTCTCCGACGCGAAGTATCAGCAGTAATTACCATACCCCCAATACCCCTCCCTTCATTATTGAGAGAGTTCGATCCAAATTCCACCCCCCTATCCTTATCAATAGCCGCCTGACACATTCTCTCACCATGTCTCCTGGAGAAAGTGCCTCCGTGTAGCTATAAATTTAAAATGTGCTGTGTGCGAAGTCTGGGTGAAAAAAGCCCATACGAAACATCTATATGTTTTGTAAATGGTTGCGGCAGTTTTGGAACATTTAACTCCGGTTAGACACCCTTTATTCGCATTTGCTATATCTGTTGCTACGGCTTTTCTTTTTTTTTTCTATCGTGAACGCAGTGTGCATATCCAGCCTCTATTTAAGACCGGAGCTATTATTAACATTCCAGTACGTTTCCAGATTAAGCCGCCGTGTACACCGCGGGACACACAAGGATCACAACCTACCCGCGGCATAACACTTGGTGTTGTTTTGCATTCCTTTCCCTTCAGCTCTGCACGGGCGGTTCGGTCACGGACCTGGTGCAGAACCTACGCAAGTCAGGCAGCAACCTTCCAGAGCCCATCATCGCGTACATCCTGAGGGAAACCATAGACGTAAGTAACAACAAGGCACACGCATACGCACACGCGCTGGGCGTTCCTGGAGGAAAGGAAAATCTGCCCTGCACGCAGCAGCGACACATCTACAGTGTTTCCGTGAGAAGAAAACGACCATCAACGGACGGTAGCGTTCGTCCTCTATTTGGAGAAAAGTCTCGCTTGCTGTTTCCTTCGCACCTACGGAAATGGCGTCAGTTCACAACACGCGGAAAGCTATAGACGCAGGAATCTTCCCTTCAAACGTGTCATCGTGTGCATTAGCGTGGTATTTTTTTTTCTTTTGAGATCCTTCCTAGTCGCAGTGGTTCTTAAAACAAAGAATACCGTGAGAATCCGCCCGTCAGTCGAGCGAAAGAGAGAATGCTAGAACTGTTAACGAGCGGATCTTCAACTCCGCGCCGCCACGACACTTCTCGCCTCCGGGACGTGCACTGCTAACGAGCGGATCTTCAACTGCGCGCCGCCTCGACACCTCTCGCCTCTGGGACGAGCATTGTATCTGTTAAGTGACGGACTTTCCGGTGTCATCAGAGGTTTAGGGGCGCCACAGCAGTGCGTGCGGAGTTCTTCGGCGTCCGAAAAGGAGTCGGAAAGCCGCACCGTATTCCAGACAGCACGGCGAATTCCTTTTCGCCTTGCGACAGCTGCAGAGAAGCAGCGCGTAAGGTGACGGCCCAGAGGACAAGTACACTGGACAGGTGTGCCGTCCTCTGCACTTCATGTTCATTCGCACACGTCCGAAAAATAATCGGTCATTTAGTAACTCACACCAAAATAACAACAATCCATTTCACTGGCTAGGAGTTCACTATATGCGTTCATCCCGAGTGAAATTTGATGCAAGATGGGCACCATCTTCATTTATGGACGACTGTGAAAGCCTGCTGGCTTCTTGTACAGATTTAAAACACATCGTAAACTTCGTGGCTGCATTACGTGATTGCCACTATTTCTGCTACTGTTCAGGCTCTTCGGTTCCTGCACGCTCACCACTGCATGCACCGGGACGTGAAGGGACACAACATCCTGCTCACCGACACCGGCACCGTCAAGCTGGTGGACTTCGGTGAGTTCCGCGTCGGTAAGGCTGCGCCGTAGCATGGTGAGCCAACGCGAGCAGATGAGCTCTGTACTAACATTTTCCGCCCTCCATTCTGCGATATAGGTCGCACGTACGCACATGTGCACAGAGAAAAACAAAAAGCAGATTCGTGGAGCCTAGCTCTTACGAGACTATCTGCTTTATTATACCACAGACGCGAACTTTAGGTTGCTACCAACAGAGCTGAACTTCGCTATAAAAAAAACGGTTTATAACTAAATAATGGATATAACGACGGGATAGCCATTCTTCTTGGGAACTTCAGTATATCGATGAATTTGACAACTCGTCAAAAGTACGTACTCGCACCGAGACGACACGCAAGAGTGAGGAACACATATACAAGTGCAGTGCGCAACTTCCAACTGTTTTATTTCTTAAAAAGCAGCCACAGTTTATATCAGCGAGGGCGATCGCAATAGGGCAAAAAGGATTGAAGTAAAACAAACAGAGAAAAAGGAAAATACACGCGTGCAATTCTGCTGCCAAGTATACGATGTGAAACCAAGAATAGACAAACATTTCTCTATCAGCCCAAAGCAAGACAGCAACAGAGGCTTCCGTTAAGTTCAAGGAGTAAACATAGTAAGCTGTGGACAATGTAATGTGTTAACAGCTGATACTAGAAAAAGTAGTACCATGAAGTCAAAACAAAATTTCAACGAACGGGCATTCAACAGTGTAAAAGGCGTCGTAGAAGAGCAGAGTCAGAGACTTGGCGGCGGCGTCGATTTGAACGCGTATTTTCATTTTTGCTCTGTTTCATACGTACTTCAATCCTTTTTGACAAATTGTAATCACTCTCGCTGGCATAAACTGTAGCTGCTTTCTAAGAAATAAAACAGTCGGAAGTGCGCACTGTACATGTCGTACAAGTTCCTCGTCGTCCATTCCGTCTTCGCGCAAGTACGCCCTTTTAAAGTGAACCCAATCGCTCAAAGCAAGGTACTTATTGTAAACTCGTTTTTACGAAGTAAACATTTCCTAGAATGCTACATAACGGACCTTCAATGAAACTCACTGACCGTTTCGCAGCATGTCACTTTGTAACGCTGCCCAACACTTCCTTGCCGTTTCGGTATACGGCAAATTCGAGTTCCCCCGTCTCCCAACCTCCTCGTTGCACACGTCACACTGCGAGCGTGCTCAGCTTCTCTGGTTCCATGAGTATTTTTACGTTGTCGTAGCATGGTCACATGAATAAAACCGCTTGCCAGTGCGCTTGGTGTGTTTGAGGGTATCGAGATCCTGCTGGCTTCACATAGCCAAGTAACGGAAAACTAAATCGTAAAATAATTTCCGTCGACCAGAAGGCGGCCGTCATCAGAGCCTTCATTTTGGCGCACGCATTCTCCACACGACAGTACTGTCATGCAAAGAAGTGTGCTAGCCCGCGTGATTGTGAGCTTTGCGGAAAAGCCAACCAAAACGCGTTATCGCGAAGAAATCGTCGCTGCGCGGTCCCTTTTACAGCACCCAGTATCGCTTCAGCACCTTTGTGCTGTAAAAGAAAACGGAGCTGAATATTCTAAATAGTAGCCTTAAATATTCTGTATAGGTTTCTGAATCTGTCTTACGGCATTATTCCTGCAAGACCCATTTTAGGCTCTGCTCAGTGGTTATAGCACTCGGCTGCTGACCCGAATGACGCGGGTTCGATCAATGCCGCGGCGGTCGAATTTCGATGGTGAAATTCTAGAGCCTCGTGTACTGTGCGATGCCAGTGCACGTTAAAGAAACCCAGGTGGTCTAAATTTCCGGAGCCCTCCACTACGGCGTCCCTCATAGCCTAAGTCGCTTTGGGACATTAAGCCACATATTACAAACCAAACCATTTTAGGCTCTGAAGCCCATGCCGGCTGCGGAAGGCACAGACCCGCGTTGACAAGGCTGACATATATTTGGTGGGTGTACATATATTCGGCCATGTGGGGCTCTTTGTGCGTGCGTTAAAGGCTCCCGCAATGTTCATAGGTGGCACACTAAAATCCGGCCAAGTTGTCCTCGTTACACACAGTGGCAGATAAGCCCGCTGGCATGTGAAAGTTGCAACCAAGGTTGGGTACCGCTATAACAAAGTACTGGCTATAATGAAGAAATCGCGGGGCCTTTTCGACATCGTTATAACTAGCTTCAACTGTTCTTGCGGTTTATAAGCTGCGCTTCTCCGTTGTACACTGAAGTCCTTAGAGTGCAGGATATGCGCTTGAGATCGATATCAGGACCGGATGTTCTGATGATTCTAGTCCGGTTCCATTTTGTCTTTACTTTTACTTTTCGCTCTTCGTCATTGCCATAAGCGACGAAATGCCCAGATATAGTGGAGGCGTGGCAAGGTTAAGTAAAATGGAATTGGAAGATAAAAATCTTTTATTTCGGGCCACTGATGTGGTTAGCAGCGATAAGTTAGTACAATGGCAAATACTGATACCCCGAGTGTTCGCTAATGCACTAGATGTTATAGCCTAAGAATATATTCGTAACGAGAAAAAAACTTTATCAAGGGAAGTTATTACACTTCATTTTCCTTCCTCGCAGATCCCGACATTACTACGCATAGTATTGTGGGGATAACTAATGTCTGTGCAAAGAAAGAATAATTCCAGATCACACATGTTGGAGGTGCGATTTTCGAAAGACAGTAACATGCCTTCGCTACTGTCCAATTCAATATCAGCGAACTAGACCAAATTAATTATCCGCTATGCCTAGGGGTCCCCCTCTGCGGAACAATTAAGTTTTACCACCTCCACTACCTGCCTGTATAGTACGTGTAACCGCAGACGGTAGCACTACGAAGTGAAACCGATTGCGTGAAAGCACGTTGTGCCCCCCCCCCCTCTTTTGTGGACTGAAAACGCAGAAAGACGACCTGCCTGCTCTGTTCTTTCATTTCCAACATATTTGGACAAAAATTTTGAATTTTTAAATATTGTAAGCCATTGTTATGAAAATATTGAACGTAATGGTCCGATGAATAGTAAAATCCTTCTTTTCAAGTTTTCCATCGCTTGCATCGAGCAGTTAAGCCTGCAAATAAAAACCAGTGGGGAACGTTTATGACGATAGCAAAAACGCCAATAGCGAAATAATGCAAGCCTGCCGACGTGCGATCTGCGGATATATTGATTGTTATAGTGAAATCTTTCGCGTTCATAAACCCTTTCACATTGAAAAATGGTTTTGTCCAGAATTGTTGGCCATGCACGTTCTTGCGTAAATCGTGGATCCTTGTCTTGTCCGCAGGTGTCTCATCTCACCTGGACGAGACGATGGGTAAACGGAACACCTCTGTCGGCACACCCTACTGGATGGCACCTGAGGTGAGTGGCGCCATCTAGAACCTGTTGGCTTGACCAAACTATGCAACGGCTAAAAATAGCATCTACTCAAGTGTAGCTGTAAGCTACAAAGGGATGCTATAGAACGCGCATTGCTGTTTCCTTTTTCCCCACAAATTTTCACTGGGTGAACAGCTTGAAGAGTTGCGCGAAGGCGACTTTTCTGCTTTGGAAAGCTTCGACCCGCGTGAACTCAACGACGAGCCAAGCTGGCTCAGTTAAGCGTCGACACTGCCGCAGATTTCGAAGAAATTGCTTTGGCCCAGCTTGCTCCGCTCTAGGGGTTAAAGAGGCTGGAGTGAACTGCCCCCTCCCACACAGCACACAGCCCTTTCCTCCCTATCGGTCTTCAGCATACGTCTTTCTTTCTTTCTGGCGTGCACTTTCGGCGTGATTTGCAAGACTGCTTCCTGCACTGCATATCTTCGAGCCACCTCCTTGTGAAGAGACTACTGTAAGGAGTGATGTTCGCGTGACCTGTAGATGCGCCATCGCTCACTTGGTGAGCAGGCAAAATGTCCTCAGCTATACGCTCCGGGGTTGCCAGATGCAGAGGCGCAGCTCGCACTCTTTGCCTCGACTGGGCCCCGTTGCTTTCGTCCAGTTTCCAACGCGTTGACGCAGCCCTTCCAAATTTCGACAGTGTGCACCTCCGTTCAGACAAGAGGACCTTTCTGAACAATGGATATACCGACGGGGCGCGCCTAGTTTGACGGCACGAACTGCGCGCTTTTCGTATGCAAATTACACTTCACAACCCCAAAATACAGCGACAGAAAAACAAAAAAATGCCTTCAAGAAATGAATTTACTTTCACTTTCACTTTATTTTCCTCAAAGACCTCCTTCTGGAGGTAATGTATACATAAGGGGTATTACATAATTTAGCTGAGAATATGACCCCGCGTTTCACGTTTTCAGTTTTCGTGTGTGTATGTCGTGTTGCTGCGACATGCGGTTTACATTTCTGGTAATAAATAGGCTGCTGAGAGTTAAAAACACGGCATTAAATGTGTCCTTTTAGTGCACTAGCACTACTAGGCGCATTTTTCGATTTCGGGCATACGTACATACGTACGTACGTGCCTGAAGCTTACCTGAAGCCCGTTTCGTGGCAGGCTGCCCACCTGCCCACCGAGTTGTGGGCAACCTGCCAGGTGTGTACACCTGGAAGGCCTCGGTGAAGAGTATAGCTGCATGGGTGAAGGCCTTCAAGGTAAAGGCCTTCAGGTAGAAAGCCTTTAGGTCAAAGGCCTTTCGGGTAAATGCCTTATGGTGAAAGACTTTAGGGTGAAGGCCTTGATGGTAACTCTCTTCCGGGTAAAGGTTTTTAGGTAGAAAACCTTTAGGCCAAAGGCCTTTCTGGTAAAGGATTTACGGTTAAGGTTTTTAATGTAAATGCCGTTAGGTCAAAGGATGCTTTCGCATTCTCAGCACATGCCCACCATATATAACTAGTAGAACTGCACGATATTCCGCGCTTAGCCGTGCTAAAATGTCTGCTAATTTTATCGTTTTTATATTCTGAATTTCTCGTCGTGTCGCCTTAACTTGCCATGCAGAATTTTTTTTACAAGATAGAACAGCCCTAACAGTAATCATTTCTCTGCCCTGTATTTTTTTTTCATTTCTTGAAAGGATGGTAATCCAGTGTGTACAGTCGGCCGAAAAAGTTCGTGAACGCACTTCCCAGACTGACTCGCTGCGACAGCGAGCATCCACCAGACAAAAAATATAACGGAAACAGCTATAAAAAATACATTTACAAAGAAATGCACACGTCACCACACAGCACTAACTTCAAACCGCCTGTTCTTAAAAGACGTGTCGCTGACTTCGTCAAAAAACTGTCGGATGTCGGCACCGTACTAGACTTCATCTGTATTACTATGGCACTGTCTTTTCATGCGCAGTGCGCCCTGTTTTATTTGTCTAGCTTAACTCAGGCAAATTAGACGTGCATGCGGTGTGGCAAGTTTTCGCGGCAATAATTAATGGCAGCAAAATTCCGCGCATAATGAACTGATTGACAAGACAGTTATGCTCTTATTGAAGCCTTTCTTTTCACTAACATAAATTCCTATCGAAGCAGCTTTTCTAACGTTGCTAACAGGGTCCACAAAAAGTAGCAGAATGGATTTGAAAATCGTCGCAGAACCCTGCGCAGAATTATGCACCAATCGATGCACGCCTTGAAGTAGCGGTACCGGTCGCCTCATGATATCTGCGAGCAGGTCAGAAGCGCGTAACACGAGCTCGCATGGCAGCAACTGGCGGCAATATATCGAAGAGCACCAAGCAGAAACAGTCTAGCACCTCATGAAGAGTGCACTCACGCCTCAACAGCGGGCGCTGCCTAGAAGCTGACGCAGCAATGCAGTTTGGCTTGTGATCGCATTTCGAACCCGACCGAGGCGGCTGCGTTTTTATGGATTAAAAACGCTAAGGCGCCCGTGTGCTGTGCGCTGTCAGTGCACGTTAAAGATCCCCAGGTGGTCGAAATTATTCTGGAGCCCTCCAGTACGGCACCTATTCCTTTCTTCTTTCACTCCCTCCTTCATCCCTTCCCTTACGGCGCGGTTCAGGTGTCCAACGATATATGAGACAGATACTGCGCCATTTCTTTTCCCCCCAAAAAAACAATTATTATTATTATTATTATTATTATTATTATTATTATTATTATTATTATTATTATTATTATTATTATTATTATTATTATTATTATTATTATTATTATTATTATTATTGGGATCGCATGGTCCGCAAACTTTCGCGGCCGACTGCACTTGTTTTGCATTTCGAAAATTGATCACCTTACGATGATTCACAACAAGTAAAAAAAAAACTGCTACCTAGTATTAGTTCTGCAGGTAAGAGAGTGGACCTTATGCGTCGTAGCCCGCAGTGTCAGCGAAGGCCTTCGACAAAATACTAACATTTTAGGGAGTAGTGGAAGAGATTTATGTTGCGTTATTTGCACTACGTGGCTGCGATGATCAAAGCACGCCAACAGGTAGCAGGTCATTCGAAACGCCGCGGCGCCTCACCCGTGCCGTACACTGACCTCCTTTCCTGAAAGGGCGGACAGCGCGGGTAGGTAAATACCCTTTACGGGCAGGGCAAACAGACAAGAGCCTCACAGTCAGGTTTTTCTCTGCGCCATCTGTCGGCACCGCGGCGAACCGTAACGGCCGCTGCATGGTCGTCAGCGCAACAGCCGGCGCAGCTGTGCGAGACGAAGAAGCCGCGCGGTCAATTCGACCGTGTCAGCTTCGGCGTTGTAGAAAAGTGAGACCTGCCATCTGAATCAAATACGTATATTGTAGAAAAATGACTCAGTTTCAATCGATGATCAGTTTATATATAGTATTAAATATTGTTTGAGCTTTGAGTTTTTTTTAAAACGTTCAAGTTTTGTGAGACTCGGAGTGGCGAAGCGACCGAGTCTGGACATTGCATTTCTTTTCTTGTTTAGAGAACTGCACCGAGTGCCATATAATCAGTAGCCGCCGCGGTTGCTCAACGGTTATGATGCTCGACTGCTGACCTGAAAGTCGCGGGTTCGATTCCGGCCGCGGCGGTCGCATTCCGATGGAGGCGAAATGCTAGAGGCCCGTGTATTGTGCGATGTCAGTGCAGGTTAAAAACCCCGGGTGATTGAAATCATCCGGAGCCCTCCACTATGGCGTCACTCATAGCCTGAGTTACATTGGGACGTTATACCCCCCGCTCGACCTTTCATCATACCGTCCAATTGCACTCGCCATCTGTGTCGACAAAGTCATGGAAAGAATGCTGCTCACACGCGTGGAATGGTACTTGGAGCGATATCAGATTTATCCAGCCTTCATGTCTGGGTTCCGACGGGGCCGCTCTTCTATCGATAACGTGGTTGACCTTGTAACGTCCGTGCACCACATCAAAAGTTTGAAAAGATTCACTGTGGCATTGTTTTTGGATATCAAGGGCGCGTACGACAACGTAACGCATCAGGCCATTTTGGACGCAATGGAAGCTGCTGAGATCGGAGGCCGCACGTTCAGCTGGATACGCAGCTATTTATCAGAGAGGTCGTTTCTTGCCCTGACTGCGGACGGACCAACGTACTTACACCGAAATTCGCGCGGAGTCCCTCAGGGTGGAGTGCTGAGCCCAGTTCTCTTCAACCTTGCTCTCATCGGCCTGGTCGACGTATTGCCACAATCTGCTCAGATCTCGGTATATGCAGACGACATCTGTATTTGGGCATCAGGGATGACCCGTCCTTATACCCCAAATAAAATCTAGTGGAGACACATAATTACTGACTTGTCGAAAAGCTCGATTGGGCGCATTTTCCAGTTTTTACATATATGACAACTGGAAAGTGACGCTACTGGGGCTTATTTATCTTGATTCCCTTAAATCGCCACTTTTACAAAATTCTAATCACTGATTCGGCTTCCATCTTTTCGAAATGTCAATAGAGTGACTGCCCACAGTTATACAGTAAGAAAAAAAGTTGTTTACATTTTCAAGTGGAAGTGCCGTCAGACAAGCAGGCAGGAAGCCACGCATAGGAAGACTTCGGAAGCGAACTATCCATACGGCGAACTTGTTCCCACTGCTACGAAAGGAGCTTCAGCGGCGCCAGTAGTGACACTAGCACTTCGCAGTTGTCTCAGTGAGGATACCCGCTGCACTCGGCCTATAGTTCCTTTATGTTTAAACCCGGCATAGAGCATTCCAGGTAACCAGCCCGCCTCTTCGTGAATAGTCCTGAACATTTCAGAAAGGTGTGTGCGCGATTCATCGGGAACAAAGTAATCGAATCTGCACGAGTACGTACTGCAGGCAACTTTCCGTGTGTCACCAGACAAAATGAGAAACAAGAAAGGCGGGGCAACAATGAACAAAGCGAGACAATGACATTGCCGCACTCTCAAGGGGTCATGGACTGTATGCTGAGAACGAAGCATTGTTTTGCAAGGTAGCTAAACGTACAGTAAGTAAAAGTGACCATCACACTCCTTTAGCGCGCGTTATAATCAGACAGCATGCACCGCTTTCATCGCCGTGGCGTTGTTGAAGGGTATCGCTCCGACAGGAACGACGTTGTTGTCCGAGGCTGTAGAGTAATCGAATAATCTTATGTGACCCAAAATAACGGCAAAAAGGCTCATTTCACTGAGTCTTCGGCAGCAAACAGGCGTCCGTTGCCACACACGGTCACGAGGCTTGTATTCCTTGTGGCGTCATCGCAGGTTGTAGCACCGGGCATCGGTCCGTTGCTGGTCTATGATACGCAACCGGGCGAGCTGTCGGGCCTCTGCAGCATGTCGGAGGTACGTGGCGGCGTAATATGCTGGCTTCTTCAGTACTGATCGGCAGCGTATCGTCAAGCGCGGTCGTGTCTGCCGCGAATGACTTCGAAAGGCGTCATCTGCGTTGCACGCTACACAGGAGTGCTGGACACGAAAGTCATTCATGACTGTGTCCGCGGCATTGATGAGCACGGCATTCATGTCGGTGATAGTCCTGTTAGAGCACTTTGTGAGGTTGTTAATTTGTGGATTGTAGGCAGTGGTCTTCCGGTGCCTTGCCTGGTTATAGTCAACAGCTGTGTGTGTAGGCACAGCTGTAAGCCCGTCCCTTCACCGGAGATGCAAAATTTAGGGACACCATGTCACAGCACGACGACCTTGACGAAAAATCTTGTACGTCAGCTGTACTTTGACTGGAAGGTATTTTCGATTCTGTGCAGCAAACTACGTTTCTGGTGGCGCCAGCGATCTATTAAGTCAAAATTCGATGCTGAAACAGGCCAAGAAGAGGTATTCCAATTTGGATGGGAAAGCTTTGTTGGCATTGCAATCGGCTTGAGAAGTATTCCTTGGCTCTTCGGTGGCGTCTTTCGTCTTGGAAGATCCTGGCAGCTTTTGACTTTGTGTGTGGTTTCAGCAGATAGGCATGGTCCGCAGCATTATCTGTCCTGTATTGTACAGATTATGCAGGTGCTCTCGAAATTCACCTTGGTCGGTCCGCCGTGAAAAGCTCGGAGCGCGTCTTTGTGGAGCCTTGTCGGTACTATAATATATGTGGCTGTGCTGCGCACGGAGTTGTTTCCCAAGGATCTCATTTTAGACGTCGAATGCGCACATGTATAAACGCTCGTGGGTATGACACCGTCTTGCTTCGCTGGTGAGGAGGAGGAAAAACTTTTAAACCGGAGGGGAGTTGTTAGAACTTATGGGTGGGGTCCTCATTTCAGGGCTCCACTGGCTTGAGCTGCCCTACGGACCTGTTGTATGTGGCCTCGTTGGTCCTCCAGGTTCTCGCTGGTCAGCAGCGCCTCCCACCGCTCAAAAGATGTGTTTTCCATCTGTAGAGTGTTTGGTTTGGGCCCACATCCCCACGAAATGTGGAAGAGTGTAGGGCGGGCCTGGCACCAGCGACAAGTGTCGGAGTATAATGTTGGGTGTATGAGATGTAGTCTGTGAAGGTTTGGAAATGTGTTCGTCTGTATCTGCCGCCAAGCGTCTGGTGTGTTTGATTTCCTATGAGCTGGGGGAAGTGTCTGCGCTGAACACGCTGAAACTCGAGGCGTTCGTGATACGTGGAGGGCGAGCTTCTTAGCTCAAGGATCGTGTATGTATATCCGCGAAAAAGTGCTGGCTTTCGTATATAGTCAGACCGTGCCAGAGTATCTTCGCCCAGACTTTCGTATCATTATGGCGTCTAACTTTTTATGGTCGTCAGCTCTAAAGAGCAAGTCGGCCCGAGAGTTTGTTAAGGTGGTCATTCGACACTAAATGTAATGGCCGCTAACGACCGTTACAGAAGCAAGAGCGAAGTTTGCAGTAGTGCAAATAATGACTGACACTCCTCCCACAGTTCTTCAAAAGTTCGCTTCTGCTGATAAAGAGTGTGCGACTTGTGTATTCAATCCGCTTGCAAAGGCCATTTTCTTCTGAACCATCAGGGCGCCACTGTCTAGGCTGTTGCTTTGGTGTGAATCACGTGTGTTCATTCTGACCGAAATGTGTAAGGACCGGAAGCGGTTGCAGGAAGTAGAGGGGGGGGGGGTTGGCAAGTTTTCCGAAAGCCTCGATCTATTTGCGGTTTTCTCTCGTAAAAAACTGTTTCGGCACTGGCCACTTTCATGAGAGATCGGTAGATACGCGAGCAGGTTTTTCATGATACGTCCGTATGTAAGCACACATGCCCCGAAATCTTTAAATAGCTTATTTCAATGTTGAGGGGAATCCGCCGGTGTAGAGTAGTTTACTAATTAAGGAGTAATTACTCATTAGCATCCACCCATGTGCAGCCATACGGCTACAAAGGGACGCTTTCATTTCGTTTCCTTCTCACATTTTCCGCTTCGAATTGTAGGCTAGCCGTTCGGTTAGCTACGTTGGTAGAGCAACTGCCCCGGACAGGTGGTGGTCCCAGGTTCGAACCCGGGTCCAGGACCAATTTTTCTTTAACTATGAAAACTGCATAGTTTCCCTTTGTAACCTTATGGCTGCGCTTGGGTGGATGCTATTTGGTAATTACTTATTTTTTAGCTCTCTTGTCAGTCGGCTGCGGTTAACTTTTAATGAAAGCTCTCATGTGCGGGCCCCGGGCCGCACCATTTTGGTTAACGATGTGTCCCAGCCACAGCGACCACATTTCGAAGGGGGCGATAGACGCCCGAGTATACTGGGAAATCTGTCTGGATCCCTGCAGAACATTGTGACCAGTAGGCCCTAGTGTTACTTTTATTCGTAAAACACCATTAATCAATAAATCTGTCATTACTAGCCAATTATACTCAGAAAGACTACAGGCAATGCCCAAGGGATTTTGGTTGTATATGCGCATGTTTTCGTCGCAAAGCGCTTCTTGCATTTGCATCCTAATAGCATCGCACTTGGAGCTGATAATCGGTACGGGTTTCGGAGAACAGCTAGCGCACATTCTTTAGACCAACTCGAAGCCATCCGCCTGGCGACCGAGGCCTCGAAGAACCAAGAGGTTCACCACACAGGCCTCTAGTCGCGGAGCCCCCTACTCCCTCCCGGGTCTGCGTACCTGAGCTGGGAAGGTAGGCGTGTCTCATATATCGGTGGGAAATAAAGTTTTTCTGACTGACTGACTTTAGTCACGACGTGATGCCTAGCGATTGGCGTTGTTATGTGCTGTTCAGACTATTCCAATTATAACAGGTAGACCACGTTGCATACTGCGTGGGCAAGCAAAAAAATAAAATTCATCGATGACGTTTTGGTACCATCGATGAAGCTGTGTATTTCCTTTTATCTGTCATTTCCTACGCGCGAGTTAATTTCGTATTCTGGTTTTCACATTTTCTGTTTGCTTATTATCGGCACTGTCTTGCATTCTCGTCATTGTTACGTCACAAACGGCAAGTTATGAAGCGCTGTTCGCGTGACGCAATGAAGGATCGTATAACCGCGCACGCGGAATTCCATAGAAGGTTTAGGACTGTTCGCAGCGATATACGTGGCTTATATGCTCTTACACATGCTTGAGAGGACTGCGGCATAAAGTACACGGCAACGACTGCCAAGTGCACGGGTTACTACTGGCTCTGCCAAGTTTTCATTTCGTTGTGAACACAAGTTTGCCGAAGCGACAGTTCGCCTTCGAAGCCTTTGTCTGTCGCGCTTCGTGCCTATCTGTCATCACCTCCGCGTGGCTCGTGATGTAGGCGCTGGGTTTATATCACAGTCATACGCGGAGAGCTGAGAAGCCACTTTACCCGAGTGCAATCCGCTTGCCACTTGCAGAGAATCGAGGTGGCAGTCGAATGGTAGAGCGTTGGGTTTCTAATTGCACTAGTCGGTTGTAATCATGGTCTGTCATTATTCTTTCTTCTGTTTAAGCGTTCTCAAAAGCGCAATAATGAAAGACCACGAGTACAGTGTTGGGCTCGGAATCAGTTCCAACTACGAGAGCCAACGAATCCAGGGACCTCCACGATTCCTCTTCTGTACTTGTAGACGCACGCAGAACGTTTGACCCTTCGAAGTCAGCAGTTGCCCTTTTTACTTCATTTTCTCTGGTGATCATAAATAGCCGCGAGTGCCTCCGACTTTCAGGGACTCACGATGCCAAGACCCACAGCCAGTTTCACCATGTGGCACGCGTTTTAAAAGGTGGGAGTTCAATTTTTTAACACGACTGAGCAGAAGCATGCATATTCCCACAGAAGCCCTGCCGGGGACCTTTACAAGAACCACGAGACCTTGCTGACAGCAGGAGTTTCGATTAAAACATAAACTGCCACCGAAAACGCTCATGACCTCCGTCCATAACGAAACAGTCGAGTTGCAGCAACAGTCATGCATCCAACGACCATAAAAGACAACCGTATGTCATGCATATAAAAGAAATGAACCGTAACTTGCAGCAAGTCATATGTAGTATGAACAAGTAGAAAGAGAACTCCTTGAGCGAACTCCTTCAAGGACAAGATGTTGGCCAGCTTGCGCAATCCACCAAGAACCGTCGCATAATTCCCCTCCGAAGCTTCTGAAATTGAATACGTGATGATGATGACGATTGTGGATTTTTATGGCGCAAGGGCATCTACGGCCAAAGAGCGCCATGACACAAGGCACTTTCCATTTCTCAAGGTGGGGTCAAAGACACATTTCCCAAGCATTTCACCCTAAAGAAGCCGAACACCAGACCAGGGGAAAGCTTGTACCCATTGTATCACCGGTGGGTACCTAGCGGCACTGGGGATCGAACCCCGCTCCTCCCGCATGCGATACGGATGCTCAACCACTTGGCCACCGCTGCGGTCTGAAATTGAATACGCTGGACGCTTGAGTTCACAAATACAACTGACAGACCAGTCTCCAGATCCCATGCGGACGCTACGACGGGAAAGTTCCACGGTGGCAACTTGCAGGAAAACCGTCGACGGCGGCCAACGTTAACACCGCCTCAAGTGGTGACGAGTGTCGTTCGTAGAAGTACAGTGAGTGAGTGAGTTGAGCCGAGTTGAGCGAGTGAGTTCAGTTCAGTGAGTGAGTGGAAAGGGGAGAAAAAGAGGATAAGAAAGAGATAAAAGGACTAAGGAGGATATATCTGCCTGATGGATCATCCCGACAGTCTTCAGGAACAGAGTTCCAAATTGGCGTGCTGCCTCCGCCGAGGGCCTTAAAGTTTCAGTCAGCCTCCTGGACCACCTTTACACCCCCAGCCAGGAACGGTCTAGGGTGAGGCCAGGCGATGTGTGCTCGGGTGACAGCACACCGAACGCCGGCGGAGTGTTCTGGAGTCGAACACGTTTTGTTGATTTGTCTACTATTTAGACCAGCTGGATTAAAAAAAAACGCATTATTTTTTTTTCAACACTGAGGTCGCGTTAGCCATCGGAAATTCACCGCCGTGGTGTGAAAAAGAACCTAGCAATGTGAGCTCAGAACTCGTGAGCTGGAAACGTAGCATCCCATGCTGCTTGCGGACACCTGGACCTTCATTCATTCCACAAACGTTTTACTGTTTATATAACTCATCCCTTTTATTGCCTGAGGCAGTTATTTACCATTAAAGTAAAAGGCTTCAAGGGACCCTAAAGAACGTCTATTATTTCCTCTTTCCTTTGCTTGTTCTATTGGCATGTGCTCGTTTATTATGTCAAGGAACCCGTAGTGTACGCTAGCGAATTTAAAAGTCACACATTACAAGATGACCGCGTATGAGGTTCCTTGGCATGATTCACGCGTGGCAATATCGTATAACTTTCGTTCACGTGGCGCTGTCCATCCTGCGCCGCGCCGTAACGGAAATGTGACGGCAGGCGCATGCAGCCGTCACTGTGCTGAGGGTGCACCGCCACGGTGCACATTAAAGAACCCCAGGTGGGCGAAATTAATGCGCACGTGTTCTTTGCAACGTGCCTCATTGCTCGCAGCACTGCTTTGACACGTAAAAGCCATTAACTCATGCTGAAGTCAATTTGGATAAGCACGGGCGCCTACAGACAAATTTATGTGGCCTTCTGAAACCCTTCGTGCTTGTAGACGCAGCTGTATTTTTTTTTTCGGTAAGAGCATAAGGAAGGTAACGGGAAAGAGCATAGGCACGGAAGTTAACCGGAACAATGCTCCAGCTAGCTGCCCTGCACTAAGGTATAGGGAAAAGGGAACGTAAGTGCATGGGCAGAGTAGAGATGAAGTAAGAACCTACAGGGTCTCAGGTAAACGCGGGCTTGCTGGATGGCGTTTGCGGATGCACGCTATAGTGGGTATTATACCCCTGTCACACGGGCACTCTAAAGGCACTTTGAACTAATGCTCCTTTATGCTCCCAAAGGAGCACTACTTCAAGGGAGTTCGTCCGTGCTATACACGGTCGCGGAACGACCTTCGCAAGAAGTTTTTAGCGCCCTCATCGGCGAAAAGCGTTATTAAAATTGCAAACCTCACTGCACATGTAAATACAGAAATGTCACATTTTTTTAGTAAATTAGTTTTATAACCGTATTATGTTAAAGCAACAAACAACATGGCCGACATGGCGGCATATTTACCGTGGCTACCGTGACGCTCGTATATCTGGAACGAGAGTATGGCGTGGTGAGACTGCCACAAAACAAATGACCATCTTATATTTTAAAACACCACTAATCTTATGAAGTGAATTTATAAAATTAAAATTGTATGTTTCTTTTCCCAATTTATTTATGGTGTTAACTCGCTAGGAGAGAGAGTACTCCCTTGAAGCCTCAAAGGACGAACTCGAGCTGCCTTGTTTCGAAGCTCCTTTGAGCTAGGTGTCCTTTGGCGCGTCCGTGTGGCAGCGCGCGTTCGTCCTTAGAGTAATGGAGCATTAGTTCAAAGTACCTTTACAGTGTCCGTGTGACAGGGGTATTAGTCGCAGCTGTATGTCTCATTATACTATATATGCCTGTCTCTCTGTCTCCTGATTCACCAGGTGGTGGCGTGCGAGCGGCAACTGGACTACTCGTACGACATTCGCTGCGACGTGTGGTCCCTGGGCATCACCGCCATCGAGCTGGCCGAGGGCGAGCCACCGCTCGCCGACATCCACCCCATGAGGGCGCTCTTCCAGATACCCAGGTGAGCTGCATACGGCTGTACGGTCAATAGACGACTCGCCCCGCGCAGCACATTAGGCAACTGCACAGAGTGACCGCACGGATCCTCCATGAACGTTTGCGGCGTTTCATCCACCAAATTAATCCGCTGCTTTGCAGAGTGAACGTTCCCGTTATTATAGGAAGCCTCCGGGTATTGTAGGGTAGAAGTTTAGTCAAGTTCTAAGGCTCGGGCGAGATTCCCGGTTTCATGCCTCCAATGATGCCAAGTGGCGGCATACAAAAAACTAACCAAGCCGATTTGACCTGACCTGCTTTAAGTAGATAGTGACGGTGCTGAGCACCGTTATGCTGGCAGAGCGGCAGTTAATAATAGGCAGTTAACTCATTATTGCCTCCTAAAATGTTGTTCGCATGGCACTCCTCTCTTCTTTTTCATTTGCTTCTGGCACTGCACTGTAAATTTATCTGCATTTTATAATGCATCCATTCGTCACAGACGGGACGTGAAATCACGGCGCTTTATGTGGCAGGCACTTCCGGTGTGGCGCTGTTGACCGGATGCGTCAGTATTGTGGTATGCAGTGGACCTGCTGGTCAGAAGTTTTGCTAAGAAAGGACACTCGCAGATTAAAGCAAAATGCCCCCCCCCCCCCCCCCCAACACACACACACACACACATTTTTTTATTCTCCTTTAGTAAGCAATACAAGGAAAATTACATCGAGCAGGCGCGGAATGTCTCTGTACTAAACGAAAACAACAAGAGATTATCTATCGCTTCACGACTAGAATATTCACGTTATCGGGGCCATGTTCCTATTATTGGAGCTGATAGGATCTAGCCCATATTGTCGGACGGGGGGCTTGATCCCGTGCCAGGTGGATCAAGATTTACGGATGAATAACTGCGCAAAAGTTGATTAGTACAAACGAGAGACAGCCACGTGAACCGCACCAAAAGTGCTTGCCACATTCTTACTACGCGTTTCAGTGTAAGCCCGCTCTGACGTGAGGTCACGGCGACGCAAAGGGGGCGGCACGTTCAAATCGCGAATCCGTGAAGAGCCCATGATCGCGAGTTGGGTATTTTCTTTTACAGTTTACAGAACGGTTATCCGGGTCTTAACGGCGTGAAGGAAAAAACGTATCCAGCGAGGGGGTCGGTGGCAGCCCAACTGCTCCCAAGACCCGCATAGCAACCGCCGCCCGCTAACAGAGCGGAAAGCGGTCGTTACCGCGTCTGTTCTCGCCTCCGCTCCGGCTGTTTTACGGCGCGTCAGGGAACCACCGCGCACGGTGTCTCGTCCGTGGCTCGGAAGGCATGCGTGGCACCCGCGTGCGTGTTTGCGGGTGTAGAATTCTGTGGCGGCAGCGGAGCACGCAGGAGATACAAACTTTATTAGTCGCGCGGAGAATAAGAAAAAAAAAACACGGGGGGGAGAGGAGAAAGCGTAGCGCGAAAATGTAACAGCAAACGTGTCATTGTAGCGTGTTCGTCGGGCAGACTAGAACTTCCGTCACGGCCAGCGCCGACAAGGTGTCCGTCTTCCATGCGAGCTAACGTTACTGTACGGGTGACTCCATTTTGTGCACGGGATGCGTATACCGAATAAAAATCATTAGGCTCTGGGGCGGGTTCACTGAACGCCACGAGGCACTCAAGCGTGCCACATTTCTAAACAGTCCCGAATGTGCACGCGTTCACTATTATTATTGTTGGCGCAAACCAGGTGAGTGCGTAAAAGAAATTAAAGAAACACCACTGCCTTATCCGCGCGTGGAACACTGGGCCCCACCCCAACCCCTTTCTTCTCGTGGTTATTTCTGCGCCTACTTGATGAGGAAAACAAAAAGGTATAAAAAAAGGAAGAAGGAAAGGAAAGGCAGGAATACCGAGGCCAGCAATCAAGCTCAGATGGAGCTGTCTTTAGAGCCGAGCGTTGCTGGCGTGAGCGGCAGCCAGCTGCGGCTGTGGAAGGGCCGGAAGGCGTAAAGAATGCCAGTTGAACAGGGACAGCTGGCCGCTCCTTATATCTCTGATAACAGGAAACGTAAAAAGGCAACTGCGAAAAAGAACATGCGCAGACGTAGATTGCTGCCGACTGCAGGTTGCCGCAGCAAGCAACGATTGGCTTGTGCGTTGTGTAGCCGAGCTACATCCTGAGCACGTGGAGGTTCTAGTGATCTCAGTCGACGTTGAACGTGTTACTCAGAGCGAAAACGGGCACTTAAGCCAACCTGCGAGTTTTGCGACTGTTGCATCCGGTCACGAATTGTGGCCAACCGCGTCTGCATCAGTGCGTGTGCGAAGTTTACGATATATAAAGCTAGCTGTGTAGCACAATATTTCCAGTGAGAATCATTTCAGTGGCCACTGGCTTTAAATAGTATGTATTTACAGGCCAAAGCTACATGTGGCACATGACTAAAAGGCGCATCATTAGGTGTCTCGTAGCCTCTGTACATAGGGAACTTGCGCTGAAGTTTGCAGTGTCGATTGCAGCGCCATAACACACTGCCTAGCGAGAAGAGCAAGCAGCTTTGGGTAGTACTCTTAGTACTTTTCCGCGCCACCTTCAGGCGCTTATTGGCGTGAGCCTCCGCGCTCTGTCGAAGGCGCACGTGCCGTGCGTCAGCTATCTGGGCTACGCCGAGAGAAGCTAGGCAATGAAAGCTGTCAGCCTAACGCGGGTATCTAATCGCGGAGAATGTGCTCTCGCGTTTGCAGCGGCCCAAGCGGCTGAAAAAAGCAGTTTTGAGTCACCGAATGGAACAATTGCAGTGCCGCCTGGGCAGCGCAGGTTCCCTATAGCGGCAGCCTGCATATAACTGGCAGCAGCTCTGCACGAAATGCGACTGGCAGAAGATGCTGTGCTTCAACTAGTGTATACAGAGTTCAAGCTATCGCTCGAGCACCCTGTCCATGCACGAGAATGAAACAGCTGGGAGAATAAGAATGGGTTGACGCGCATTTGGCAGGGGCTCTCAGGTCGTGACTAGCAGCTTACAGGTATCCCTCAAGATGAAAGTATACGGGTATTTCATTGAAGCTCTAGTCGCAGATGTTTCAAAGTGGGCTTTTTGAGCTATATAAATGACCTCTGAGGCGTAGTAATACTAGTGCTGGTGGACATCAGAAAACAGGCGAACCATGTTAACTATAAAGCTCTTTAATTAAGCTTTATTAGTTCACTTTTAGCTATTATATTTAGGAGCCTGGTCCTAATTAGATATTTATAGCTTTCCATTAGTAATAGCTATATCGGTTGCTGGAATTTTGAAAACGCGATTACCCTCGGCTTTGTGGCTCAACACATTTCGGCCATCAAGCGCATATTTCAAAAAACAGCGAGCGCGCCAACCAGATACGTCACACCGTGGAGTATGAGCCACGTGACCTTCTCTGTGCCTCCCGCGCTGCGGTGCTTGCTCACCGCCTATAGTTGTTTCAGCCCATATGGGAGAGAGAAGGTTAAGTGAAACTTGCTCCGTGGAGTCACGTGCCTGGCGGGCGCAGGCGCGCGGTTTTTGAAAGGTCCACGAGATGGCCAAAATTTTTTGAGCCGCAGCGCCAACGGTAATCCCAATCTCGAGATTATAGTAACTGACATGGCCATAACAAATGGTCAACTACAAATCTCCAATTGCAACCAGGCCCCCAACTGTGATAATGAAAAGTTAACTATTAGAAATAAATTAGCCAGCTTATTTACCAGTTAACCAATTTATATGTTTTTGCCCGTTTACTTATGTCCGCCAACACCTTACTGTGCCGCAGAAGCCATCTTCACACCTCAAAAAGCCTTCTTTAAATCATTGTCAGGCTTTTCTGAAACACCCGGCATGACAGTTGTATCGTGCCAATACTCGCTTATGAGATAGGAAAGTGGGGCCTAGCGAAAAGGCTTTAAATTAAACTTGGGAGAGTGCAGCGAGCTACTAAAAAGAAAATGACAGGCGAAACGCTAAGAGACAGGAAGAGAGCATAGTGGGTCAGGGAACAAACACGAGATAATGACATCCTAGTTGAGATTAAGAAGAGGAGATGGGCAGGGGCAGGGCATGTCATACAACGAGCAGATAATTGGTGATCGCATAAACGGAATGGATTGCATGGATGACAAACATAAGTGGTGAGCAACACAGAGTAAGCTGGGCAGATAAAATCAGGAGGGTTGCAGGTAGTTGGGCTGATGATGATGATGATGAAACGTATCCTGTCCTGTGGCCTGAACTTCGCAGCATACAACTAACGGCTCACCACACGCGCCTGATGCGTCTCGAAAAAAAAAAGTGTCACGTTAAGTGACGCCCTATAGCTTTGCTGCGCTTCAACGTTGACAGTTAAGCCAGCACCGCAGACGCAGCCGGCGCCAGGACTGAAAATTGAGCCCCGCTGGCCTTGTCTTTGGGCGGCCTAGAATGCTCTGTTCACTTCTCCATCATCGCGGGTGCACCTTTGGGGGACCTTGAAACCACGTCTCAGCCTGGATGCAAATGATCGAGGCGGCGAAAAAGAAACAAAAAAAGAGCGACCGCGAAAGAGTACTAAGAAGCTAGGTCAGTGCGTCGGCGGTGCCGAAGAAGAAAGTCCTTGGATCGCGGCTTAATGGACTCGGAGGCACAATGGGTGAATCGTAACGGCAGTAATAACCCGCGCGTAAGACGTGGTGTGAACTCTCAGAAAGAAGCAACGTAAAACGGCAACCAAATAAAAGAAAGGCAATGAGAGCAAGCAATAAGGGCAGAATCTCGAAACAAGAATAAGCAGTCGCGGCCAGCGTGAAACGTGACCCGACGGGTGAGGGGGACTGAGGGGAGAAGGGGTAGAGAATGAGAGAGGAGACGAACGCTGAAGCGTGCGGCAGATGATGCCCCGAGGGAGAAAGAAAAAAGGAGGCGTGAGGTAAATAAGCGAGAATGGGCTGGACGCTTGGCACGCGGTCGCATCTGCTTCTCCTCGCCCCGAGAAGCGCCGGCGGCGCCGCTGAGGAAGGAGGCAGCGGCGCTGAGCGTAATGGGTCCGCCCGCGCCGCGCCGCTTCGTGCGCGAGGAGTGCAGTGCAGTGCTCGTGATGTGCGCGTCGGCGTCGCGTGCGGCTGCTGCGCGGCTGAACCGAGCTGGCGCCTCTGCGACGACTACGCAGGAACCCGCCGCCCAAGCTGAAGAACCCGGCAGAGTGGTCCGATGACTTCAACGATTTCCTCTCAGTGTGAGTGCTCGTGCTTACAACAGTGTTTCTCTGCATGCTGGTGCTTCGTGTTGGTTTGCGTTTCTTTTGTGTGTTTTGGTATGCCCGCGGTGACAGAAGTGAGCGAACCATGTGGTAGGCAAACCTTGGTTCGATGTACAGAGTGAGTCGCAAGCTCCCAGGCGACAGGCTCTGCTATTGAGTTGTGTAGTTATCAGGATAGGGGACAGGAGAAGTATCATCCTCATCTCTGAGAACCTTGGCAGCTTCATGGGCCTCTTATGCATCAGCATATACTGCTGAGAAGCAGGCCCTATGGCCTGGGAACTTTTGAGGCACCCTGCACATGACTGTTCACTGTGTGGTGGCATTGTCTCTTCGTTCTATATCTTCTACTGGTTTCTTCACTCCGGTGGTTCGTTGACTTGTGGTCCCGCTGGTGTACAATCGGCGATAGCCGTCGTAAGCGCCGTGTTGCTCTGTAATGACGAACTGGCACTTGAAGGCTTCCTTTTTTCTGCAACGTTGCCGATAACCAAAACCCTTGTAACGGAAAAATGATCGTAATTCACAAACAACCAGGACGGCTAGGGCGGAGTTACTGCATTATCTTCTTCGTCTGAAATGAGATTTGTATAAGAAAGAAAGAAAGAAAGAAAGAAAGAAACAAAAAGAAAGAAATAAAGAGAAGGAAATGAAGAAGTAATGGAAATTGAGCATTAACACGTGATCAAAGTAGCAGACGCCTGTTCGAGCTCTCACAGCAGGACCCACACTGGCTAGTGATCGTGTGTCCGGCATCGCTTTATCACTTCACTTTGGCGCCCGCGGTATTTAACGTTACTCTACCGAAGGCTGTGCACTTTATAAAAGCAGGACACGTGCTTTGTTTCTGCTTAAACGCCGTGCTGAACTCAGCCAACTGAACTTCGGTGCGCCAGCTGGCATCATTCATTCTGCTATGACGTCTGGCAGAAACAGGTGGCCTTCGGTCGTGGTTCTCTCGTGCCGGTGTCGCAAGACGATGGTCGGGAGCTCTCACTGCAAAAAAAAAAAAAAAAGGAAGACTCCCAAAAGCGCGCACCGCACTGCTGCATTAGTGTACCATACGTACGAAACGCCTGAACCAAATGCAGTCTACTTGTGGTTCTATTTTTAACAGCTACTTGCTCGCGCTCTCGAGGAGCGGCGATGCATTGGGATCATGGCCAACTATAGGTTATCAGAGAAAATTAGCTTTCCCGTGAGGCTAACGCGCGCTGCTTAGACTTGAATGAGAGGCCGCACGCACGCGTGTAATGATGTCCCGTGCGTTTTCGGCGCGCGCTCACGAAGAGCAACGGCGGTGAGGTACTGGTTTTGTATAAAGGCTTGAATCGGGGCCACCTACTTCGCCAGTCGGTGCGGCCGGGTGCGGCTCTCGGCGGGGAGGCGTGTTTTGCTACGGGCGATCCTCTTCACACCCCTGGCTGGACAAACCAGCGGGCAATCCCTATACTGCGCGCACCCCCCCCCCCCCCCCCCCCCCCCCCCATATCTGGGGACAGTATCTCGACATCGACGAACGGCCTTTCGAGAACAAGGTTATTGCCGTGGGGGTAATTTGTACGATGTGGACGTTAAGGCAAAAAGAAAAAAGTGTTATGTTTAAATATATTTGCTATTCTTTATAATTACACTGTCTGCAAGGCAGAAATAGATATTGCTAATAAACAAAATTTGGATTCGAGAGCCTCAAATAAATTGACACGATTAATGCCTCTTTTTAACAAAGTGAAATTTCCGTAACAATGTAACAATGGATAGGGCAAACTATACTTGCTCCCAAAGCAGGAAGTAAGCACTTTCACTCGGCATTGCGAGGTAATGGTTCTCTGCAGCACAATAATCTACTGGACTTTTTTTTTCCTTGATTCCTTTCGCATGAAATACAATGCAGAGCGTCCGTATGTCAGCCGCTTGACCCATCGTGTGTTTAGCTCCCCCTTCCTCCCTACTGGCATGTGGTGTTGTTATCAAGGTCGTCCAGTGTTGTAATTAGGAAATAGTAGTGCCCCTCCCACTGCTTCGTTAAAATGGTTTTAACTATATAGCAGCATCTATTCGATTCACGGATGCCGAATGGTGACGGTGGTGACGGTGACGAGCTAGTATTGCCATTTGCTGGGTGTTTCAGCGAACTGTCGCCGGTGGCGGACGTCAGTTACTATAAAAATATTTCTTATTAGTTACCTAATTAACTAAACTTTATAGACATCTTTTTATTCACGACAATTTGCAGGTGCTCCGCAGTGAATAGAAATCCATCCTTGCTTATTTTCCTACAAAACCGAAACTGAGCGCATAAAAGGGAGTGTGCTAGAGGACTCCTTACTCCCTTTTTACTCCATTCGTGTTTGGCGTGTACGGCGCCCAATTCGAACTGCGTGCGCTATTCTACCGCGTCATGCACAATCTTTCGCTTCGCCGCCTAGTGCAAGGAAAAGGGTATATCCACCGCCAGCTGCGTGGTCGTTATTTTTATTGACGCTAATCCCCTGGCTGTGGCAATTAAAAAGTTATTCAGTGAAGTAAAATTATTAGCTGCTTAATTATGAACATATTTGTAGTAACTGACGTCCGCCGCGGCTGACAATTTGTTCCGGAAACGATTTTCTTTCTACTTCGAGCTCCCTAAGAATTTTACCGCTATGTCGGGCACCTCTATAATGTGACACGATTCAGTCACTAAAGTCAAAGGGTTAGACCTGAATGGTGCGGTCGATGCTTGCACTGGCAATGATGCAGGTCTATAACTAATGGCAAGGCCAACTCTTCAGGCAGTCGCGAATTTCTTTGGACAGCGCAAATTCCTTAAGTACCAGAAGCCAGCTTGGCTTTTCTGACGTCTGGTCCAGAGATTCCCCAGAAGATGCCATAACTATGGCATTGACAGGTTCGCTTCGACATTCAAAAAGGCTGCTGCTAGGGAAATAGTATTCAGGAACAATGCTTGGGCTCGGGTCGCCATTTAGCTTTGAATAAGAAGTAGAAATCTTTCACGGGATGCGTGTAATTAAATCCCTTGCTGCGGATAGCATATGCTCCCCGTCGACGGCAGCAGCATGGCGGCGACGATAAAGACCGCTCGGCTCGGCTTTTCTGCACACTACATCCGTTGTGGAGCACTGCATACCCGTGTCACAGCCGTTGCACTTGTATATCTGCTGATTTACGATGTTTTGCTCTCCAACTGCCCGTGCAGAATTTTGCTATTGCATTATCACAGACTTGCATTACAAAACTGCGCTGCTGCAGTCACTTGGCAGCGCGCCTTGGTTCAGTCACAGCCGCAAGTCAACCCGAGGGAGGTTTTTTCGAACCCCCTACTCTCCCCCCCCAAAAAAAAGAAAAGAAAACGGTTAACGTATTATTGCCTATGTCTGTTACGGTAAGGACGTAAAATGACGTACCATTCGCTGTTTCTTGTTCCTCCGAAAAGTTAAATTGATTACGAGAATGCTTATGGCTATAACGAAACATCTTTACAGCTAAAGCTGTATTGCTTGCATTCTTCCCTCCTTAGCCTAATCCTTTACACAGCAGACGTTTAAAGTACAACCCAATTCAGCCCGGACTGGAAAACAGGATAGGAGACTTGATTGTCGTCCACGGCAAGACAGTGTTACATGTGTGCACGGTTGGTTATGGCAGTGTTTCTGCTGTAGCCTGGCCATCTGCACAAGCGCGATGACGAAGTGCAAATGCTGCCCATTTTGCCTTCCCTGCAGCGTTTTGTTCTTGCGGACGGCTCCATGTGCGATTTCTCATGCAGGTGCTTGGTTAAGGATTACGAGAAGAGGCCCTTGATGTCGGACCTGATGAACCACAAGTTCATTGCTCAGGTCCCGAGGCATCCTGAAGAGGTACTCAGGAACTTATCTTCTTTCACATTTGGTACACTGTAGACGCGTAAAATGTCACGATGTCCAAAGCTTTGCTTGCACTCCACATCTGCATGGTGTGAACTGATAATCTTCATCTATACGCTCTTGCCCGGCCATGTAGACAATCACTTCAGCCCTTCAACCTCGTCTCGTAAATCAATGACAAGAAATGACACAACTGTAGTGAGTTTAAAATGAGCGAGCCGATGGTAACGTACCAGATGCAGCAGAGGATACGAGAACACTTTCGCGGACACATTAAAACACTTTTTCTAAGCATTGGAGTTAGAGACAGCGCACCCCTGTGATTGTCACTGTGCATGTGTCTTGGTGAGCTGGTTGCATACATTCATCGCCATGCTGTGCCACGTGTACATCTAAATGTATCACTGCATCATTACCTCTCATCTCGACGCTTCCTTGCATCTGCCAATCACATTCCTTTTTTCACTAACGTGGGGTGTGGAGCCGGCGACTTTCATCATCTCGCCGACTTCTCGCTTTCTCACGTTAAAGATTCCTCCCTCTCTTTCCTCGGGGGTTGTGACCAGATCCGTCAGGAACTGATGCGGATCCTGAAGGCCCAGCGCAAGGTTGGCTACAGCAAGCGGCTACCCGAAGTAACCACCAAGCATGGCCAGCTCAAGACCGACCGCAAATCCCGGCCCACGCCCATCCTCATGGACGACCTGTCCGCCCTCGAGACGCTCACCGAGGTACGCAACACGCCACCGTACATACTAGCGCCATCTCGTGAATTTCTGTCGCGTGCGTCCACAGCTTAACACCCTGGATTGAAAGAGCTCTGGCAGCGGACGTTATAAAGATATGCTCGTGAACATGCTTTCTTTTTACACAAAGAAACCGGCCCACAGTGACATTTTATTTTCAGTGACGTAACAAACCATAGTCATTCTTAAAGTCAGCAATAAAATTCCAATAAGGAAGGGCGTCAGACATGGAGACACGATCTCACCAATGCTATTCACCGCCTGTTTACAGGAGGTGCTTCGAGGCCTGGATTGGGAACAGTTGGGAATGAGAGTTAAGGGAGAATACCTAAGTAATTTGCGATTCACTGATGACTTTGCCGTGTTAAGTCACTCAGATGATGAGCTGTAAAGCATGGAAAATGAGTTAGAAAGGCAAAATAGAACGGTAGGTCTTAAAATTAACATGCGTAAAACCAAAGCAATGTTCAACAGTCTCGCAAGGGAATATCAGTTCACAATTGGTAGCGAGGTGCTGGAAATGGTAAGAGAACGCGTCCACTTAGGGCAGGTAGTGGTCGCTGATCCTGATCATGAGAAGGAAATAACTAGAACAAGAATGGGGCGGAGCGCATATGGCAGGTTCTCTCAGATCTTGAATAGCCTTTTACCAATATCCCTCAAAAGAAAAGTATACAACAGCTGTATCTTACCAGTACTCACCTACGGGGCAGAAACGTGGAGGCTAACGAAAAGGGTTCAGCTTAAGTTAAGGACAACGCAGCGAGCCATGGAAAGAAAAATGATAGGTGTATCGTTAAGAGACCGGAAGCGGGCAGAGTGGGTGACGGAACAGACGCGGGTTAATGACATCCTAGTCGAAACCAAGAGGAAGAAATGGGCTTGGACAGGGCATGTAATGCGAAGGCAAGATAATCGCTGGTCACTAAAGGTAACGGAGTGAATTCCAAGAGAAGACAAGCATAGCAGGGGGCGGCAGAAAGTTAGGTGGGCGGATGAGATTAATTAGTTTGCGGGGATACGGTGGCCGCAGCTGGCAAAGGACAGAGTTAATTGGAGAGACATGGGAGAGGCCTTTGCTCTGCAGTGGGCGTAGTCAGGCTAATAATGATGATGATGATGATGATGAACATAAGCCACCATGACGCAACCTAAACCACAAAGGGTGGTGAGTGGTTGAAACAAATGCAGGAATCGCGTCAGTAGCACCCTAATGATCTGGCTGCCCCGTTGGTGCCAGTACGTGTCTGTGGCCACCATCCTTCGAAGCACCATTACGAGTCGTAGTGCCGTGGTGGCTTCTCCAGCGACCGCGATGTTTCAAGGAAGGAAAACGCGTCGCGCTTTGGGGTTCTTTCAGCGTGCAAGAAGGCGACTCGGCATCACGTTCTTAAACTGCTGCTGTTGCGCAGGTTTAATTACGGCGCACTGACCTGCTTGTATCGGTGGTCTGGTTTTGAAATGATAAGATCTGGTCACTGAACCTAACGCAACGTCCCATGCTTTGAGAAATGGACACACTTCTACGCGATTAATGTGATCTTGTGCGTGCGAGCTCATGTCAGTTTTATTCTTTTTTTTTTTCTGGTGAACTGCCAAGGGACGGTTATACTCAGAAGATCCCAGTCGCTTGATAACCGGGTTCTGGGAAATGTGTTGCTGAAGAAAAAAAAAATCTCACATTACTTTTGCTACCACCACCAACACAGTGTAGACCTTGACGGGTAGATACTTCAAAATTTGAGCGTGAGGTTTTTTGCTTATAATTTGATAGGTACAATCGGTACGCGCGCAGAACTATTTAGAATTCTGGAACACGCCCTAGATATTTAATAAATAAGTTATATCTTGTTAGTGGTTTCGGTTTTTTGTTGCATTAAGTCAGGCGCTGCCCTAGGCATCGCTTTTTGCAACCTTATTTGGCATGCAAAGAACTTAATCTCTCTAAACGTTTGGGTGCTTTCTTGTAAATCATGAATCTAGTCGAAAAGCAGTGCGAAAGAGTCGCCCGACGCATCAATCGCCCATACTCGTGCCATATGCGAGACACCTGAAAGAAAGAGCAGATAGCTTCTTATTACATGCTACGTACTATACAGGAAATTTAAAACTTAGCAACGGCTTTCAAGCAAAACATTTATGTCGCTTCGTTGTGTCGCTTACGCAATGGTGAAAGCACTTCGCTGATAGTGTGCTTGTCTGATCTGTTTCTCACAATCGGTTTATTTTGGCTCTCAGTGGTTCGCGAGCGGGT
The DNA here is from genome assembly GCF_052857255.1 of Amblyomma americanum. Classification (NCBI taxonomy): domain Eukaryota; kingdom Metazoa; phylum Arthropoda; class Arachnida; order Ixodida; family Ixodidae; genus Amblyomma; species Amblyomma americanum. The sequence continues at coordinate 161,767,466 of NC_135499.1, read as the reverse complement.
CGAAGACGGTCAGCCGCCCGAATGTTCGTTACGGTACGCATGCCTGCATGAAAGAATATAGAGTAAGTGCGCAATTAAATAGATGCTGTAGATTGCCTTGGAAACAGTGGAAAGGAGTGGCGATCGCACTTCCATGAGCAGACGACGGGTGACGGGTATGCGTCGGGACAGGTATAGCTGCATACCGGCGTCGCTGCAACATGAATTGTTCGTTGCACACACGAGACGACGGCCAGGTTCTTTACCCCTCGTCTCCTCCCCGCAGGAGATCATCGTCGACCAGCTGTACCAAAGATTCATGCGGGGTCAGATATACACGTACATCGGCGACATCCTGCTCGCCATGAACCCCTTCCAGAAGCTTCCCATCTACTCCGAAGAGGTGAGCCTATCTGCCATGGTGCATTTGAACAGCCGTGGTGCATTTATCGCCGCTTCTTATGAAATATGAAACCATCCTGTCCTTGCAGAATACCGCTTGATTTCGTCATGCTCTGCTGAAATATGCGATTAATACGGTTCGCCGCTGTTCCATATCTTGCACCGTTCTCACCCCGATCAAGTTTTATTTGTCTGTCGGTTACTTTAGTGTGTAAACCTCCCCATATCTTGAAGGTCACACTGCCTCGGTGCCCATCTGATTCAGGATCGTAGATAGGTTAAATCAAGAATAGCGCATAAATAGTTTCTGAGTCCTTTTGTCATGTAGTCCTAAAATGGATTCATGTATTCATTGAACAAAGTTTGTGCGCGTTGTACTAAAGTCTATTGTGACTAAGTTCCAGCAGTTCCAATACTCAATTTTATGAGAATATCAGTTGAAGCGAGGTGTTGCAGTTATTATAAGGCGTACGTATAGATGACTTGCCAATGTTTAAGCAAGTATGTACCTACCGACATCGCCGCAGGTCTCGATGAGGTACCGGAACCGTGCCAAACTGGACAACCCGCCGCACATCTTCGCCGTCGCGGACGCTGCCTACCACAGCATGCTGCACCAAAAGAGGAACCAGGTTGGATCCCTTGCACAACGCTGCTTCATCTTCCGCGGTATCAAAGCACCAAAAGTATAGCAAAGATTACAGATGACTACGCCGCTCCCCATGTCCCTTAGTACAGCATCATGTTCGCAGCTATAATCCGGGATCGCAGCAAGATACTCGTACATTTAGCATGATATTACGAGAAAGCTACGTGCTTGATCATTTAGAGCGTTCAGAGCGCCCTAGTGCCCGAGCGACGCACCGTCCTGTAATGGAAGCTACACTTTACATGACGCAGCTGCTAGCTTCATACGCTGACGAACATACGCTAACTGAGTATTCTTTCTCTAACGACACATTCAGGTACTAATTTTTTCCTCGCGTGATCAGAGAATGGAATGAACTTAGCTCATCATTAATAACGACAAATTCATTATCCGGGTTTGTTTCACAGTTAGAGTTAATCACAAAAGATTATTAAGATCTTCAAATGTTTGTTCCCGATTCTACTTTAAGCAGCACTCTAAATAAGCAGAATTGAAATGCAGTTGCTTTTTCCCGTTTTTTTCTTATGACTATGAATACGACGTTGTTTTCTATCGTATGTTTCTATTACCTTGTCGCTTGTATTTTGATGAATTATGTCGTTTCTCCGTGATTTGTGTCACTCACACGTATACTTGTACGCGTACAAGAAATCATTGTTCATGCCCTTCTGCTAGGCTCTCGGCTGAGAGCGGCAGTATTGTAAAATAAGTAAATAAATAAATAAACAACGCTTCTGGGGATGTGCAGCCAGATATACCAACAGGACACGCGGACACGGGCGCTGTTTTTAGTTTCAGTTTCGAGCTCTGTACACGCAAGGGAGACGTCGACTGTACACTGGGTGCCGCGTAACTGGAGCGAAGGTTTAAAAATATGCCGGTGCAATACTCGAGGACGCAACTTAAAGCATATTGGTGGCCACTCCACACAGCAAGTCTGAGTTTCCTTTAGTATTTTGTCCGAGTAATTAATGAAGACTAATCAGTCAACTTCAGTATTCAGAAGAAAACTTCCAACCAGAAAGGTGCAGGACGTTCTAGTTTAGCCTAGACGCCTAGTTTAGCAATTTATATCTTGCCATCTATCAAGAAATTTTTTTTCATCATTCGAAGAAAAAAAATGAATATGAAATACCAAGAAAAGGTCCCGCGGGCGCCCGTTCGCTTGCCGCGATATCATTGCTACCAAACGAGCAGCTCACGAACGAATGCCTCTCCTGGCCGAGTCCTCTAAAAAAGTGGTGCTGCTCCGGCGACGTAAGCTGTTGCGGGGAATTCGTGCCAGGCGTCGGCTTTTCGCCGGCTGCAGCTTTTCGGCATCTCCGAGCTGGTTATTGCCGTCGCGAACCACTGCTGCCGTTGCGCTTGCTTTTGAAAACCGGTGGTCGGCGCGAGTGCACCGGTATATTTTTATACGCTGGCCCAAATTACGCGAGGCACCCTCCGTACAGCTTCGATGTGACGCGCACACTGAAGTCGTACATTGAGGTCGCGTATTTCTGGCTGAAGATGCGCTGCCGATAACGCCGTGGTTCCTGCGCCGAGCGTCAAAAATTAGGTGCACAACTATGGAGGAAAAAAAATAGCAGAGCTAAGCTTTCCGGCTTAGCGCATTGTTCAGCGAAAGCTGGTTGGAATTAGCAGTGTATCCGGTAGGTAAGGTTGGTCTGGCGCATGCATGCAACGAGGACGGTAGCTCTGGCACAAGCATATTTACAGACATTTTATTCCCGCGACGAACCAGTCTTACACACAAATAGCTACTTGGCTTTGCTTTTCTGTTTCGCGTACGTTTAGCTACTTGGCTTCGCCTCTCTTTTCGAGCTTGTTTAGCTACTTGGCTTTGGCTTGTTTGTTTCGAGCACGTTCAGGCACTTACTTGGCTTAGCCTCTCTGTTTCGAACTCGTTTGGCCACATGGCTTCGCCGCTTTATGAGCCAGCACCACCGCTAGCGGTGCGGTCTTCCACGTGCAGCTGGGATATCAACACGCTTTCGACTTTCCCGTCAGAATGAAAAATACTCTCTCCCGCAGCGGTGGCTGAGTGGTCAGGGCGCTCGGCTACTGATCCGGAGTTCCCGGGTTCGAACCCGACCGCGGCGGCTGCTTTTTTATGGAGGCAAAACGCTAAGGCGCCCGTGTGCTGTGCGATGTCAGTGCACGTTAAAGATCCACAGGTGGTCGAAATTATTCCGGAGCCCTCCACTACGGCACCTCTCTCTTCCTTTCTTCTTTCACCCCCTCCTTTATCCCTTTCCTTACGGCGCGGTTCAGGTGTTCAACAATATGAGACAGATACTACGCCATTTTGCTTTCCCCCAAAACCAATTATTATTATTATTATTATTATTATTATTATTATTATTATTATTATTATTATTATTATTATTATTATTATTATTATTATTATTATTATTATTATTATTATTATTCTCTCCCGCCGGCACAGCGAGTTTGCGAACATCCCACAGCGCACACTTTTCGCGAACAACCGTCGTGGACTCCTATTCGCACCGTGTCAACGCGGCATTGAATTCCGCAGCTGCGTCTTTTGAAGTAAGCAAGTGGCGCAGTAACTGTCTCATATCTCGGTGGCGAGCTTCCACAGCCACAGCTGGCGTGGCGAGGAGGACGGAGGAAAGCAAACACACAGAACGGTGCCGGAAGATGGGAAGATGGGAGTGAAAGAAGAAAGAGATGCCGCAGCTTGGCTCCACTACGGCACCTCATCCTTCCTTCCCTCACTCCCTTCTTTATCATTTTCCTCACGGCGCTGTTCTGCGTCTTTTGAAAGCTTCAAGGCTGACTCCGACTAACGTTCTTAGCACTGCAATCACATAAGTTGTTCTCCATGTATCCGCCTTCGAAATTTATTTATTCTTTTGGTTTTTGGGGAAGAAAATGGCGCAGTATCTGTCTCGTATATCGTTGGGCACCTGAACCACGCCTTAAGGGAAGGGATAAAGGAGGGAGTGAAATAATAAAGGAAGAAAGAGGTGCCGTAGTGGAGGGCTCCGGAATAATTTCGACCGCCTGGGGATCTTTAACGTGCACTGGCATCGCACAGCACACGGGCGACTTAGCGTTTTTCCTCCATAAAAACGCAGCCGCCGCGGTCGGGTTCAAACCCGGGAACTCTGGATCAGTAGCCGAGCGCCCTAACCATTGAGTCACCGCGGCGGGTGCAAATTTCTTTATTGTAAGTGACATTAAAGTTATGCGTAGTTTGCAAAGCTAACTTCGGAGATACGTAACCGGACGCTCAGAATAAACTAATAATAATAATTGGTTTTGGGGGAAAGGAAATGGCGCAGTATCTGTCTCATATATCGTTGGACACCTGAACCACGCCGTAAGGGAAGGGATAAAGGAGGGAGTGAAAAAGAAAGGAAGAGGTGCCATAGTGGAGGGCTCCGGAATAATTTCGACCACCTGGGGATCTTTAACGTGCACTGACATCGCACAGCACACGGGCGCCTTAGCGTTTTTCCTCCATAAAAACGCAGCCGCCGCGGTCGGGTTCGAACCCGGGAACTTCGGATCAGTAGCCGAGCGCCCTAACCACTAAGCCACCGCAGCGGGTATAACCGTTTCGCTATGTCCTCCAGCCGTTCACTATCTCTCGTCGATTGGAAAGAGTGAACGGCTGGAGGAGGTATTGAAACGGTTGGAGCGGCCGTTTAGTTTTGAGGAAAGGAACGACGCAGTGACGGTCTCGCTTCACTGTGGACACATCAACCTCAAAAACGGAACACGTTGAGACTGCCATTGTAACCCCTAAATGGCTTATACGAAGCTAATACATCTTGCGCCGTAAAAAAAGGAACTCAGGATAGAGTGTGGCGTCACAAGTCGGGCCCTCACATGGCAAGCAAGCTCTCTCTTGAAGCCACCCCTTTCCGCTTTCTCTCCCATGGATTGGCTTAAGTTTTCCCTCCGTGAGAGGCGATAACGAGCTACACAGGACGTCACGTGGAGCTGAATGCCTCGTTTTATTTTCACTCACAAAGTGAACAAGGGAGAGGAAATCCTCAGGGCGCTTAACAACGTTTCGAAAGCAGAACTTGTCTTCGTCTGGGCAAATCACTCATCATTAGCAAAGATTAAATAGGGCCTTCAATCCGAAGAGGTAGGTCCGACGAGGGAGAAAAGGGCGTGATGTGGGAAGTGTGATAGGATGGAGAGCGTGAATCTTGTCCAGGCATGATGGCTGCTAAAGAGGATTAACCGCATGACTGGGCTTAGAACTGTTGTGTGACGTCCCCTCCCGAGTTCTTTTATGCGGAGCATAATAGGGACACTACTTAGCTCAACCATAGCCCAGCCTGGCGCGGCCGCGACCACCACTCCTGCTCCTCCCGCTAGGGGCGCTGCAGCCGAGCACGTGGTCTGACGTCATGCCAGCTGAGGAGAGACGGGGCTCAACTCGCGCGGTCGCCGCGCGGCCACGACCACAAAGGCTAACTCCCGCTCCTCCCGCTAGGGGCGCTGCAGCCGAGCACGTGGTATGACGTCACGCCAGCTGTGGAGAAATGGGGCTCAACTCGCGCGGTCGCCGCGCGGCCGCGACCACCAAGGCTAACTCCTGCTCCTCCCGCTAGGGGGCGATTGTCGTCGCGGCATTGTATAAGAGCCCGGCTCCTCACGCCGAGGCAGTCATACAGCGAGATGCCGCCTACAGACAGGGAAGCTCGGCGGAATGAAAAGCGTAAGCTTCAGCGAGCCACCGAGACTGATGAAGAACGAGAAGAACCAAGTATATCCAAGCATTACCAGGCATAAACCAAGTGTATCCAAGCATTACCAAGTACAACCAAGTGTCACCAGGCTATACCCTTTCACAAATCTATTATGCTTCGCATCCTAGGCTTAACCTTAGCTAAGCCAGGCCATTTTTTTTTCTCCTTGCACTCAACAGTGGCGCCTTTGTGCATTCACAACACTTGCGCCTACGCAGCTGTTATGTCTGTATCCATGCTGCAGAAAGAGCGGTCCTACTCAGTACGTGGCTTAGGCTGCTCGCGTAGCAGTGATTATGGTCTGAGCTTTTCATCACAGATAACACAGCCGTTATAACCGTAGGTTACCGTATTTACTCGAATGTAGCACAAGATTTTTTACTAGCAATAGGAACTGAAAAGCCACACCTTGCGTCATAGTAGAATGAATATTTTTTTAAATATTTCGATGATTTTCTTCTTGTTCTTGTACCGGCAAAGCGGCCATCGCTTTACAATCGTGATCGTGCTGTATTTGGTAAGTACAGTATTTGGGACCTTACTGTGTCGCCAGTGAAACCAGAATGTCTCGAATCTGTGGATGACGCTTTCCTACCTTCCTCAGCTTCATGGCTGACTCCGACTGACTTTCTCAGCACTGCAATCGCATAAGCTGTCCTCCACGTATCCGCTTTCGCAATTACAATTTCGAATTTATAATTATACTTTTAATTTCGCTTTCGCAATTTCGTTACTATAGTGACATTAAACTTACGCGTGGTTGGCAAAGCTAACTCTCGCATTCACCTTCTGGGAACGTACATTAAAAGGCTTTTTTTTAACAGTTCGATACAGTACGAAACGGACGTATACTATAACGACGCTGTGAATGAAGAAAGAGTGCGATTTTGCTCTTATTTCTATAGTATACGTATCCAGAAATACTAACTCATCTATACGGTGCGAATCTGCCGGATGCCACCCTTCCGTTCCCTCGCAGTGCATCGTCATCAGCGGTGAAAGCGGGGCCGGCAAGACCGAGAGCGCCAACCTCTTGCTCCGGCAGCTTGTGGCTCTGGGAAAGGTGCGTGGCAAAATTAGTCACGGGACGTATATGGATGGATGGCGGCTCTGTTGCATATGTCCCCCGGTGTGCCTCCTTCCGTCCAGGCACCACTCTGTGTCGGAGTTCACGAGGGAGAACTTGCGTGCGTGCTGATTAACAAACCAACGAACTGAGATTCTGTCTGTCGCCGTCGTAACCGAAAACTCCAGGATTCACGTGCTGGGCACGTACTTTAAAAAGGCTTTTTTTTAAACTGTTCGATACATATATTAGTGTGGGCAGAGAAAAAGAAAGAAAAGTAATGTTGCCCAGCCCGCACCTCCTAAGGCACAGCGGGCTAATAACAGGGCGAAAGGGACACATAGATACAAAAATAACTTACAAAATATCGATGGGTGGTTGCTAATGAACCCTGCTGTACGTATTACTGGGCCTGGCAAAGTAAAAAAATGCTCTGTTTATAAACAGTGCCGTTGTGCTGAGTAGCCGAAGTGAGATAAACGAAAAGTGGGTGATGTATGCAGTTCCTCATTTAACGCGAGGTTCCCACTAATTGATGGCCACTGTGCGCCGCTAGTTACGCGCACATCTCTAAATAAAAGTTTAATGAATGCGTCGTCGGTCATAAAATGCGCCCATTGGTGGAGGGAAGTGAGGTCACCAGACCGGAAGTGACGTCATTTCTGGTAAAGGCATCAACAGCAGCTAATGCTATCGCATTGCCAGTAGATAATGAAATTAGGTGGCGCTGTGAATTTTTATGCATTGCATGTATTTTGCGAGACGATTACTGAAGTCACACTACTACAGGTAACATTTAATAGATGATGGCTCTCTAGCTGGCATATTTCTAATGTGCTGCCCAAAGGAGACGCCGAACTGCAGTGAGACGAGCTATAGGCTTGGCGGCGCATCTCTAATCCTTTGCCGGCGACGCGCAGGCGACGAACCGCAACCTGGAGGACAAGATTCTGCAGGTCAACCCCATCATGGAGGCGTTCGGCAACGCCAAGACGGGAATCAACGATAACTCGAGTCGATTCGGAAAGTTCCTAGACCTCACCTTCACCGAGCAGGGAAAGATCACCGGAGGTACGTCCCTGGCCAGGCCTTCCCCTCTCCCTGGCCGACCTCAGTGTGCCGCCGTATATAGTGGCTGGGGCAACGCGTGCTGTATACAGCGCCGAATCATGAACATCAGCTATAATTACAATTAGCTCCGTGCCCTTTCGCTGACATCCACAGCGGTGTGAGCGTGTGCCTATACGACTGCGCATGCGCTGTGCGGAAGTGCATAAAAGCTATTTTCGCGGCGAAAATACTTATTTCCGCTCTCAGGACTGCGCAACTGTAAGCAACCCCCGTGCGCTGTATACTTCTGGAGCAGAACGTGGATTTTGCGCGGAACAAAAGACAGACTAAATTTTGTTACGAACAGTGAGTATTGGAAGAGGGAGGTTAGGGAATAGGCTGGGATGTGATGGCCGCAACTAGGGCATGGGCAGGGCTCTTTGGAGACCAATGGGAGAGGCGTTTTGGTCTGCAGTTGGCGTAACTTGACTAATGTAGTGAATGTGTGTACTCTATAGCACTGTTAGCAAATGGTCATTCATATGCTGTAGCTCCCTACAATGTTGCAGCATGAGGCAACAAGCGAAACGTGTTTTGCGCGGCCTGAGCGTAAATCCTACATAAGTCACGCGTCGCCATTTCTCAATTTCCGTTTCTGCTCAGATGTCCGCAACCCTTCTTTTCGTTTGCTCTTTCTTTTTTTCTGCTCAGGTAAACTCTCGGTCTACCTCCTGGAGCAATCTCGGGTCGTGTGGCAAGCGCCGTAAGTGTATCAGTTTACGGTTCCCTCCTGTATAAACTTCGATACACTGCTAACTGTGTCTTAAATACAATGATAATAATTCGCGCTGTCATGATTTTCCAGACAAGAACGCAACTTCCACATATTCTACTACCTGTATGACGGGCTGGCAGACATCAGGCAACTCGGAAACTACTACCTCGACACCACTGGCAAAAGGCAGCACAGGTGAGCGTTGACAATTGTGTCGTAAATCTTTCCTCAGCACAATTCTCGGAGTACAAACTCGTGTCTTGTGCGATGGCGGCTACACTCTGGAGGGGCACAGTACGTACGTATTTTTTGCTTAACTTCTATGGTAAATTCAGCACGGTAAATGGTAAAAGTCAAAACAAAATATTTCATTGGACACGGGGAGTGCTTTCACCACCACCCCCTCTCCCCCTCCCAGCATAAGAGTGACGAGGAAACAGAAAGCATTTAATGTAGGCTCAAAAAAGAGTAAAGCAATCGCGGCAACCAAAGCGCCTAATAGCCATAATGCGAAATACACGACAGTATGGAGCGCGCTTTTTACCTTAGCATATTAATGAAACGATTAACTTCGGAGAGCGATAACTTCACGACAGCCACTCTGTTCTCAGCGTAGTTAAATGCAAGGGCATGTGAAATATGAGAGCGTTCCATATGACGCACGTATCACGCGTTTAGCGTTAGCAGACCATGACAAAGCGAGGCATAATCGGGGCCTCCTAAAAGGAAAAAGAACGCGTGCGTATCATCATAAGGCTTTTAAGCCATTTCAGCAGCGTCAGCAGTGCCAAGCGTACCGACCGGGCAGAGGTTCTGGGGCAACAAAGTGCTTTTCTGGTTTTGAGCATTTAGAGCCGCGCTTCCTCGCAGGTACCTGAACGGTGCGGCGTCGGACAAAGAGACCGCATCGACGCACGTCGACAGGCTCAACAACATCAAGCAGGGTTTCCAGCTGCTGGGCTTTCGGTCAGCGGTAAGCCCAACCAGCCAAGAAAAGGCGGGGAGCGCGCACGAAAACAGCAACTAGGCCACGCATACAAAGCGCACGCCCGTCACCGCGTTCCCGTGCGCTGATTCGTGTTATTCGCTTCTACCACGGCGTCATATGTGTGTTCGCATCGCGCCGCAGATGGGGCAACCTGCTTTGACGGACGTTGTAAAGATTCGCATAATATCGGGGAACGTCCGCCTCCGGTGTATACCCCGTTGGCCTTGTTGTTGGGAGGATGACGCCTCGCTATCTGAGTTGTGTCAGAGAGAGAAGTTTATATTCAAAGGAAGGCAAAGAGGTCGGCCCGCGCTATGATTGTTTGGCCGACAACTCTGTAGGAGGCAATAAAGAGAGCAAAAGAAAGAAGGTTATGGTGGGAGACGATCAGGACAGAAGCGAGGTGGAAATGTATAGTTGTGATCAATATGAGATAGAATGTTTTTTTTTTGCACGGAATTGCGAATTTTCTTAACTTCGTCACTTATCTTGAGAGTGACTTTTGGAAATTAAATGCCAAGAGGAAAACTAGTTAGAAAACAAAAAAAAACTGTGCTTGCTGCGCATAATCCTGGAGTAATCAATAAATGAATGCCCAAACTTTGTTCCCCCCCTTATATTGCTCACGGCAGTTCGTTAACACATCAATACGCTTGGGCAAAGCCGCGAGTCGAAATCCACGCTGCTCAGTAGGCAGTATGTCAGAAGGCAAAATGCGAGACACGGCAGCTGTGCGACGGCCGTATTAAAGTTTGCCTCGTTGAATATCACTGTTTTAAATCATGACACCGCCATCGTCAGCGCTGCTATTGACAGCCATGTTGAGCGTCCGCAACCTGCAGCTGAGTCGTTTACGTCTTGATGAGCTTCTGGAGACAAACCGTCGCCAACCTCGGAAACAGTGAAAAGCGTGGAGTTCTGGCCATAAAGGAGGGAAACAACTGCGTGATTTTGGCTTGGCCGCGATATCAGTAATAATTTCGCGCACGGAAACGATCTACGGCCAACCAGTGACGAGCGGAGAAGTGCGTTGGCTTAAATGATGCGTAGCAACCCTGAACTACTGCCATACGGTATGCCACTTACCGCTCAACTCATGCGGAGGAGGTAGCGATCGCCCTCGCAGCCTCCCATCCCGACTCTAAATTCATCCTCACAGACTCTCACGGAGCCTGTCGTAACTTTGAGTTCGGTTGGATCACTCCACTTGCTCACCAAATTCTTCACCACAGTACTCGCGACTGCGATCCAACTCATCGCTCAATCATATGGGTCCCCTGCCACCAAGGCATGCCAGGTAACGAAGCCGCCCATGAGGCAGCCCGCGCACTCACTTACCGGGCACCAGGCGTTCTTTGGGAGGACCTTAACCCGGATCAAATCCCTCTTCTTTCTTTTAAAGATATCACAGAGCACTATCGTGCCGAACACCGGCGCTACCCGGTTCCTATGAAGGGACTGGGTAAAAAGCTGGCGAACGAACTCTCCTTAGGCTCTTTACAAACACCCTGCTGTGCCCGGCGTTTCTCAAGGACTTCGACTCTTCTTTTGACGGCCGCTGCTCATTCTGTGGGGAGGTGGCAGGCACCTTTCACATGGTTTGGGCATGCAGGCAAAATCCTTCTCTTCCTCTCATCACCCCTTCCCCCACCCGAGAGGACTGGGAGGCGGCTCTGCTCGGCTGCAAGGAACTATCGGCCCAGCAGGCCCTGGTTCGGCGGACCTCCGCAGCGGTCAGGACCAACGGGGTCCCGGAATGAGGGACTCCGCCTTCTATTGTAAGGGGCGATGCCCACTAGGGGCCTCTCCCCGAGCAACTCTCTGTACATATAGCCTAATAAATGCTTTTCACCACCACCACCACTTATCGCAGCCCCAGCGTAACTAAGTGAGACTCTGTCGTTGGTATGATTCGCTCGAATACACTTGTATCTGTAGGACGGCTTAGCTATCCTGGGAGCCTCAACTTGATTTGTTCAACTTACGTAAGATAGCCGTTTGTTCCCAAGGATTTCAGGAATGTATTAATACAGCTGCATTTCTCTGAAGTACAGAGCATTTTCCTTCCATCATAATCATTATCATCAGCCTAAATACATCCATAGCAGCGCAAAGGGCCTCTCGCGTATCTCTCCAATTAATCGCGGCCAATCCCATCCACCCACCTGACTTTCTGCCACCCCCTGCTATGCTTGCTTTCTCTTCGAATCCATTCGCTACCATAATGGACGATCGGTTATCTTGCCTTCGCATTAGATGCCCTGACCATGCCCATTTCTCCTTCTTGATAAAGACCTTTGCCTTTAACTTGAGTTTAATACTCAAACGCACGATTAGCCTCGTGCGTGCGAGAGCAATTACCTTTACAACCGAATTTTTGCAGTAAATTTAGATCTTCAACGCCACGCCGCGTCTGGTGAAATGCATGCGAATTAACGGATGTCCAGAATTCCCAAACATATGTTCTTTTACACATTCCAAAACATTTGTTCCTTTGCACAACACACGGGCGTCTTAGCGTTTTGCCTTCATAAAAACACTAAGGCGCCCGTGTGCTGTGCGATGTCAGTGCACGCTGAAGATCCCCAGGTGGTCGAAATTATTCCGGAGCCTTCCACTACGGCACCTCTTTCTTCCTTTCTTCTTTCACTCCTTCCTTCATCCATTCCCTTAGGGCGTGGTTCAGGTGTCCGCCGATGTATGAGGCAGATACTGCGCCATTTCCTTTCCCCAAAACCAATTATTATTATTATTATTATTATTATTATTATTATTATTATTATTATTATTATTATTATTATTATTATTATTATTATTATTATTATTATTATTATTATGTTCCTTTATTTCTTTTGCTCTTGTTCCTAACGGGGCACCAGGAGACGGACACCATCTACCGTATTCTGGCGGCCATCGTGCACCTGGGCGACGTGGAGGTGCGCAAGGCGGAGACCACCTTCCAGAACGACACGTGCATCATCGTCAACGCCGAGAAGATCCCCATCGGTGAGTGGCTAGGAAGACGGACAGCAGCGCATGCACGCGAACAACGCGTGTCTCCGATTTTCTTTTCCCCTCCTCGCGTGGCGTTACGGCTGGACCACGTATACTCACACGGCTCTGCCGGGAGGCCACAGACACGCATGGCGAATCCGCCCTGTGCACCGTACCATCGCAAGGCGGCCCTCCGATGCGGAGCTTCCGGAGTCGATACGGAGTTCTGGTTTTGTGCCGCGAACACACTTCTTTCTTTGTTTACTCCTGCACTCGGTTTAGCCATGTTGCTTGCCCTGCCTTTTGGCTATCACTCGTTAGTTCTTATAGCCACTCTCAACATCTTAACAGCGCAAGCTGTTACCGCATTCGGCCAAGCGAACCGAGACAGCGGCGAGTCCGTACCGTGAACGTACGCTGTTCTCTATCCAGCTTTTTGCTGAGAGACAACAAGAAGCGTACGTGCGCGACATATTTGCGTCGCTTATAAACCGCCTAAACCGTGCGTCTGGAGTAGTTTGAAGCCATTTGAAGCAAGCAGAGCAAACTTTGACCTAGCTGAACTAAACCTGCCTGGCTAGACTTAGTTTTGGGAGGCAGTATGTTATTCAAGAGTAGTTCACTGCACGGCTCTTATACCGTAGATCATCGCTTCCTCGTGAAAGTAGGTCATCGACGCCCCGGGGAAGCGAGAGAGCAATTTGAATGGGCCGGGGCATGAACGATCGCCTTTAGATCGCCCTGAACTGTGCAAGCTCTTCTTCACGCTTCGTCGCTTTTGATTATACATCGCTTAAACGATGCGACCGAACAGTGCGGCCCCCTAGGAAATTGTGGCCCAGCTATGGTTCAGTGCCTCGCTTGAAATATACGAGTGTCGTGGAAAGGAAACGGCTATGCACACAACGGAGGAACGCATAGACACTGCTATTGCTCGAAGACGATCGAGTCCTTTTCATTCAAGTGACGGCACGTCCCCTTTACCTTGCAAGTCTGAAGCGTTGTGAAAATTCTAGCTCTGTATCATAAATTCGGGACAAGATCATTTTTGAACGGGAAAATGTTTACGAGCGCAATTTTGTGATATATTATAAGATTTCACGGTAACAATCAATATATCCGCAGATCTCCAATCGGAAGGCTTGCATTTTTTTGCTATTCACGATTTTGCTAACGCCAAAAGCGTTCCCCATTGGTTTTCTATGGCAGTCTTAACTGCTCGATGCGAACGATGGAAACACCATGAAAGAAAGATTTTGCTACATATTGGAAGAATGCACCATTGCCTTCAATATTTGTACACCAGTACCTTACAATTTAACAATATTCAAAATGTTTGTCCAAGAATGTTGAACACGGTACTATCTGATATCACATGCTAATGCTCAGTACGAACCACGTGAGCATGCGCCACGTTTATATATTTAATTGAGAGCATTTATTGTAGTGCTTCAGTTGAGCCTTAGCCTTTCGATATTCCTCTGAAGGTATCTGGCTTAGTGGAACCGCTACAGTTACGTACAAACTAGCGCAGTGAATGAGAAAAGCGGCAGAAAATGTTGTTGAAGCCGCGGAAACAAAGTAACCTCTGTCTGCAAGGTCAGTGTATCAAACATGGGAAGTATGCTGTATAATTGAAATTGAAAATAATGTCTAAAAAAATGGAATGATGACACATTCCAACTTTGAAATTTGCTTAAAGTAACACATACATACATTTTCTTTTCGCATTTTATTAATATATCGGCCGTGTACCTATGATACTTTCTACATATTTAAATGCTGTTTGTCTGGGCGCCTTTTACTCCTATGATGCTGCTGCAGTTTGTTAATTTTCGCGCGCAGTGTTACCTGCCTATTTGTTGTATCTCTCTTATCTTGCTTCATTTGATAGTTTGTATGTATTGTTTATGTGCGCCCTTCTATCATTGTCTGTCAAATATAAGGTCCGTGCACGCTGTCATGGCCAGTTTTAAGGCTTGTCTACTGTCCGCAACATCACTGCCTGTGGATGGTGAAATAAATTGGTTTGGATTCAACTGAATCCTGCCCGCGGTTATAATAATAATAGTAATAATTGCTTTTTGGGGGAAAAGGAAATGTCGCAGTATGTCTCATATATCGTTGGACACCTTAACCGCGCCGTAAGAAAAGGGATAAAGGAGGGAGTGAAAGAAGAAAGAGGTGCCCTAGTGGAGGGCTCCGGAATAATTTTGACCACCTGGGGATCTTTAACGTGCACTGACATCGCACAGCATACGGGCGCCTTAGCGTTTTGCCTCCATAAAAACGCAGCCGCCGCGGTCGGGTTCGAACCCGGGAACTCCGGATCAGTAGCCGAGCGGTGGCCGCATTACGAAAGAAACAGATTCCACCCGTCGCCGTGGCTCAGTGGTTAAGGCGCTCGGCTAGAGCCGGAGTCCCGGGTTGGAACCCGGTCACGGTGGCCGTGTTGCAATGGAGGTGAAACGCAAAAAGGCGCCCGTATGCTGTGCGATGTCAGCGCACGTTAACGATCCCCAGGTGGCCGAAATTATTCCGGAGACCTCCAATACGGCACCTCTTTCTTCCCTTCCCTTACGGCGCGGTTCGGCTGTCCACCGAGATGCGACTATTACTGCACCTTTTTTCTTTCAAACAAAAAATTCGACACATCCCAAGGAGGTTTAAATTATTCCGCAGTCTTCTACCACTGCAGCCGTTTCTCTTTACCTTCATTACTTCCATCAAGGCGCGGTTGAGGTGACTACCGTGAGTCATGCCGTTAGTGCGGCTTTTCTTTCCTCTGTTATTACCTCTTTTTCCTCCGAGGTCTTCTCTTCGTCGTCCATCTAGTTTTAATGACGTTTTTACAGCAGACTGTTGCGATCGATGACGTGCCATGCGCACATGCGATGACGTCACTCGTGTCCCGCTCTCCCCCTTCCTTCCCGCAGTGGCGCAGCTGCTGGGCCTGCAGGGCAACGCTCTCCGGGACGCGCTCACCTCGAGCAGCATGGTGATGCGCGGGGAGGTGATCACGCGCTGCAACTCGGCGCAGGAGGCCGAGTGCGCGCGCGACGCCATGGCCAAGGCGCTGTACGCGCGCCTCTTCGACTGGATCGTCAACCAGATCAACAGGCATCTGGCGCTGGGACGCATCGCCATGTCAGTGCAGACACGCTCTCGTCTTTTATTCTCATCTGCGTTTCTCTGTTTACATATTCCAATTAGAGACAGTGGCGCTCGGTTGTCCATCTAATGCAAGTTACCTAGTTATCAAGCTTACACGACGAAACCGGTGATCAAAGCTGCCCACAGCAGGCTGCTGGAGTCTTTAAGGAAAAAGTATAAATCATTTCATCCCACATAGACACTCACGACGAATGGCTGTTCAGAAAGCCTAAAAGCACCCAAACACCTTTTCACCTCATGCAGCTGCAGCACCCTTGCACTTATGCACCCTATGGGGTGCATTAACGGTGTTGATGTGCCAAGAACACATTTTAAAAGAAACTGCGCAAAGTAAGGGTATAAAAATGGTGTCTTAGGCAACGTTACAGCCTTACGGGACTCCAATTTTCGTTACTGCGCATTGTGGTGGTCGCGCTCTGTGGTCGGCGCACTCCGTTTGTGGTGGCATTCGCGTAACCGCTGAACTTCTATAATAAGCAGAAACATGTAATTAGAGTCTCTGGCAGCACATTATTAACGCGGCAGCATTAGAAGCCTCGTCGGGAAAACAATGCGTCGTTGGTCATGAAATTCGCCCATATGTGTGAAGGGAAGTCACGCCACCAGACTGGATAATATCAATTGGCTGGAGGAATACTCGTAACATCACCAGGCCGGAAGTGACGTGACTTCCGGTAAGGGATCAACAACTTCTAATGCTATCGTATTGCCAGCGCATAACGTATTTAGGTGTCCCTGTGAATTTTTTACGTCTCTGATGACGTACAGTGAGAGCGTATTCGACAGAACGGACACATCGAATATATGGCGTTGCTGAGTGCCATCGATTCGACCATAGATACGCAGTGCTGCTCGAATAGAGCGTTACTGTTTGCGTTCCACTTTACAGGCGCGTCAGCATAAGGCAAGGACTTCCGAAAGAAACGCGAGGAGTTCTGGTGTGCGGCGGTAGGAGGATTGGTTGTGCCGCTACAACTGTAATCTTGCAGTGACTTTTCTTAATGGGCACAAACGCGAAATTAGAGCCCTAAAGCTATCGCACCAATTCATTTCGCTAGTTCAGCATGCTTTAAACCGCTACATGACACCTCTAGCGTTTTCACAATTTAGCCGCCGCGGTGGCTGAGTGGTTATGGCGCTCGGCTGCCAGCCCGAAAGACGCGGGTTCGATCCCGGCCGTGGCGGTCGAATTTCGATGGAGGCGAAATACTAGAGGCCCGTGTACTGTGCGATGTCAGTGCACGTTAAAGAACCCCAGGTGGTCGAAATTTCCGGAGCCCTTCACTACGGCGTCTCTCATAGCCTGAGTTGCTTTGGGACGTTAAACCCTTATAAACCAAACCAAACCGTTTTCACAATTTCTTGAAACACAGAAGTCTTTGGGTCTAAGCGATCCGAATATGTTGGACTTGAACAAGCATAAACAGCGCCGTCGAATGCCTTCACAAAAAAAAGAGATTATTTGTGTTTTATTGAAATCACGAGCAACGGATGACCAAGAAATATCTTCAAGGTCGGGTATGTAGATACCCAATTGATTTACGCTGACGTAAAGGATGAGATTACGTATCAGTACAGTGTTCTTTCGTCTGCCGGTTCCAGCAAACGTTGCACGCACGAGCATTCGGGCATCGTTAACGGTGTTCTTAATTATGTGCTCGCGATGACTGCACAGCTGAAAAATATATTGAGAGCTGAAAACCACAACGTGCTTGGCCTCGTGGCGTTATTCCTTCAGTGGCCTTCCGCTGTCTGTTGCCCTGCTGGACATCTTCGGCTTCGAAGACCTGCAGAAGAACTCTCTGGAACAGCTGTGCATCAACATCGCCAACGAGCAGATACAGTTCTTCTTCAACCAGCACGTGTTCGCGTGGGAACAGGTGAGGTTTCTATAGCGGCCCTCCATAAAGGTGCACACGGTGCGCGGATATATTGGCAACCATACAAATCTCCCTCTGCGGGTGTCGTCGTGCCCGTGCGTAGCAAGAGTACCTGAACGAGGGCCTGAGCGTCCAGCCGGTGTCGTTCGGCGACAACCGGCCCGTGCTGGACATGTTCCTGGGCCGGCCGCTGGGCTTGCTGGCCCTGCTGGACGAAGAGAGCCACTTCCCCAACGCCACGGACCAGTCGCTCATTGGTGAGCACCGCAGACCGTGCACAGGCTGGTCACGTATACCGCGGTTACGGCCGGGTGACCCGAAATTCTCGCTACTCTATCCAGAGACGTGACTCAAGAGTGGCCAACTCAATCTGCCAAAAATGTGTGGCCGAAAACTTGATGCCGTTGGAACAATTAGTTAAGAACCACCTTAGCTCAACCAGTTAAATGCGACTACAGTTGAACCTCGTTATAGCGAAGTGGGAGGGGCCTGGCGATTACTTCGTTATAGCCGTAGCTTCTTTACAGGCCGTGTTGACTAAGCTTCCAAGGAGAATCGTCATTCCTTCGTTATAAACCGTTTCGTTATAACGAGGTTCGGCTGTACTTCCATGTCTTATCTCTAATCCACATTGGGTGCTCCCCTATCATCTTCTGGTTCATTCCCACCACGTTTTCGAATATCAAGCGAATATATCGTTCTAGGTATGCAAGTACCTCTGCTCACGTTGAAATCCCATGAGCTCTTTTTTGCGAAACTCGTCCTTTCCAGCACCTATTAGATAGACACAAATTATCTGATCTGCGAAAGCAGAAACCGGACAAGTTGTTTGAAAAGGTAGGAAGAAGAAACCCAGCGAAAAGGTATACGAAGAAAGGCGATTAAGAAACCCAGCGAACCGCAGCAGGGAAGCGTACGAACGCGTTCGTGGCGCAACCTGTCCTGGATGAATAATGAGAAAAATCGTTCTTCCGTATCGACGAACTGAAGCACAGGTGTAGGAGGCACTGCTCGCGTACGTGCATCCCTGTCACGTGCGGGTAGTGTAGCTACCCCACACTTTCTGGACCGGCTTCCACGATTCCAAATTTGTGCGTTTTGTTTTGCACAGCAGTGCCGCCATTGTTCTTCTGACGGGATGAGACGTGTTAAAGAGAGAGGAAAAGATAAAAAGTAGCCATGGACACGTGCCCTTCACACGGTAACATAGCCTCCACTTCTCTCCTAGCTTCTTGTTAGCACCGTGCTTGAAAAGATAGGTTATAGACCCGTAGGCCATGCGATGTGTTCGGCCTTTTTCTAGTCAGAGGTCATCTTTTCGCTTTGGTGTCTATGAACTGCCACACACACACACACACACACACACACACACACACACACACACACACACACACACACACACACACACACACACACACACACACACACACACACACACACACACACACACACACATCCGCATCCACACCTTCACTCACAAATGGACAGCACGCCCTATTCATATCTTTTTTATGGGGGAAAAAATGTGTCGTTGGTCATAAAATTCATCCATTGGCTGGGGTGGGGGGGGGGGGAGATGACGTCATCAGGCATGGTAATTCCCACTGACTGGGAAAAAGTGAAGTCACCAGACGGGACACTTCCTATTGACTGGAAGGAAGTGACGTCACTTCCGGTAAAGGCATCAGCATCTTCGAATCGTATCGCAGTGCCAACACATAAGGTTATTAGGTATCCCAGTGAATTATTATTGAAAAGCTGCTTTACAGCACATGGACTATAATCGGATACCACTCACGAACGAAGCTGCTTTTCCCTGTCAAAGGATTCCTTCCTGCCAATGGCGTCGGCCGATTCTCATAAGCCTGCTAGCGTTACTTTGCAGGGAGCGGCAAATGAAAAAGCATAGTCCCCCCCCCCTCCCTGAATTGTCACGCCACTCTCTGAATTGCCACGCTAACAGGTTAAGAATCGGCTCACACCATCGGCTGGAATGGGGTTTTTTGTCGGGGGAAAAACCGCTTTGTTCTTGTTGTATCCGACTAAAGCGCAATGTGCTTGTATAGCTTCGGTGGGTTCGATACTGTATATGCGTTCACATATCGAAGGCACACAATGTTCGCTTAATGATGGTTCAGTGAGTGCTAACGAGCGGCTAGAGTTGAAAATTTCTTCTGCGCGAATATTTCCGCTTCAGTGATCGAAGCACAACTTCGTTTTCTCTCCGCTTTGCAGACAAGTTCCACAACAACATCAAATCCAAGTACTACATCCGGCCGAAGTCCAACGCCTTGCAGTTCACCATCAGGCACCATGCTGGAAAGGTAACGGCGCATATGTCGAATTTCTGACATGTTCGTTAGCACAGTTTCTGTGAAATAATTAGCAACTACTAAAGACAGGCTACTCGCACAGCAACCGCGCGAAGCAAATAGAGTGTGTCGTAAATCGCTTATGAATCGAAGAAAGCAATAGTGTTTTTTTTACATTAGTGCTTCCGAAAATAGCTCTTTAGCAGCTTCTCTACCATTTCAGGACTTTTGATTTAACATAACTTATGTGCCATGAACCCACGCAGAATGCTAACTTGACTTTTTTTCCTTTATTTTGTCCTGCACATGCTCTAAACATGTAAATGCAGCCGAGTCTGTATTCTGATTACCAAAACAGTGGAGTGACCAACCGAGTACAGTTAACGGAGTTCCGACTATTAAAGGGACCCTGAAATGATTTTGATAGTCGTATTCTAGTGCAACAGATCTATAGAGGTGGTCTTTGTAGTTAGAGTCAGATTTAAGAGCTCTGCGTAGACGCTATAATTTACAAATAATAATTGCTGCTCGCAGTAGCTTGCAACCGAGTAAAGCGACACCTACCGCGAATTCTTAGCCGTCCCTAAACCGACGACGTCAGTGGGCAACCTGGGCTAGCCTCTCCTCATTGGGCGTGCCCTGGTGGCTTGGGCGGGGTGGGGCCAAACGGGACGCGGAGGGGTGCAGTATTGACCTGCATTTTTTTTCCGGCGCGTCGGCATGTGTGAGTTGAGAGAGACGATGAGAATAATCGTTTTTAATCACCGATATCTTCGATGTTAATGAAGCTAGCTTAAAAGTATTTGCGGTGCGATGACGAGTGATGGAATACCTATCTCTCGTGCACTTTTCCTAACCTGAGTAAATATCGTTTCATGGTCCCTTTAAGTATCGCGTGTACCAAGATGTCGGATAGCTTGTGCTGCAATGCAACTGAATTCACCAGGAATGCGCCTCTAGAACGTGGAAATAGCGGCTTACTCGCACCTTGCAGCTGCCTGCAGTAACGCGCTAAAGGTTACGCTTTTGTGGTAAGAAAAGGCGAAGCCTTTACGTGAGACAAACGCTTGCACCTTGCTACCGCGGCAAAACGCCCCTATCCTCTCCGCGCGGTTTGTTCGAGAACCAAATTGGCGCGCATGTACTGGGACGTTCCCGCGCCTTCCAGGTGCTGTACGATGCCCGCTGCTTCGTGGAGAAGAACCGCAACTTCCTGCCCACGGAGATCGTGCAGCTTCTGCGTCAGTCGAAGCTGCCCGTCGTGCAGACCCTGTTCCAGTCGCCGCTTACCAAGACCGGCCAGCTGTACACGCCGTCGCAGTACGCCTGCCAGAACGTAAGATCACGCGGCGCACCAGCGTTTCCCGAGGTAGCAGCCAGGCTGTTTAGGAGACAGAAGAAGCAAGTTTACCGAGAGAGCCGTATGCCGCAACGCGTGGCGTTCCACCTTGACGCGGTTCTCGTTCAGCGGAAAACACGGCGTCGTCGTCGTCAGCGGCTTCCATAGAAGCCCAAGTATTTGATGTCTCTTTTATACGAAGTAAAACTTTCCTACACATAACAAACGCCAAGCGAACTTCCCGCCTCTCGCTGGGCCCGCGCTCTCTGGGCCAATCGTTAGCGTCGGCTTCGGCGCGACAAATTTTTTCACGCCAGTGCACTATGATTCGTTTAAATTCGCACACGGTTCGCTGAACGATGTTGCGCTGAGAGGGATACACGCGACTCGGTGGGCTGAGCTGCGCCTCCATGGTGTTTCCCCGTTCTCTATGTTCTTCAACCTCCTCGCTGCACACGGCATGCTGAGTGCGCTGTTCTTCTCTGGTGCCGTGCGTAGTAAAAATGAAAATTGGTTTTTGGGGAAAGGAAACGGCGCAGTATCTGTCTCAATATCGGCAGACACCTGAACCGCGCCATAAGGGAAGGGATAAAGGAGGGAGTGAAAGAAGAAAGGAAGAAAGAGGTGCCATAGTGGAGGGCTCCGGAATAATTTCGACCACCTGGGGATCTTTAACGTGCACTGACATCGCACAGCACACTGGCGACTTAGAGTTTCGCCTCCATCGAAACACAGCCGCCGCGGTCAGGTTCGAACCCGGGAACTCCGGATCAGTAGCCGAGCGCCCTATAACCCTATAGCCACTGAGCCACCGCGGCGGGTCTGTGCGCAGTGCAGATATCGTTTTCGCAGCGCGGTTCGTATGGTTTGACCGTTTGGCAGCGCGTTCGGTATGCCTGGCGGTATTGGCGTTCCAAGATTAGGCCAAGGTTAGTGACGGCACCGGAAAACGAAAGCGCAAGCCAATTTCCAATGACCAGAAGGCGATCATAATCGAAGCAATTGCAACGGGCGCGACGAAATCTCGCAAAGCGAAATACTTCGACATAGCTCCGAGCAGTTTCCTACAATCCTCCGCAACAAAGAAGCGATCGCCACACTGTCGCCAGCGGTTTCAAGGGACCTAGAAAGGAGCCGAGATCCCTTGTTTTCGAAGCATTTGAGAGCGGGCCCTTTGCTCCTCCGGTCTGGCGTGCCCATTCTCCACAAGACACTGCTGTCATGCAGTGAAGCACTGTGGCCAGCGTACGGGTGTGTCATACGGGGATGCGAACATATAACAGGTACTCGCGCCGCAGCCGACGTCGCGTGCCCTCTTTCACAGCAGCCCGTACCGGCTTTAGCGCCTAGAAAACTGGGCTAAATATTTTGAATGGGTCTCTCCCTGTCACCTATCAGACATTATTCCTCCAAGGCCTGTTTTCTAGGCGCTGAAGCCAATGTGGGACACGTAAAAAACAGATGCGAGCTCGTTGTTGAGGCTGGCATATCCGGTTTGTGTACCGATACATGGCCGCGTCGGGGACGCAGTGCACGTATTGAAGACTGCTTCAACACACAACGGCGACACATTAAACGTTAGCTATATTCCGTTTCATACATAAGGTGCAATGCTGTGAAAGGCGTTAGTAGTCCGGACGGGAAAATAAAGGGAGGTGTGTTGTTGCTCCGCGCTTGTTCTGTGCCAGAGTGGTCTAAGGCACGAGAAAGGTACAGCGTGGCGTCAGCAGTAAGAGTCTATTTGATCAAGTTCATGACAAATGTGTCATGTGGCTAGACTGCAGACAAAGCATTCACTATGTTTCGCCCACCACAAGGAACGCACTACTTTTTGGTCGCGGATGCAGGCAGCGTAAACAAGTGCGCTAGCTTTAACAGTGTTGTACCTGATGTATGAAATGGAGCGTAGGTTTTCCTCACTTCACACGGTGGCATGTGACCTCACGGCGCACTTTTTTCTCCTCTCAACCTCCCCCTACTCCTCTTCCACCCTACGGAGAAACCAAACAGCGCTTATGCACCGTGTCGTAACTTCAAACCCAGCCATTCGCTACCCAGAAAAATTTCGTTAGGAAACTTCACGTGGTCGCAGTTATTCCAGAACCCTCAACAACAGCCTGCTTCATGCCGTTCCTTCAGCTTTAATTGGCACGTTAAGTCCATGAACTGTCACAACTCTTAAAGGAGACTTTGCTGCGCTTGATTGAGCTATATTGTTTCGAATGAACAGCGAACTGTGTGCTGAGCAACTCCATGTCCACGGCGCCAATTGTGCCCGTCTGACAACTGTCCTTTTTGTGCAGCTGTCGACGCAAAGCCTGGTGAGCCAGGCGAAGGCGCTGCAGACGACCAGCACCTCGTTCCGCTTTTCGCTCATGGACCTGCTGCAGAAGATGAGCGCAGGGCTGCCCCACTTCGTGCGCTGCCTCAAGCCCAACGACTACCGGTTGGCTGGGGGATTCTCGCGCGACAAAGTGCTCTGCCAGCTGCGCTACACGGGCGTCCTCGAGACCATCTACATCCGACAGCAGGGCTTCTCGCACCGATACTCGTTTGCCGAGCTGCTCAAGAGGCGAGCACACACTCCCTTCTCTGCTCTTCAATTCAGCGGGCAGATGCAATTGTGTGTCAGATGCAAAGAATAAGCTCCTCGTGACTCTCTGCAGTGCCGGGCTTGTGTGCGGTCGTGCATTGCAACTTGCAGGTAGTCACGAGGAGTTTATTCTTTGCATGTGACACAACATACTTCCACGTCTTGGCCAACCAATTAACTTGAGAGATTTTGAGACGTCGGAGCTGTGAGGAGTTTTTTAGCCTTTTAAGATGGCAAAGCTGTCACAAACAGCCCATTAGGCTTGACTACCTTTCATCAGCAAGACTAAACAGGAGCACTGGCTACACGGTAGCTCATTACAATGTACACTGCATTCTTTGTACCACAGTGCACGGTGTTGCTATTGTGGCACTATTTGATTTCGATTCAACGCTGTCTTGAAAAGGTTGTCTTCCAGTTATGACATGCAGCCTTGCATACATATATATTTTAAAAATGCTTTGACATAGTTTTGTCCTGTTCTTACAGTGAACTTCTTGTATCCAACCACAGGTACAGCTTTTTGGCATTCTCCTTTGATGAGAAGGTCGTTCCTAATCGGGAAACATGCCATCAACTTCTCGTGCGGCTCAAGATGGATGACTACGCCATAGGAAAGTCAAAGGTACGGAACTGTTTATGTTGTTTCCTTGGACTGCAAGATGTGTGACTACCACCTAGAATATTTACCATGTTCGCGTGACACATAAAGCCATTCAAATAACTAGACACACATAGCGTACATATATGCACAGTTCTCTGTACATTATTGAAAAACGCTTGTGCACAGAAGCACGAGATTTATTCATATATGTCCCGAAATCTGCAACAAGTGTTCTGTTGCGACCTTTGTGCAGGTATTCCTAAAGTACTACCATGTGGAATACCTTTCTCGACTTTACGAGCAGCAAATACGCAAGATTGTGGTTGCACAGTCAGCTGTCCGAAGGTGGCTTGCCAAACGCTATGTGCAGAAGAGGAGACTTGCCATCGCACTGGTGGCCCAGAGGTGTAAGTCTCCTTCCAAAGTTTTCTACTCAGACTGAATAGCAATTACATTCTGGG